>NC_140229.1:12454662-12904662 GCF_951802725.1 Rutilus rutilus
CTTCCCACTCCAGACAGTTTCACCGTTGTCAGATTCTGAGAGCCAAATATTCTTAGAAAGAGAGAGACAGAGAGACACAAGGTTTGATTCAGAAGTTCTATTTTCTGATAGTTTTGAAAAAGACAAATAAAACACAGAATATGAGTAGCATGAACAAAATGTGTCTTACTTCATGTCCTGTTCACTGAGAAAGCTGAGGTCTCCATAATTTATGTAAAAGACAAAGTCGTCCGTGTAACGATTGAACGTGATGACTTTCCTCTGGGGATACGGGGCCATTCTCTGGAACAGAATGCGCTTGTTGTGCTTCATGCTCTTCAAGCCATCTTCTTCCTCAGTCTCACGATTGAACTCGACCTAAGGAGAGTGACAGAAAACATCTGAGAACTTCTTAAATGCACAAGCACTGTAGTATGATAAATAAAACTGCACACTACTTATCTGTTAAATTAAACATCTCAGTGGTTTAGTTAGGGGTCAGTAAAGACTATTACAATTTTTTTTAGGAAAGAACACAAGGACTTTGTCTTCACCCTCTCACCTGTATGGGAAACACGGCTGCATCTCGGACCAAGAAAGGTTTGACTTTGAAGGCTTTGCTGAGCGCAGCGGCCTGATAGACGGCACCCATCGCTGCAGCTTCATCTGCATTGATGTTCTTGCTCAGTTCCTCTCTGGAGACAAAAAGTGAACACAAACAAAGCTGAATTATTTGGCACTGTACCAATTTCAAAACATCTACTCACTTAAAGGAACACTCCACCGTTTTTTGAAATAGGGCTTATTCACCTTCTTTCCTACATTTAGATAGGTGGGCAAATGCATTTTTGTCTCAGTGCATGGATTGTTTTAGTTTGACAGGGCCGGCGCTAGCTTAGCTTAATGAATGGAATCCGTTGTTGCCAGCTAGCATGTCCTGAGTAAAAGTGATTAAAAAAACCCCCATCTAATTACTTCTTGTGGCCTGCGTATTCACAACGAATACAAATAGCAATGCAGATTAACACTAGGTGATTTCCTAGGCAGATATTGACTTGGGACTATATTAGGGGGAAGCACAGGCGAATTAGGCGAATTTTTTTTATCACTTTTACTCAGGACATGCTATCTGGCAACAAAGGATTACATTCATTAAGCTAAGCTATGCTCGTGCCGACCCTGTCAAACTAAAACAATGCATGCACTGAGACAAAAATGCATTTGCCCACCTATCTAAATGTAGGAAAGAAGGTGAATAAGCCCCATTTTAAAAAAAACGGTGGAGTGTTCCTTTAAAATGTTAATCAATGCTAAGTGTAATCCATCTTATTAGATGTTCTTTAAAAGGGTCAGTTCATTCAAAAACATCAATAACTCATGTTGTTCCAAACCCATGAGACTTCATCTCATCTTCGAAACACAAATGAAGATATTTTAAATGAAATATCTTCATTTAAAAGTCTATTCAACCAAAACTCCAATGCTCCAAAACATTCAGAGACAAACGGAAGCTTAAGTGTACTTGCTTAACGTGTTAAAAACCTCATTACTTCCTGTGAATGCTCAAATGTGCTGGCGTGACACGTGAGAAGGAACCTAATTGGTTCTTGTGCATCAAATGCTTGAGTTTAAATTTACCATAGTGCTCTACATACATGTGCTGACCAATTTTTATTTGAATAAAAGCCTAAATTAAAACATTTCATTATATAAAGCAATTGTGTCTCTTCAGAAGACTTGGATTAAACCACTTGATTCATGAATTTTTTTATCCCTTTATGAACGTTTTGAAGCGTCAAGAGTTTTAGGTCAGTAATTGTGTTGCGGCTAATAAACCTTTATCAGGGTGTGCAACGCTTTAAAATGTTTCTTATTTTGTGCAAAGAAAGAACCAAACCTAAACTACTAGTACACACTAAGGCGTCAAGTTTTGGCTGGTTAGCACAGACAAGTTTGTTTCTGCTGATTGATGTCATAACTGCACCACCCAACTTCAAATAGCATCCATCCAATCAAATGCATCTGCTATAGGTTAAACAGGAAATAGACAAAAAAAAAAAAAAAAAAAACATACTTTCCCACAGCTTTAAGCAGCACATCCTGCACTTTAGGCACTCTGGTGGCTCCTCCAACCAGAATAACCTGTTCAATCTCATCCTGTTGGACAAGAAAGATATTTCAGATTATTTTTTAAATCATAGCTATGCAGAAAACATGTATAAAGTCAATGCCTTGATATTTAGCTCCTCACCATATTCATCTCAGAAGCAGCTAAAGCTTCCTTCACAGGTCCTGGTACTCTGTCAAACAGATCCTCACAGAGGGCTTCAAACTCAGAGCGAGTCACTTTGACCTTGAAGTCAATGTCATCCATCAAACCTTCAATCTGAAGAAAGAAGAACATCAAGATGTCGTCTTTCACAACACAGAGTTAGGTTAAAAACTGTATAAGTAGCAAGTCTAACATACAGACATTGTTTGTCTGTTTACATATGAGTGTCTAACAAATCTCACACAATCAATGAAATAGACATCATTTGATAATACCCATTTAACCAAGGCCAAGCTGACCCAGTGTGGTCCAAATGTCAAAAAAAAAAAAAGGTGAACCATTTCCTATTTTGCATTACTCTTATTTATTACAAATTAGGTTATCCTCATAACAATTTGAGTCAAAGTCAAATTGAAAAATTAATATATATGGCTTAATATATTACAGCGGACCTCGAGCTGCATGAACTCCTGGTGATCATGTGATTCAGTATTTGACAACAATCCAAAGCTTCAGTGGAAGCAATAACATCTGAGTTCACATGGCCAATGTCACAAATTTGCTTACATTTGAATAGTGACCTAGAAATGTTTCCACAGACTCAGTTAGTCACGATGAATTGGAAGCAGTGACAGATTTTTCTTCTTGTGATGGTCATCCATGTGAAATGGATTTTCAAAAAAAAGAAAAGAAAGCAACAACAATAGGTCATGAACTTGGTTCTACCCATCGGTTGATTGAATTTTGGGTTGTTGCACTCAAAAATTGAGGCAGATCTGAATGTGAGGTTACAGTTGATTGGAATAAAGGGGTGGGTTTTAAGCAGACAAAAAGACAGAAGTCCGGAATACATCACAAGAGGGAAGTCTCATTTCATCGGAAGATCCAGTTATGATATTTTGATGAAAAATAAGAAGGTTCGACATTCTTGGATGAATCGTCCACAATAAGATCAATAATTATTTCGAAAATGTAAATTTAATGCAGTTTATTTTTGCAAATTGATAACATTGTATTTTGACTAACTAAACATACTGTGTAAAAAAGAAAAAGAAAAGAAAAGATCAACAGTTTCAGTACCTGTGCTGTATGATCAGCATTGGCACTCAGCACAGTCTTGAGTCTCTGAGCCTCTTTAAGGAGTTTGGCCATGGCACGCAGATTCTCTCTCACGTCCTTCTTTGATTTCTTCTGTTCGTTGAAGAGCTTGGCGAGATGATCTCTGAGCCTCAGTTCAATCTCAAAGCCACCGAGTGTTCTATCAAAGCTGAATATAAAAAAGTGATAGTTAGATGTTTGCGTATTACATACACATATGAATGTACCGAAGTGGCCAATAAATGAGGCCAAGACATGACAACCATGACTAACCCAACTCCACGGATCTGAAGCTGTGGCTGAGTGCCAGATTCTTTGGTCTTTATGGTCTGATATGTGACAATCGTGGCTGTTGTGCTGCCCGATCCCATATCATAAAACAAGACATTCTATAAGACACAGAAAAGAAAAGTTAATATAAAAAAAATCTGTCATAAATCACACTTAAAGGGATAGTTCACTTAAAAGTGAAAATTCTATCATCATTTGTCTCAATTTGTTTCAAACCTGCATGAATTTCTTTCTTCTGCTGAACACAAAAGAAGATATTTTGAAGAATGTTGGCAACCAGACAGTTGATGGGCCCCATTGACTTCCATAGTAGAAAATAAAATAAAAAATACTATGGAAGTCAATGGGGTACAACAACTGTCTGGTTACCAACATTCTTCGAAATATCTTATTTGTGTTCAGCAGAAGAAAGAAATTCATACAGTTTTGAAACAACTTGAGGTTGAGTAAATGACAGAATTTTAATTTTTAAGTGACCTATCCCTTTAATTTCTATATCACAAGTGTCACCAAAATCATCATTTCTGGTTTCCCAGTCTGCTATTGGCTGGCCAAACATTTAGTCCCGCCCACACTAAATCTTCTCAGTAGTACCTGTGCAGTCGAATTGATGTCTTTTCTCCGGAATACTCCATAGTTCAAAGCCACAGCAGTATTATCATTGATAAGCTGAAGGACCTTTAGACCTGCTATATGGGCAGCCTGCAAGACAGCCCTGCGTTCTGCCTGATTAAAATAGGCTGGCACTGTGATCACTGCATCTTTTATGGGCTGCTCTGTTAGGAGAAACAAATAAAATGATCGGTCTGTTCAAATATCCTATCCTGCAAAAACCAAGACAGCTGAACTATTCGAAACACTCATTGTCAAACCTGCAAAGTCTTGAGCCAGAACCCGAGAGTAGTTCAACATCATGCCCAAAAGCTCCTCTGGAGTATACTGCATCTCTCTAGATGAAATATATAAAAAAAAATATTCCCAGAAATTATATAAAAACCCACTGGTTACAGCTACCGCACCAAGCAAGTGCTTCATTACTTACTCTGAGAATTTGAAATAAACGGTTCCTCTTTTCTCATCTCTCTCCAGCTGGTGCTCAGGGAAGTGTTTCAGATACTGCACCACCTGCGGGTTGTCTGCTGTCTTTCCCAAAATGCTCTGGAGGAATCTGTAAACCACCTTGGGGTTCTTCACAGCCTGTCATGATTCAAGTATGCTAGAGTCAAAGCTTGTCACAACAAGGTTTTAGAGATTAAGGAAATGTCAAGGAATTTTTTTCATACTACTCAGTCCATTTTGAATATGTTGACTTATAAAAATCTATTTACTGGCCTGTTGTTTTCATGGTCTTATTTTGAGTCATGCACTCTCATTCAAAAGTTTGGAGTCAATATATATATATATATATATATATATATATATATATATGTATATACATATATTAAAAAATTTATATATATATATTTTTTGATACTTCTATTTAGTGACAGTAAAGACACTTATTTCACAAAATATTTTGATCTCAAATAAATGCTGTTCTTTTGAAATCTAGGAAGTTTTCAACATCGATAATACATTTTTCTTGAGCATCAAATCAACATAATATTCATAACTTCTGAAGGATCATGTGACTGAAGACTGGAGTATAATGCTGAAAATTCACAGGAATAAACTGCATTTTATTATATATTATAACAAATTGTAATAATTTCACAATATTTTAATTCAGCCTTGATGAGCATCATAAACATTATGATCATGAAACATTTTATGGTCAAAAATCTTACCGACCGCAAACTTTTAAATGGTAATGGTTATGTTTATCAATGTAATCTTTAAAAAAGAAGTAAAAACGTTTATACGCAATAACTTTTCTTCCTAGCTGACATCAAAAGGGCGGCATGGTGGTGAAAATTATTTTATAAATCAGGAATTTAAAGTGGAAATTTCATACCAGAATTACCATTTAGTAACACCCTACATTGTTTTCATATTGAATTTCATGTTTAATTTTTAAATGTCACATTATAAGTTATGTTAAATACATTGCAACTGCCACTTCATGTTGACTTTTACAGAAGGTATTATGGAGTACAAAGACTTACCACTCCTAATGCACTGTCTCCAAAAAGCCTCTCGTTTTCCTTTAAGCACACAGCGACTGGTGTTTTCCGCCGGGACTCCCTGCACAAAGAAGTTAAATGTCACAACGGAGTAAACTGCGGTCTGAAACTAATAAATCTAAATCACTTGACAAGATCTGTTGATTTTGGTGCAAAAAGTTTCACTCTAGTCCAACACATACTTGTTTAATACAATCTCCATTGGCACACCGGGTTTCACTATAGCAATTTTCATCCATTCACTGCCCAAGTCCACAGACATCACTGCCACGGATTCTGCAACACAAAAATTTCAGAGAGCTGAAATACTATGATCAGGGATAAGTAAAGAAACCCATAATAAAAATAAATTAAAAAAAGTACATGTTTATATGCATCTTGATAGATTCAAGGCATGTTCACACCAAGGACGATAACTAAACCGATAAAGATATAGGCCTAGTTTTAAATGTAAAATAATTCATCCTGCTTTTAAAGTGATAGTTGACCTAAAAATGAAAAATGTCATTAATTACTCACCCTTATGTCATTCCAAACCCGCAAGACTATCGTTCATTGCCGGAACACAAATGAAGGTCTTTTTGATGAAATCTGAGATATTTCTGTCCCTCCATAGACAGCCACTTTGACGCTTCAAAAAGTTCATAAAGAGATAAAACTAATCCATTTGAATTGAGCGGTTTAGTCCAAATTTTCTGAAGAGAGTCAATCGCTTTATATGATGAACAGATTGAATTTAGTCTTTTATTAACATATAAACATTCATCAGCAAACATAAACAGAAGCTCAAGCGAACCTGCTTGACACGTGAGAATGAACCTCATTGGTTCTTGCTGAAGCTCAAACGTGCTGCGTAACATTGTTCTCATGGTTCTCGCACTTCAAGCGAACATGCTTGAGCTTCCATTTAAATAAAAATTCTGTTAGTTGATGAATGTTTATGTGAATAAAAGCCTAAAATAAATTGGTTCATCATAAGGCAATCTTAGTTTTATGATCTCTGAGAACTTCTTGAAGCGTCAAAGTGGTTGTTAGGTAGCTGTCAACGGAGGGACAGAAAGCCTCTGAAAAAAACATCTTCATTTGTGTTACGAAGATGATCGAAAGTCTTACAGTTTTTTAATGAAATGAGTAATTAATGACAGAATTTTCATTTTTGGGTGAACTATCCCTTTAAGAGCTTGAGCATTTAAAGCGGCGGACTACAATTGCAGCACATGCATATAATAAACAGAACAATTTTGTGCACTAGAGCGGACAATAATATAGATGTCGTTATAGTTCTCTTTATAGTTATTGTTCTTGGTTTGAACAGGTCTTTAAATTCATCCTGATGGACATCAGCACTGGAAACGTACAGCAAATATAAGATAATCATAATTTGATATGGTGCTTACCTGTTTGAGAAGGCAGGAATGCTACTATTAGGCAAAAAACAGCCCATAATGACAGCCTTTCCCTCATTGTGACCTGCAGAGAAGATTCAAAAACTGGGTTAAAGCATGCAGTTAAAATTAAGCTAAAAGACAACTGCAACTGTGACAGGTCTGTACCATAAACCAGAAAGTACATCAAAAGCACACAAGTTCTCTCAAATCAAGACTATTGCATCACAACCCTGATATGAAAAACTGCCCAAGCACCATATGGATCGACGTGTAGGTATGGATAGGTACATGCTGATTTGATGGGATCCCACCCACAAGTCTGAGACAAAGCCTGAGAGCACATGGATCTGAATACTGTAGTGTAGGGCAGTGACTCTTAAACCTGTACCTGGAGGCCCCCAACAGTACATTTTGGATGTCATCCTAATCAAACACACCTGATTCAACCAATAGTAGTTATCTCTGTAGTAGAGAACCACAAAACCTGAAATGTTTTGAGGGGCCTCCAGGAACAACATTGGAAACCACTTTTGTAGAGCTTTCCTGCTTTAATAAAGAGACAGTAGGGGCCCAGGTACATACAGAATACCATGGGAACATTACTTAATATGTTCTAAAGTTGGATTGTCTTCTTTTGACTTCATTTTTACAGTCACAGTTCTCTCTCGATTGGCTTTTTAAAATACTGATTCAAAAATGCAAAGAGGAAACTTCTAGTTGCACAGCCTGTGTGACGTAAGCCTTATTGAGGCTGTCTGATCCTAATGGTGCTAAGCATCATGTCAAACTGTCATTGCACTGCTTGATAATGTGCAGCAAACATTACACCTTTTCAAAAGGCTCAAACATAAGTAAACGCAGCTGATGATCTGCTAAATGTACTATAGTAGACTAATAGTAATCTACGAGCACATGCAACCACCCAGATGATCCCAAACATCTCCAACAAAGAAAGTGATGGCATGGCACTTACCTTCTGCCAGATCAAGTTTTATATTGATTCTTGGTGACTGATATATCTCTCTTGACACCTGAACAACAATATTTAGAAACGCTTATCCTGCCCTAATTTTGAACCAAAAGTTTCCTGTGTTGATCCTTAATATCTAATTCCTTACAGATGGCAATATGATAGCATTAACCAGCAATGCTCTCTGACCAGACCACCTCGCTTGCTTGATTTTGCTCTTGCAATCACCGGCTTGTTCTAACACATTGGGCCCGGAACGCGGCGTGATCTCATTGGATCCACACAACTCGCTGCTCGCCGAGTGAAGCGCTGATCGCCATGAACGAAAGCCCCACCCATTTTTTCTTGAATGGAGAGCGATGATTGGTCCACGTGCCAACCAGTGCATGCGAGTGGTTAGTCGTGTAAGTAAGCATAGATCTGATTGGTCCACGTTAAATAGGAGAACATAACGGCTGTGCGACAGGTTGTAGTTTTTGGTGCTAGCTATGGGAGTCCGAATCATTTCCGAGAAAATGTTTTATTTTGAACATTTCCTTTTAAAGATACAAAACACCGATTATTTTCATTCGTTTCTTATGTTACATGTTGTAAAACGGTCCAAATAAAGCTATATGTAGGAAATATTTCTGTTTATTACGTTTCAATTAAGGTAAAAATAAAATGACATGAATTAAACCTCGTATGTGCGTTTTGCTTGTAACATATCCTATTTACATGACACTGAATTTTCGCCCCATCACGATAAGAAAGGGACGGTTCTCGGTTCAACGAGATGAATTGTTAAAGTGGCTCATTCATACTTTGTTGACCCAAGAACCGGATTTGTTCACGAATTGTTCATGCGATTCACTGAAAAGATCCGAATCAAAAGAACGGTTCTTTCCAAATCCGCCAATAAACTTCCAAAGAAGAAGAACGGTTCGTTCACGGATCGGGGATCGCTTGTAACTTTTTGTTACGTCTTTGGGTCGTTTTCTATTCTAACTTTCAAAAGAGCTCACTTAAATCACATGTAATTCTGTTAAGTGTGTACTTTTGTTTAAAAACCATCAATTATTTCAAATTTAAATTTCAAATTAAATAAAAATGTAAACTACTTAAATCAAACTGATTAATGGCGTGCTGTGTCAGGCTCAAACCTTAAAATATGAGTGCGAATACAGATAAATAACCGAGACAAAAATATCCTGACACTAGTCACATCACATGACCGTGATGTGAGTCACATGATTTTGCTAAACAAGAACTGCTTGGAAAATGGCAGCGTTCTTACAGTGGAGACGATTTGTGTTTTTCGATAAAGAAACGGTGAAAGATCCGAGTGAAAATGGGAAAAATTTCCAACTACCGATGGGTATATCAGCCTGTGATTCAGGTCGAGGACACATTGTGCTTGGAGATATCCTTATAATGCTGAAGTCATGCTTGTGGCTAGCTAGCAATTATGGCACTGTTATACAATAATACCAAGTGTATTTCATAATTACAGTCGTCTATGTCATCGTATCATTTAGGCTGTTGCAAGCCTGCTTTGTAAAACTGATAATCTCTTATGCTTGACGTACGTGTTTCCTTAAATGTATTCATAATACATAAATAGCGATTTCAGGTATGCCATATGTGCGTGTTTTCTTTAACTCGTGTATTGCACATATGGATGGACAGATCTGGTTTTTGACCCGCTCCCTGCAGCTGTCCAGCTTTCAGGCTTATAAACTGCGCGTGACACACCTGTACCAGCTGAAACAACACAACATCCTGGTGTCAGTGGGTCAGGATGAGCATGGCATCAATCCTCTGGTAAGATTCACCACAGGTGTCTGCTGAAGCTACATGCCAATGCAAGTGCTGGTCTATGTGTGCTTTTGAAATGTAAGTTGATTTAGAGAGTGTGTGTATGTGTCTGCCCATCAGGTGAAGGTGTGGAACCTTGATAAGAAGGACAGTGGCAGTCCTCTGTGTACCCGGATATTCCCTGCCATACCTGGAAACAAACCCACTGAAGTGTCTTGTCTCAGTGTACATGAAAATCTTAATTTCATGGCTATAGGTAGGAGTTTTTAATTCCATATCAGGGTTAAATAACAGGGTTTAATTACAAATCAGAGTTGTTATAGTAACTAAACCCATTTTCATTACTTGAAATAAAAAGGTAGCCTAACATTTCTTATTTTAATTTAGTTTAACTTGATGTACTAAAATAAGCAATGTACTAAAAACCAAACTATATAGACATTTTAAAAAACAAAAAATGTCAAAACCCCAGCAAAATTACTTACTAAATCTAAATATTAATCAAACTATAATAGTATCTCAATTATACTAAAATAACACATCACAATTGTTAGTCCACGTTTTTAAAAAAGGTATTTGTATTTATATACTGTTTGAAAAAAAGTTGATTTTAGAGGGCAGCTAATAATAAAGCAAATTAAACACTGCACTTTAATGTTGCAAAAGTAAAAAAAAAAAGTTTACTAATTAATGGTTTTCTAAAACTATGTAAATATAACTTGAAATCCCTTTGAATATGTGAATAATTTCAATTATTAAATTTAACACTAAATGGCATTTGCAACCCAGTTATTTCTGTAATATGATGCATTTCAGAGTGTAACAGAAAAATGAGTTGGGGAAAAAGTGTTGGTTGGGAGTTTATCCATCATTAATTGATTGGATTGTGAAAAGTGGGCGTTACATGCCCAAATACCAAATTAGATTTTATGTTGCTTTTAATATCTGTGTTAAATGCTTAGGTTTTACAGATGGCAGTGTTGTGCTGACAAAGGGTGACATCACCAGAGACAGACACAGTAAAACTCTCAGCCTCCACGAGGGTAGCTGTCCAATCACAGGCCTGGCTTTCCGACAGGCTGGCAAAGTCACACACCTGTTTGTCGCCACTTTAGAAAAAGTGCAGGTACGTTTTAGTTGTATGGAATGTCATATCCTGCCTTTGTAATGAAAGCAGATGTAAATCATACAGAACTGAAAGCAGGAATATTTTTACGTTGACAGTGTTACACACTGTCAGTGAAAGAGTACCCTCGTATAGACCTGGACACTCACGGCTGTGCGCTGCGCTGCTCGGCGATCACAGACCCCTCGCAGGACTCTCAGTTTATAGTGGCTGGAGATGACTGCGTGTATTTGTACCAGCCTGACGAGAGAGGACCCTGTTTCGCATTCGATGGGCACAAGCTTCTAACTCAGTGGCACAGAGGATACCTGCTGCTGCTCACACACAATAACAAGTCCCCTAGCAAGTAAGACTCATTTTATGGCATGGATTATCTTTTTTTTTTTTTGCTTTAAGGTTTTTACTTTAATATGCATTCATGTTTATTACATTTCATTTGTACAGATCTGATTATGGTAGCAGACAGACATCCCCTACAGAAAAGCACATCCTGACCATTTACGACCTGGACAACAAGTTCATCGCTTACAGTGCGGCGTTTGATGATGTCATTGACGTTCTGGCAGAATGGGGGTCGTTCTATGTCCTAACAAGGGATAACACAATGTATATGCTGCAAGAAAAAGACACACAGACCAAGCTAGAGGTTAGTACAATCTTATTATCATTAAAGGAATCCTTTTTTTTTGTTACCTGGAGTAAAATGTTTTATACACTACTGTACAAAAGTTTGGGGTGGGTAAGATTTTTATTTTTTTTATGCTAATGAAAGAAGCTGCATTTCTTTTATCAAAAATACATTAAAACGGTAATATTGTGAAATATTATTATTAAAATTTAAAATAAGGGTTTTGTATTTAATAAATATTGAAAAAGTGTAATTTATATTTCTGTGATGGTAATGCTTCATTTTCTGCAGCCATTACTCCAGTCTTCAGTGTCACATGATCCTTCAGAAATCATTCTAATATGCTGATTTGCTGCTCAAGAATCATTTCTAATTATCAATGTTGAAAACACTTATATATTTAAAAATATTTGTTCACACATTACTGGCAGCCCTTAAACACTAAATTAAAATACAAATGAAATATACTGAAATAATCAACTATAACTATACTAACAATTATATAGATTAAACAAAAACTGAACTAAATTGAAAATAAAAAACTAAATGTACAATTCAAAACTATAATAAATGTGATATTCAATATTATTCACAATTATTATTGTCCATAATATTTTCCTTTATGATAAATATTTATTTATAATAAAAGTTTATGTGTTGTGTTACTTAGATGCTGTTTAAGAAGAACCTGTTTGTGATGGCCATTAATTTGGCTAAAAGTCAACACCTGGACAATGATGGTCTGTCTGATATATTCAGACATTATGGAGACCATCTCTATACCAAAGGGGATCATGATGGAGCCATTCAACAGTACATTCGGTAGGTGTGCAGTTCAGATTTCTACTTGTACATTTCATGTAAAACGGTAAACAAGAAAGCTGTTTCTCATGCTTACATCATGACCTTCTGTCTTTCTCAGCACCATTGGGAAGCTCGAACCCTCGTACGTAATTCGTAACTTTTTGGATGCGCAGAGGATACATAACCTGACGGCGTACCTACAGGCCCTCCACAGGCAGTCCCTGGCCAACGCTGACCACACTACTCTACTGCTGAACTGTTACACCAAACTGAAGGACAGCTCCAAGCTGGAAGAGTTCATAAAGGTATGTAGAAAGAAATCACCTTTGCTCTGAATGTGCATTTAGGCTTTTTAAACAAAGCCTTGACCACTAACAATGCTTTTTATACTCTGCACCTCTCCTCTGAATGTAGAGCAATGAAAGTGAGGTGCATTTCGATGTTGAAATCGCCATCAAGGTGTTACGTCAGGCCGGTTATCACAGTCACGCCGTGTTTCTGGCAGAGAGACACATGCACCATGAATGGTATCTGAAGATCCAGCTAGAGGATTTGAAGGTGGATACAGCATTTTTGGGCTATGATATGAATTATGACACATAACTAATGCTTTTCAGTGAGTTTATGTAAACCAATACTTTTTAATTTCGTCCACAAGAAATTAGCCCTGCCTTGTTTTTGCCTGAAACACTTTTTTTTGTTACACTTTCAGAATTATCAGGAGGCTTTGCGCTACATAGGAAGGTTGCCGTTTGATCAGGCGGAGAGTAATATGAAACGTTATGGTAAAACACTAATGCACCATGTGCCTGAGAGCACCACTATCCTCTTAAAACGTCTCTGCACCGACTATCACCCCAGCAAGGACTCAACTGACCGGGACAGTCTGGATAGGCCTGTGGAAAACAAGGTCATTTAGATTAGCAATAGCAAATAATCTGAGATTCTGAAGATCAATGAGTTACACCAGATTACCTTTTATCTCAAAATTTTCTTTTGACAGGCCAATCCAGAGGAGTTCATCCCAGTGTTTGCCAATAACCCAAGAGAGCTGCGAGCGTTCCTGGAACACATGATTCAGGTGGATCCGTTCTCTCCCGAGGGAGTTTATGACACTCTACTAGAGCTCAGACTACAGGACTGGGCACATGAGCAGGACCCAGGGGTAAAAACATGCTTCATACAATTGCTACACATACCTCATGTTATATTATGCTATTATAAAAGGCATCTGCAGCTCAAAAGATTTTTTAAGAATTTGACTCATCACCCCCTCAAATTGAATGTTTACTTATAAAATTAGCAAAAATATCTAATGATTTTTGCAACTAATGTATGTGCAGTACTCTCAGCACCATTTTATTAATTTTACAATATTTGACCAAGTCCATTCCACAGAATCCTGCATATCCATCCTCCCCCCCATTACAAAATAGTCAAATTTATTTGCATAAATTTGCCTTGTATAGGATATTTAATTGTGCAAGCTCATTTAACTTATTTTTACATTTTGATTTAAAACACTCATTTAAAGTGTAAAAACAATCGTTTAATAACACGTGACTATTAAATGCAATTTTTTAAATGAATTTTTCGTACTGTACATTGTAATATGAAGTTTAAAGGGATACTCCACTTTTTTCAGAAATATGCTCATTTTACAACTCCCCCAGAGTTAAACAGTTGAGTTTTACCGTTTTAGAATCCATTCAGCCGAACTCCGGGTCTGACGGTACCACTTTTAGCATAGCTTAGCATAGATCATTGATTCTGATGAGTCCAGTAGCATTTCTTTCAAAATGACCAAAGAGTTTCAATATTTTTCCTATTTAAAACTTGACTCTTCTGTAGTTAAACCGTGTACTAAGATCGACGGAAAATGAAAAGTTGCGATTTTCTAAGCCTATATGACTAGGAACTACTCTCATTCCGGCGTAATAATCAAGGAACTGTGCGGCTGTACCATGAGTGCAGCAGGCGTAATGATATGACACAGCGCCTGAAAATAGGTCTAATAGGTTAGACAAACTTAGTCCCGGTCACGTTGGAAGAAGTTACCGAGCTGGGGACTATTTTCAGGCGCTGCGTCATATCATTACGCCTGCTGCACCCATGGTACAGCCGCACAGTTCCTTGATTATTACGCTGGAATGAGAGTAGTTCCTAGCCATATAGGCTTAGAAAATTGCAACTTTTCATTTTCCGTCGATCTTAGTACTCGGTTTAACTACAGAAGAGTCAAGTTTTAAATAGGAAAAATATTGAAACTCTTTGGTCATTTTGAAAGAAATGCTACTGGACTCATCAGAATCAATGATCTGTGCTAAGCTATGCTAAAAGTGGTACCGTCATACCCGGAGTTCGGCTGAATGGATTCTAAAACGGTAAAACTCATCTGTTTAACTCTGGGGGAGTTGTAAAATGAGCTTATTTCCGAAAAAGTATCCCTTTAAATTCACTTGTAGCATATACAATGACTAGTTTGACTTTTTTAGTGTTTGTTTACTGTTCATTTTCAATTAATTTAGATAACATGGAATTATAATATCAGCTATAACATCAAAATATTATTTGCATTGGCCAGAATCAGTGCATCCCTAGAAAAAAGTGTTCAGTTCTGACTGATTGTACACATGCTGTTGTGAAAGCATATAGCAAACTCATCTCTCTTTCTGTCTTTTGTGTGACAGAAGAAGAAGGTCCTGCAGGAGGCAGCACTGTCCCTTCTGAGGAGTGACAACACTGTGTTTGACAAGGCCCTGGTGCTCTGCCAGATGCACAACTTCAAGGAAGGAGTGCTGTATCTGTATGAAAAGGGCAAACTGTAAGCGATTTTTCTCATTTCTTATCACTGTCAATCTTACTCAGAAAGTGCTATGAAAGTTATCTACCTGACTTCTACAAGTCTTCTAAAGCCACCTTATTTTGCAACATGGAAGTGAGCTACTTTGTGTAAATGTTTGAGACTTCTGATTCATAAGCTGATAAATGTCAATAACTAGCAAAGGGAAAATAGCAAAGGGAAGTAAATGGTAAAACTATTTACCATTTAACTTGTGGTTAAAACTTGTGCTACAAACCAGTGTGCTTATGATAAAGAATTAAAATGTTATGATAAACACCAGTTTGCTATATAAAGCAGCATAATAAACTTTTTTTTTTATTACAGTATACAGTTTATTTTATTACTTTTTTGTACAGATAAAATAACTGGAAGCAAAATAATGACACCAAAACCCTCGCACATTCAAATTACAAATGGCTGTGACCGTTCTTGCTTTAAAAATAAGGTGGATAGCTTTATGTGACAACAGACCAAAATTACAAACTGAACTCCTTTAATGCAAACTAGAGCTGCATGATTCTGGATAAATTGAGATTGATGTTTTTTTTTTTTTTTTTTTTTTTTTTAAATAGAGATCACGATTCTGCACAAAAAAAACCTCCAAAATAACATGCCATTTACTAGAGATTTTGACAAAATAATTAATTAAGTTAATTGCTGCAGTCTATTTAAAAATGTTTAATTAATTTTAATTAATTATTTTTTTTAAATCGGTTTGAATGAGTGATTCAATGACTCACCCATAAAGACTTCACTTTTTGAATCGGCGTTTGTGAACAAAGGCCCTGTCCCAAATGGTACACTCCGAACTTGTGGACTTCCTCAGAGTCCACACTTTGGTGACGTCATGTAGTGCAGACCTATAGGGCCCTTGAGTCCACGAGGGCGCATTGAGAGGTATTTTTGGGACAGACTCGATCGTCACGCCGGAAATAACGGTCTGGTTGTTGTTAGACAGGAGAAATCACATTTTTGTGCTCTGACGTCTTATCTCCATGTCAACTACACAGCCTAATTTTACAGTTCTATATTTTGATATTATGCATGCCACCTGGGCATTAGACAATAGATACATCATGCTTATTTAAATGATGTAGTTGTACATAATAATTTCATAATGTTCCATTTGAACTAAGATTACAATTTTAACACATAATGAAAATGTGCATGAGTTTCAGATGAATTTACAGGTTTCAATATTCATACTGTTAATATGACTCAGTAAAGCCCTGACATTCAGTTCTATTTATTTAATGAATCATAATGCGATCGTATTATTCAACGCGCTATTATTATGTTTGAGACATCAACCACTGCTCGATGACCATAATATTCGTATAAACTGTAGGTCACAACTGGTAAAATGTACATCTAGGTCATAAAAACCGTAATATTTTCTTCTCAGCAATGTCAACAATTGTCCGTGAGCGAAATCTCCTCCCATCCGTTGTCTGATTGGCCTTTCGCAAGGATTCCTGGGTAGTTAAAGTGTGTGGAGCCTGCATCTATGCGGGCTTCGCGGAAGACCGCTTCAAGGGTACAAAGGGGCGCGGCTGAGCACACTTCAGAGCGTTAAAATGCTGAATGGGACGGCCTACGGACTCGCAATTTAAGTCCACGAGACCTAAAGTCCTCATGAAGTGCGCCATTTGGGACAGGGCCAGTGTCTTGAATTAATCAATCAATCAAGTCACTTGTCGCCACCTACAGGTATAACGGTGTAAACGAAACAATCTTTATTTGAAGCTTCAAGTTACTTTCAAAAGATGATGTGCACTATTTGATCTCTACCGTTAGACATCAGTGTCTATATCTGAACTCTAAACTTTTATCCCAGTCTGTGATAATTTGAATATTTGTAATGGACATTGTGATGTTGAAAGACTATGTAAAGTTGTTGTAGCCTGTACATTATAACTACTTTCTCTGGGTCAGCGGCAGCGCCAACACAGATTTGAGGTTTAATAGACAAATAGTTATCATTTAGGAATAAGATCACATGGGTGTTTGAATCGAGATTGCAATCTTTTAATGATTAATTGTGCAGCTCTACTGCAATCTTACATTACATTTACTTTTAATCTAATAAAAGCACAGGATTAATAGTGACAGAACTGTTCATTTCTGCAGGTACCAACAGATCATGCATTACCACATGCAGAATGAAGAGTATGGGAAAGTTGTGGAGGCCTGTAAACGCTACGGTGACAACGAGGTGTGTTTGTGGGAACAGGCGCTAGGCTATTTTGCACGTAAAGAAGAGAACTGCAAGGCCTACATTAGTGAAGTCCTGCAGCACATTGATGAAAATAACCTGATGCCTCCTCTTCTGGGTGAGTAATGTGTCTTAAAGGTCATGATGACAGAATGTTCTTGACCGACTCTTAACCTTTTGATGAACTCCAGATCATATAATTGTAGCGTTTGCAATATTGTTTGTCATTATTTAGACCTTATGTGAGTGTCTGTGTTGCAGTGGTGCAGACTTTGGCCCATAATTCCACAGCATCTCTGTCAGTCATAAAAGACTACCTGATAAATAAACTTGAGAGGGAGACCTCGCAGATTGAGGAAGATGAAAGGAAGATTCAACAGTATAGAGAGGAGACGACCCATCTACGTGCTGAGATAAAGGAACTCAAAACCTGGTGAGTGAAACAAGAGCTGTGCCGAATGACCAGCCGTGAGGTGTATTAATTTTATACGGTTATTTTGTCATTCAACATCAGACTCTTATAGCCACTTCCCCTCTGCGACAGTTGAGAGCATGAAGTGTTCAACATTCCACACTTCGTATTTCAGTTACTTAAATGCATCATCCGGGTATTTAAAGTGGACTTCTTCTTTTTTTTTTTTTTTTTTTTTAGTGTGAACACACCATTTATACTACAAAATGGCATAGAATAGAGCATAAGTACATGAATTTGGACGCACCTGTTGATTCATTAATTTCCGAATGGCATAACAAATTTATGCCACAATCGATCAGTCAGAATCAAGTATCGGAGGATGCGGAGTAAGCTGCTCACATTGCTTTTTCAGTGCAAAGATCTTCCAGAAGACCAAGTGCAGCATGTGTAACAGCCCGCTAGAGCTGCCATCTGTGCACTTCCTGTGTGGCCACTCCTTCCACCAGCACTGTTTAGAGAGCTTCGCTGAGAGTGAGGCCGAGTGCCCCACCTGCACCCCTGAGAACAGGAAGGTGATGGACATGTTGCGTGCCCAAGATCAGAAACGAGACCTGCATGATCATTTCCACAGACAGGTGCTGATTTTTCCCCTGCAGTTTTGAATTGATCAAAAAACAATGCAAATGAAAGTTGGATAGAATGAAATGGTCTTTTTCTCTCTCTCTCTCTCTCTCTTAGTTGAAATGCTCTAATGATGGCTTCTCAGTCATCGCTGATTATTTTGGCCGTGGAGTGTTTAACAAACTCACTCTGATAACGGATCCTCCTGGAGGAAAGAGTGGAGCTGGGAATCTGGAGGCTGAATTCAACAGAGATCTGCTCATTAACACCAAGAGGAATGTTTGAGAGCTGGACTGGAGTACACTTTAAACGAATTGCTGATCTAGGGTCCAGATTACACTTTGCAACTCACAGCTCGTGCAGAATCTCTCCATCTGTGTAATCTGTGAGATCAGATAAGCATAAAGAGGAAAATATCATAACCGCTGTGGTTGACAGTAAGATGCAAGAACTCGCAGTTCAGGACCGTGACCTTTACAAGCTGCCACAGGCGCACTGTAGAAGACAACTTGCACAGCTTTATTTTGCATCCCTTGATAATTTATGTATAATATTTAATCAGTATTTCAGCCACTCATTACTGCAGATAAAGCAATTAATCAACAATAATCAAATGCCTGTGAAATAGTCGATTAATAAATGTAAAACATCATCATTGATTTTGTTGTATTTCCACATCTCAGATGTCTGAGATTTGTCATGAATTAATAAAAATGAAATATTTACACAGCATTTTACATTGCATGTGCCACAGCATGCGGAAATATGTGTAAAATATGCACATCAAATAAACTAAGCAAATTTCCATTCATATACAGTGAGGAAAATAAGTATTTGAACACCCTGCTATTTTGCAAGTTCTCCCACTTGGAAATCATGGAGGGGTCTGAAATTGTCATCGTAGGTGCATGTCCACTGTGAGAGACATAATCTAAAAAAAAAATCCAGAAATCACAATATATGATTTTTTAACTATTTATTTGTATGATACAGCTGCAAATAAGTCTCTAGCCGCCTACTCTCGACTACATTTCAGGCGAGGCAAGGCGCATCTCAAACAAGCCTATTGTAATTCCAGAACGTTTATCACATTTTGTCTAAATATTTCACCACATGTCATGAAGTTACGAAATAGTTGCTTCCTAAAATCATAAGTCCCATCATAAGCGAAACAGCTAAACCCGCTGGAAAAGCCTAAAACGTTACTTCATAGGCTCTATCTCTAAACGAGGTAACGTTAACGTTATGCTGTCTAACGTTAACAGTTACCTAGACAGTATTTTTAGTGCATCATAGAAGTTTTCTGAGTCAGCAGCTTTTTTGGTATCATTATGACTTCTCAAAATGAAGCCTGGTTAGGCAGCTCTATACGTTCAGAGAGACCCAGTTTTAGTAAAAACTAAAGTTCAAATAACTCTTGTGAATGAATTTTAATTAATCAACTTTAATTAATTAACTAACATTTGTTTTCTTGCAGGAATAACATTCATATGCTTTTAATGTGTCAAAACTCTTTGGGAAAAACTTATGACTTTGAGTGTATGTGTCTATGTGTTATTAATAACAGAAAGGGGAACTGAAACTAGACATGACTAGTTCGCAAAAACCTTGTGATAAGTAATCAGAGTTTGCTTATGCCAGTGACAGAGGGAAAAGGTTGGGCTTTTGAACCAATTGAACCAATCATATTGAAGGTGACATGTTAGTCTTATTTGTTTTCTTGATTCTATAAAAACTGTTGTATATGTGTTTTACGGTGGGATTCTCAATGGAATTTGTCTGAGATCCTCCGGCCTTGCCTCTTGGGAGAGATTCCCTGAGAACTGCTCGGGAAGATCTCCTGGCCGTGATTAAAGCATTTAAAGGACAATTGCAGGTCTGTTTGTCGATTTATTCCTGCGCAGGAAGCTAGTTTAGGGAAGCAAGTTAGTTAGAAACTCGGCCAGTTGTCGACTGAAGACGCAAGAGCCAGAGAGTTAAGGTATTGGTGTCGAGAGCAGACGCCAGAGAGTTTAAGGTATTGGTGTCGAGTGTAGACGCCAGAGATATTAAGATCAGGTGGGTGTCGAGTGCAGACGCCCCAGGTAGTTAGGTTTAGAGAAAAATATCTACGACACTCTCTTCAATCAGATTCAACTCACAACCAACCAGCCATACGACGAGAGTTTTGAGGTGAACGCAGACGAGGCCGCCAGCGTTCACACACCATCCCCACGACAGAGAGGTGAGAAATCTTAACCACTTTTTCTATTTACCTTCCCATTCACTAACTGTCTCATGACAGTTTCCAGGAGGACAGGCAGGCAGAAGCTCAGCGCCATGGCCAGTTATGTTGGTGAGAAACTAGAGGACACTAAAGTAAGATTAAAGTTAACTGGCTCATTTTCATCAATGCTTAAAGTGAGGTTTTATTGACCTGACCTTTCATCTGACCACAGAAAAAAAAAAGAGCCGCCACCTGGTGCTCACAGTACTAACGAGAATGATGAAGAGGATGAGGAGGAAGATGATGATGACGATGATGATTCTGATGACACAGAGTCTGATGAGGAGGAAGGGGAGCCTGGATCTGCTCCAGAGGGGTAGGGCCGTAAACTTGCACACTGTCTACTGCCCAAGATTGATTGACATTAATGTTTCATTTACTTTTAGCTAATGAGAATATATATCAAGGGGAAATATACAGATAGGCCAAAATCAGATATACAGTTAGGAAGTGGGCTAGTTGTGCGTAAGAAGATGCAAATGTAAAATTTCAGTGTTTAACAAAAGTACTAAAAGCATTATAGTTACAGTATTTGCTCAAAACAACAAGCTATTTTATTTTAAAATAATGGTGTGTGTGACTCCTCACAGTGCATATGACCCTGCCGATTATGAACATCTTCCTGTCACAGCCGAGATCAAAGAGCTGTTTCAGTACATCACTCGGTGAGCATTCACACCACTTGCTTTCCGCCCACACACGAAACACACGGACATACAAAATGAAGAGAAAGACATTGTCGAAGAGAAAGACATTGTCAAAGAGAAACTGACCCTTACTTAACCCTCTTACACTGCAAATGAATGTTTTTTTAACTATCACTTTTGGCCCTGTGGACATTAAAAAAAAAAAACTCTTTTTCTTTACCTGGGCTTATTAAACTCAACAAAATAATATTTTCACACGTTTTAATTTGATAAAATTATAGCTTGATTGGAAATGATTCACAGTGAATATGTGTATAAATTATACTGAACTATAATATAAATTCAATTATATTATATATACATAATTACAACTTTAAATTGTAATATAATTAAGAATTTTAAATAATCCAATAATAATAATAATAATAATGGTTTAATGTGACTCAAGAAATGGCAAACTTATTTTCTTTAGCTGGGCTAATAAAACATATTGAAATAATATTTTCAAACTTTTTAATTTGATTAAATTACAGCTTGATTGGAATTGATGCACAAGGAATGATATTTATGTAACTTTAATATAGTTGTTTATAAAATACAATTATAATATACATACAATTATATTATATATACATATAATTACAACTTTTACATTTATATATATATATATATATATATATATATATATATAAAATGTTTAAATAATACAATAATAATAATAATGATAATGTTTTAATGTGACCTTCATAAGAAATGAAAGAAATGGCATTCTTCTTTTGTTTTGCTTGGGCTAATTCAAATAATATTTTCACACTTTTTAATTTGATAAAATTACAGCTTGATGCACAGTGATGTAGCTTGATGTAGGTAACTTCAAAAGAATAGTATAAAATAAAATTAATTATATATACATATAAAGTAATATTCAAATAATACACAATAATAATGTGACCTTCATATAACAAAAAGAAAAAAAACATAAACAGTGCTTGTAGTTGAAGCACACTTATTTGAGTTGTCGATATCTCATGGATTCTTACTGGTATTAATTGAATGACTGTTTCCATCAGATACACTCCTCAGACGATAGAGCTTGACCACAAACTGAAGCCCTTTATCCCTGATTTCATCCCAGCTGTGGGGGACATTGATGCTTTCCTCAAAGTGAGTGAACATTCAGGTGTGGTTCTGGTCTGAAAGTGTCAACTGACAATTTCTTTATATGTTTTTTTTTTTACTATTTGCATTTTGCAGGTACCACGGGCAGATGGGAAGGCTGACAATCTGGGTCTCCTCGTTCTAGATGAGCCATGCGTTAAACAGTCAGACCCAACAGTGCTTTCCTTGTGGCTGTCAGAGAACAGCAAACAACACAATGTTGCTGTGAGTCCACACACGCACACTAGAAGACTAATTAAGAGCTTTGATGATTGTGGCCTGACAAGTGAAATGAGAATGTGATGCACGTCTTTCACAGGAAGTGAAAGTTAAGAGCATCTGTTACGAACCCTTTGTTAGAAGTGGCTACGTAAGGGTTTCACAACATGAAGAAGGACACATGAAACTCGAGTGCGCTGCGTTGACATTTATTATACTCACAAACATGAAAAAACTCAAGAAACACATATCATAAAGAAAACAAAATAATATACTACAATACTTCAAATATATAAAGTTAACAAACATTAACAAGGTAATTTAAATAAAGTAATTTAAATATTGGAAAAGACAAAAAAAAAACTTGTTTGCTGGTTTCTCCTCTCCTGCCATGCTCCGCTTCAGCGTCCTTATTATAGTAGATCAGGAACGACTCCAACGAGCTGCAGGTGTATAATGATACGCAGGTGCGAACCTATTGATAAACTCAGACACACAGAAAAAAAAACACAGAGTCATGACGTCATCCCAAGGAGAGGGAAACACTAGACACAAACCGTAACACATTGAAAACCCAGAGAAGGCCCCCAAAGCCATAGACAACTGGATCGAGAGCATTACTGAGCTGCATCGGTCCAAACCCCCAGCTACCGTACACTACACGAGGCAAGAACTGACATGAATCAACCTACGAACATCTAGAGAGCAGAACATCTGTTATTTTGTAACCAGTGTGGTGGAAATCCCCCTATGCACCCGACTTAAGCTAAACGACACCTGCTTCGAGTCGGACAATGTCTCGCCCCTTATAAACACCATCACTTGGAAATGAAAATAAGATCTGTAGAGCTCCACTAAACACAATCACTTGAGAATGGAAGTAAGCTCACTAGAGTCTAGTCTGCAGCGTTGTGAATATGCTTTAATCATGGCCGGGAGAATCTCGGACCAATTTCAGAGAATCCACCCCCAAAAGAAAGTTTATAGAATCGGAGCATGAAAAATGTGATGTTTCATTACATACTTTTTCAACAATATGATTGGTTCTTCATATGTATAATTCTCTGTTACTAGGTAAAAGCAAATTTGGACACGTATGCAGACACACTTTGGCATATAAATGTCAATCATAAAAGAAAAAGAAATGTAAGTTCTGATTAATTAAAAATGTCCTTGACACCAGTCTTGTATATTTCTTCAGACCCATGCCAGACATCGACAGCCTGATGCAAGAGTGGCCAGCTGAATTTGAGGAGCTTTTGGGGAAGGTTAGCTTTTGAACAAAATATGTTCTGCTATATGATCCCTCATCAAACCGTGTTCATCTTCACTTTCTGGTCTGTTCACCAGGTGAATCTCCCCACAGCAGACATTGACTGTGATTTGGCTGATTATGTTGACATTATTTGTGGTAAGTTGGTCCATTGCATGTTTCTTGTATTCTCATCTTTGATGCTTTTGTTGGTTATTGTAACGATTGTTCATGTACCCTCAGGAATCCTGGATATCCCTGTGTACAAGAACCGAATTCACTCACTTCACGTCCTGTTCACACTCTACTCTGAATTCAAAAACTCACAGGTTAGTTTTATATACTCTACAATATTATAGGGTTAGTTAATTATTCACCCTTATGTCGTTCCAAACCCATAAGACTTTCGTTCATCTTAGTAACACAAATGAAGATCTTTTTGATGAAATCTGAGAGCTTTCTTTCCCTCCATTGACAGCTTCTTGACTGACTGACTGCTTCAAAAAGTTCATAAAGAGATCGTAAAACTAACCCATATGAATTGAGTGGTTTAATCCAAATTTTCTGAAGAGACACGATCGCTTTATATGATGAACATATTTCATTTAGTCTTTTATTCACATATAAACATTCATCAACTCACACATCAGTTGTGGTAAAAGGAAGCTCAAGCATCTTTGCTTGAAGTTCGAGAACCAATGAGGTTTGTTCTCGTGCGTCAAGTAGGTTCAGTTGAGCTTCTGTTTATGTTTGCTGATCAATGTTTGTCAATAAAAGCCTAAATTAAATCTGGTTAATTTCTTGTTTCTTCAGAAAATATGGTTCTTGATTAATATGGATTAGTTTTACAATCTTTTTATGAACTTTTTGAAGCGTCAAAGTGGTTGTTGCATAGCTGTGTATGGAGGGACAGAAAGCTCTCAGATGTCATCAAAAATATCTTCATTTGTGTTCAGAAGATGAACGACATGAGGGTTTTCATTTTTGGGTGAACTATCCCTTTAAATAAAATGGTAAATATACCTATCACAATCTGCAAATATTGATTAGGTTTTTTTTTTGCATTATGCAGTATTTTTGTAAAAACACAAGATTTTGAATGTTTAATTTGTGTGTTTTTTTTTTTTTTTTTAATGGTTGCTGCATTTTTTTGGGAGGTTGTACTTTTGATAACCTAATTTCCCCCACCCTGTGATCAGCACTTTAAATCTGTAGCGGAGGGCCAGAAATCTGACACACCGCCTGCTTCACGTACAGCTACTGCTGAATTAGAAAGACTCACTTTGGACTGAAGTCTCCATCATGGCCTATTTTGTTACATCCTGTTTTGTTCTAAGCCGTCATGTCACCAACTGGGTTCTGTTATGTTCTATTTCATTACGTTACACTATGAATTCTTCATATGATTGTTCTCACAACAGGGTTGTGATGATATAATCACTACAATTGCATTTTAATAAAACATATTTCTTCAAACTGTAGACTGGAAATGTGTCTTCAGAATAATCAAATCTACTCCTTTTCTACACCATTGCCAAATTATTTTACAGTTTACAATGAATTGGCCTTTTCTTGTTGAAGGGTAACATCTATGAGCTGAGCAGAGGATGACGGGTTTCTTTCTTGAGCTCACTTCCTCATTAATAGATATTTTCAATCACTTTACACACTAATAGCTGATCCAAACACAGTATAGTTTCTTAAGGGCATATACTGTTAAATAACAGAAAGTACAGTTATTTACTGTAAATATCCCATAAAAATAATACTGAATTAAACCAAATCAACACTAAACATTCAAAGTCATCTGGAGATTTAACAAAGCAGGATGACATCTTAACCATATATATATATATCCTCTAAATTTTTTACATTTGAATGATAAACTGAATCAGAGCAAGTTGTCCTTTATGAGTTATTGATCCGATATACTGTGTGAAATGTACATGAAACGTACATACTAGATAATCTGAATAGGAGCAGCCCTGCCTTCTTCCTTGTTCTAGCCACTTTTGTTTTCCTGTTTACAGTGGCTATTTTTTACTCAGATGTGACAGTTTCGAGTGCATTGAAGCGCATCATATAACGTACATACAGATTAGAATGGCTTTATTAGTGGTTATAAATGCTCATTTAGCTTAAATTCTAACTGCTGACTTACGATGCCTGGATGTTACATTTATGTCTGGCTGTTTCTGTTTGCTGTATTTGGTAAGTGTGTTTGATTATTTTTTCTTTTGCTGTGTCTGCTTGTTTTGTGCTATTAACGCACCAGTGTATATTATTCATTTGAAAATTCTCCCTGTAAAGTAGTATACATGAGAGTATACAGTAGAGACCTGTTTTTTTTTTTTCTGGGTAAATTTGGATAAATTGTTGAATGCGCTTCTTTCACAATGTCTTTCAGTCAAATGTTTAAATCTGTTTATGGATTGTAATGATTATACATGTTGATTTAACAGCAGAAGAAATTCTTGAAGTGAAGACTGGCTTATATAGTCGCGTCGAACTCACTGGAATGTCACTTCATCAGAAAGAGACTGTTGAGTCAGTGTTATGGACCAAAATAAACCTAAATAGAACGCAATTATGTATTCAATATGTAAACAATGGTACCAATGGTTCCAAATGCTACAGTGACTGCTGTAGAAAGGCTCATTTTTATTTTAACAACAACACCCTCATTCTGGAGAACGTGACCGCACAGGATGAAGGAGTCTTCATGGAAACTATAGTTAGAAGAAACGGAACTATAACATACCAAAACTTTACATTAATTATTCAATGTAAGTCAAGACATTTCAGAATCTTAATTATTCATCTGTAATTCATATTTTTTTATCTGTGTTTGCTCATTAACACCTTTTATTTCAAGACCCACCAAATGCAACAGAAATTGTGGTCTCACAGACCTCCAGCACATCTCTGACTCTCAAATGTGAAGTGAGCGGGTCATTTCTGCAGCTGATGTGGAAGAGAGAAAGAGTCCCCATTCTAGAGAAACACAGACACTCATTCAGTGACAGAAACCGAACTCTACACATCAGCAACATAACCAGCTCAGATTACGGGACGTACAGCTGTATTGTTTCAAATGCATATGGAGAATCAGAACAGCACATAAATATTACCGGTGAGCAGTTGATCATCCATTGTGCACCTTATTTAAATCCTCTCCTTATGTCAGATTGTAATATTATATTCACGACCAGAAAATAAACCAGCACATTTGTGAAAAGAAAGCAGCATTGCATAATCATGTCATTTTCTGTTTTTCTTTTAAGATAAAAACTCAACTGTTAACCAAGAAAATGGTTATAGTGGTAAAACTCAGACTGGTCAGATTCTGCTTTCAGGTGGATTTACACTCATGGGTGTTTTTGGATTGTTCATGTTCTACGGCCTTTACAAATACCATCACAGTAAGACTTTCACCCAAATACATGAACAATGTTCATACATGTTGCCTCAGCAAAATAATAACTGCATGTTTATGAAACCCACAGCATTCATGATTTAGGTTTACTGTGTGACTCAGATCATGAATGTGAATACCACGTAGCCTAATCTCAGCAAATGTTCTCAAAAACATCAGAGAGGAAGAAAAGGAGAATGAATCACAGACACATTTTCTGCTTTAAAAAAACTGCCCTACTTTGCAAGCCACATAAAACCTGAAATACAATTACAGCAACTACTGTTTTTACATTATTCTATTTTGTACAGAATATTTTATTGTAATTACATTTTTTAGTGCAAAGAGTTGAAAATGGCAGAACTACAGATGAAGGTAGTGTGTGTGTGTGTGTGTGTGTGTGTGTGTGTGTGTGTGTGTGTGTGTGTATATATTGTATATTATTATACAACCAATTGCATTGTCATATAATATCTATGAAATATACTTTACAGGGGATGCAGATAATGTCCTTGGAATTTACCAGGTAATGGGCAATCAAAAAAATTAGATCTATTAAACAGACGTAATAATAATTTCAGTAGATATGTAGGCTACATGGACGATAAAATTATTTATATTTTCCTTATCCCTTTGAATATATATATATATATATATATATATATATATATATATATATTTTTTAAGAGACTTTTATTCCAAATTATAGTATGGGCTGTTGAATGCTTGATTCTGATTGGTTGACAACGTTCTAAGGCGTGCAATTATTTTCAGGGAAACGCGCGGCTAAAGTAGTTCCAGGCAGGACTTGACCGCATTTAGAAAAATAATGCTCACCCACCCGAGGAGGTGTAACGACCACTCGCGCTTAGCATTAGGCCATATGTTAATGCAGGTTAACAAATTAAGCTTTTAGCAGCTATACACATTTACAATTTTACAGTCTAATCTTGCACCCACGTGCATGTCCATTTTTTATTTATTTTTTATTATCTACTAAAAATGGGACAAATATGTCCAACCCAAAAAGTAAACAAATTCTATGCATGGCTAATGCAAAGACAAGCTTCCCAACCCAATAGCAAACTGGTAGTAGCAAACTCTGTCATATTTCTGATAGCTGTTTTACCACATAGTCTGTCATGTTATATTTTATACAATCCACCTTTAGGCTACTTTAATACGTGAAGTCGGATCTTATCAATATTTTTTTGTCTTGTGTGACACTTCAACATTTACTTTTTTGCTTAAAGTCCACATGAATTCAAAATTGACCATATTTACTTTGTTTGCCTAAATTGTTAGTTTTGTGGTGAACAATTCATCCGTGCAAGTCAATCCACACAAAAATTTTTTTTGGCTTTGTAATCTTTAATCAAAATCTGAAAATGCCCCTCCCCTCTGCATTGGAGGACCTTCCCTGATGACGTATGTTTGACGGCTTGGTTTGGGAAACGCTTAACCACTCCCCTCAAACCGTTAGTCTGTAATGAGCGAGAGATGGAGAGGAGGAGCGCTAGAGTAAAACCCTGCCCTCTGTTCAATATTCCTTTTCACTGGGAAATAAGTCACAGCACTGGAGAAAAGTCGTTTGCAACTTCCGGTTCACGCGGACTTTAATTTTCCCGCTGCACTGGAAGTTGCGTGGCCACTGACGCTAAATTCTGAAGCAATCATGTCATTTTATGGGGTCTTTAGTTCATGAAAAACTCCTCCAGACTGAGGAATGCTATAAATGATAAATTTAGGCCTTTTATATGTTTATTGTTTTTTTTTTTTTTTTTTTTTTTTTTTTTTTAACAGCACCTGTTATTATTTTTATGATAATGTTTTTACTAATACCTGTTTACTACTATTCTCTTGGTTTACTCCGGCCACTCTTGTCTCACAGGAAGTAACTTACATTGAAGAAGTGACTCCTTTGCCGTACGTCTACACAGACTTCAGGCCTCTGCTACAGCGCAACACAACATACTCTGAGGTTGGACTCACATCATGCAGTGCAGAAACAGTTGTTCAGTGATGATGAAGACCACAGCATGTCCTGAGGCTGGAGATGAATAACACAGCTAATATAAGAGACTACAAAACATGTTGGAGTTTAAACAGTGAATACTAATACACTTTCATATTCATGAATCTGGTGCTGCGCAAAATACAAAGTCAGAGAGTCAGACGAGCAAGGGAAAAAATACGTTTGCATCCTGATCAACCACCAGATGGCAGCAAAAACAGCTGAAAACATAGCAGTTCGATCATGTACAACCTTGATTGTTTCTGATCCTTAAAAACACACAGAGCAAGAATTTCTCCAAATGGCCAGTGCGTCTTCGGAAAAATCGCTTCAATTACATTCAATAAGCATCATTCTGAAAACAGAAGAAACGTGTTTCCTTTCTTGCACTTGTCACTGGATAATGTACAGCATGAACACATTATAAAGACTTGATGAATACATAAAAGGACTTAATTGAAAACTCCAGTGCCTTTGCAATAATGTCAAGGATACAGTATTTGAAGTGACACACTGTGAGAGGTCGTAAGTTTCCATCCTACCCATTAGTAGGTTAGTATATATATATATATATATATATATATATATATATTCTGTTTTCTGTTTTCAGGATGATGCTTAATTATTGAATGTAATTGAAACGATTATTCCGAAGACGCACTGGCCATCTGGAGAAATTCTTGCACTATGTCATACATAGTGATTAGATAGATAAATCATGACTTTGAGAGCTATTCCCTTGTGAAAAAGAAGTGTACTTAATTGTATTGAAAGCGTACTTTTTGTGTGCTTAAAATGATAAAAGTATACTTTTTAAAAAGTGCACTTGCAGATAATAATATAATAAAAATTAAAGACCACTTAAGTACTTAAATGGAATACACTTTAATCACAATATTTCTTAACACACTTAAGTGCACTTTTTACAAATGCACTTTGTAATAATATCTAATTAAGCTTAACTTAAAGTAAGTACACTTTCATGACAATATTTCTAAACACACTTAAGTGTACTTTTTAAAAATGCACTTTGTAATAATGTCTAATTAAGTTTTACTTGAAGAAAGTACACTTTCTTCACAATATTTCTAAACACACTTAAGTGTGCTTTTTAAAAATGCACTTTGTAATAATGTCTAATTCAGTTTTATTTGAAGAAAGTACACTTTCATCACAATATTTCTAAACACACTTGAATGTACTTTTTAAAAATGCACTTTGTAATAATGTCTAATTCAGTTTTATTTGAAGAAAGTACACTTTCATCACAATATTTCTAAAAACACTTAAGTGTGCTTTTTAAAAATACACATTATAATAATGTCTAATTAATTTTATTTAAAGAAAGTACACTTTCATGATAATATTTCTAAACACACTTAAGTGCATGTTTTAAAAAAATTCACTTTTTGTCTACTTAAGTTTTACTTAAACATTTAAAATAATTATGATTTTATAGTGTTTTAAAGTTATTAAAGTTAAAGTTATAAGTTATTAAAGAAAATTTATTTTGATGTATTGACTAATATACTAAATAAAATAAGAACTTTAATGGAAAACATGGAAAATAATTGATTTTAATTTCAACTCAGGTGTGTTATTATTTGTTAATGTTACAAAAATTATTTGTTAATGTGTTAAATGTGTTTAGTCTATAATATATACTTGTGCATTAATGCACTTGAAATGCATTTTTCCAAAACATTTGCTTGTACATTATAATCAAGTACAACATATTGTTGACATTTTTGTCCGTTTTATACATAATATTTGACAATAAAATGCAATTTATGAGAGGAGTCTTAGCATAATAGTAATGTGTTGTACTTTACAACTGTGAACAGAATACTTTCAATATCATTATGTTTTTCTAAGTCAATTAAACACATTTAATTGTAATCAGACTACACTACACTGAACAAATACTGAACAAAAAGATTGATTTTTAGTTAGGTGAAAGAGTCAAGTTTTGTGAATTTAGGCTACAGAGTATCTTGCAGGTTTTTTTTCTTTCAAAATTCTTTTAATAATTCTTTATTATGAAAATACCATATGAAAAGTTAATGCAGGATTTAAAATTGTTCCCAGGATTTAAAATTGTTTTGCAAGACATAAGGGCACAAATTTAGTAGAAACGTGACAGTTTCCTTGACCGTGTTGAAAAAGCTGTTTTTTCACCCTCGCGTCATATGACGTCACCTGAGGGAGTCGTTTGCCGGCTCTGCGTTCGCTCAGTGCGGAGTAGGTTGGTATTCAGTTGGAGCGATCATGATTCAGTGTGTTTTTGGTGCTTATTGTATTTAAATTAATCATCGTCGTGGTAAATGATTGTGAATTATGGCCTGTCAGGACACCGAGTCCACAGGTATCCGAATAAGAAAAAGGACGGCGCGATCTTCCGTGCCTGTAATGAACTGCGTTTTGTGCAGGGTAAGAGACGGGACTTCACTTCTGCTTTGAATAACGCGGTAGTGTGTAGCATTAACTACAACGTTAGACCGGATGATTATAATCCCGGCGATATGTGCACACTGTCCCGGCTCCTTCATCGGGTCGCCCGGTGACGGTCCGCCGTCAGCATGTGGTTCGGCCGCCAGCGGGAAATATGACGCTCACGGATCCGTCAGAGACCACTTATTGTACATCTGTTTTACAAAATGTGCCTTGTCTTAATTTAATTCATTAACATATCCTACATAAACTTGTAATGTAATGCATTTATGTGTTTGTTATTAGTCTGCAGCCGACACTTATTATTATTATTATTATTATATATTATGTTCTATAATTAATTTTCAATCTGTACAAACCGACTTTAATGTTTGTGTTGGCTGTTTCTACATATAAAGTTTTTATACAGTAAAATACATTTTCTTACAAAAATCGACTCCAGATGCCTAAATAGCGTTTTATAAGTATATGTTTATGTTTAAATTAGTTCCTACATTATTTTTCTATACATTGGCTTACTGGGTACTCTAACCTGCAACATGCCCTTTAAGGTTTGGAAATCGTAACCTTAAGAGTAACGCGGACAAAAATGAGACGACATGGCTTAATTTATGGAACCAGCTGAAGATCATTATGTGCCAAGAATAATTTTTAGGGATAGGGAGAACCCTTTGGACCATCTTTGCGATTAAAAAGTGTTGCAAGAGTACAGATTTGATCGACGCGCAATATTTGACATCGCTAATGTGATGTGATTTAAATGATTATTGCAGTAAGCTCCACTAGGAGGCACTACTGGCTTTTGTATTCTTTAGCTCTGCTTGTTTACAGCAGACGATCTGCTCTTCGGCAGTTGTAATATTGTTGATAAATACTAGATCCACACTGTTCTCTGTTCTTCTAAAAATCCTGTTAATAAATCGTTGAAGACTACTTCCATGAATCTGTGAATTCATGACATGGTGTCAGAAGTGGGATCTTTCGCCCTGTGAACAAGATTGAAGCAACAAGATGGCTAAGTTTCAGTCTCCTGAATCGTTTGACTTCACCCAGCCTTCGGCGTGGCCGACCTGGAGACAGCGTTTTTCTCGCTTTCGGATAGCAACAAAGCTAAACCAAGAAGACGACGATATACAAGTGAATACGCTGTTATACGCAATGGGGAAAGAGTCGGAACCTATCTTTAGCACCTTTATATTTCCGGATGATGTGCAGCACTATTATGAAGAGGTTTTGAAAAAGTTTGACGAACATTTTGTACCAAAGCGGAATACGATACATGAACGTGCCTGTTTCCATAGACGCTCACAGCTCCATGGGGAGAGCATGGAAGCGTTTGTCAGAGAACTATATAAGCTTGCAGAGCACTGCGATTTTGGAGCAACTAAAGACGAACAGATAAGAGATCGCATTGTTATAGGCATCGCAGATGGAGAAGTGTCGCAAAAGTTACAACTCGAACCGGATTTGACATTGGAGAAGGCAATCAGTATTGCGCGACAGTCGGAGCTTATTAAAGTACAAAACGCCAGCGCCAGAGCAACAAATGTTGAGGTGGGTGCCGTTAATGCACGCAAGTACAAGCAGTCTAGGCAGTACGACAAAAGGAATGCCAAAAACAAAGATGAACAATACAAGCACGTAACACATCAAGCAAGGAAAATGTGCACAAGATGTGGGAGACAGCATGATTACGGTGCATGTCCAGCTACAGGTAAACGCTGCCGCAAATGCAATAAAATGGGACATTTTGAAGCACAGTGCAAAACTAAGAATGTGAATGCAATTAAAACTACTGACGGTGACAGTGATGAGGGCAGTGCATGGTTTCTCAGGGCTGTTGCTGATGGCAGTGAATGTGATGAGGACAAATGGTATGAAGACCTACAAATCAATGGCACAACTGTTACGATCCGGATTGATACAGGCGCAGATGTAACGGTGATTCCCGAGGAAACATATTCATCCCTGCAACAGCACCCTCTCCTGGTGATGACAAAATCAACCTTCACAAGTCCAGGTGGAAAGCTCGTGTGTAAAGGCAAGTTTATGACACACTGTGAAAAACATGGAGAGACTTTTCCATTTTGGATTTATGTTATGTCAGGCCCCTTCACAACAAACTTACTTGGACGGAAAACTGCAATTAAAATGGGACTAGTGCGCCGAGTAAATGGACTTGAGTCATACGATGATGTATTTGGGAACATTGGACTGTTAAACTGTGAGCCAGTCAAAATAGAGCTTAGGCCGGACGCCAAGCCATATAGCATTGTAACCCCACGGCGCATCCCATTTCCAATCCTACCTCACATGGAGGAGGAACTGAAGCGAATGCAGTCTCTTGGCATCATAGAAGAAGTAAAGGAAGCCACAGACTGGTGTGCTCCTATGGTGCCAGTGATTAAAAAGAACAAGAAACCTCGGATCTGTGTGGATCTTACCAAATTGAATAAAGCTGTGAAACGAGAAAGGTTCATCCTGCCCACGCTAGAGGATATTGCTCCAAAACTGTCAGGCGCAACAGTGTTCTCCACAGTGGACGCATCAAGTGGGTTTTGGCAGATCCCACTTGATGAGAGCAGCAGGAAACTTACAACCTTTATTACTCCAGTGGGCCGCTTCTGTTTCCGTCGCCTTCCTTTCGGCATTACATCTGCACCGGAAATATTTCAGCAGAAAATGAGCTCACTTCTGAGAGATCACACCGGCACAGAAGTTGTCATGGATGACATTCTGATCTTTGGCTATGACAAGGAAGACCACGACCGGAACCTACAAGCTGTGATGAAAACAATTAAAGCTTCAGGACTGAAACTAAACAAGGACAAATGTCAATTCAGGAAACCTGAGATACACTATTTTGGACACATCATTGGGAAGAATGGCATTAAACCGGACACTGAGAAAGTCAGAGCCATTGCGGAACTTCCCAGCCCAACGAATATAACGGAACTGCGTCAAAGGATTGGAATGATAAACTACTTGGGAAAATTCCTTCCTGATCTCTCCACTGTCATGCACCCTATAAACAGCCTATTGAAGAGCGACACAGTGTAGACATGGGGAGAAGCACAAGAGAAAGCCTTCAAAAAGGTAAAAGGTATGCTAACCTCAGCACCCGTACTGGCATATTATGACACAACAAAGCCAACAGTGGTAAGCGCAGATGCAAGTAGTTATGGCCTAGGGGGCGCACTCTACCAAGAACACAGTGACGGACTCCGACCAGTCGCCTTTTGTTCAAGGACACTGACAGAGACTGAGCGTAGGTACTCCCAGATAGAGAAGGAATGCCTTGCCAGTGTGTGGGCATGCGAGCGCTTCGGGAGGTACTTACAAGGTATGGACAGGTTTGTGCTTGAGACCGACCACAAACCTCTGGTTCCACTTATCAACAGCTACGACCTGGATAAAGCACCTGTTAGGTGTCAGAGGTTATTGATGCGTCTAATGAAGTTTAACGCAGAAGCTGTTCACGTACCAGGAAAACAGCTCGTTGTTGCTGACACCCTGTCTCGCAACCCTCTGCAGGGCGGTACTGTGTCAGACACAGAGCATGATGTCAAAGCTTATGTTCAGGCAGTAATTGGAACTAGACCAATCACCAAAGACAGACTTAATGCAATGAGAGAAGCTACAAGTAACGACAACATTCTTCAAACGGTAATTCGTTACACAAGTAATGGCTGGCCCTCAGATTTGGCCCGCCTGCCACACAACCTGCTTAAGTATCACGCCGCTAGAGCTCACCTGTCTGAAGTCAATGGACTCTTGCTGCATGATGACCGCATTGTTGTTCCTCTTTCAATGCAAAAGACTGTGCTGTCACAAATACATGCGGGTCATCAGGGACTCACGAAGTGCCGGAAAAGGGCTAACATTTCAGTGTGGTGGCCAGGTGTCGGGAGAGACATTGCTGAGCTTGTAAAAGCATGTGAGTTTTGCATCAAGAATAAACCAACCCAAAGAAAAGAGCCACTGATCACCACACCACTGCCAATAGGAGCTTGGCAGAAGATAGCCGCTGATTTATTTGAGCTTGAAGGTAAACCGTATTTGGTAGCAACAGACGATTACTCACGCTACATTGAGATTTCTCACTTACCGTCCACAAGCAGCAACCAAGTCATCACTCGCCTGAAGTGCATGTTCGCCAGGTGGGGGATCCCGTTTGAGCTGGTTACTGATAATGGCCCTCAGTTCGCTTCAGCGGAGTTTCGCCAGTTCAGCGAGGAGTACAACTTTGAGCACACGACGTCAAGCCCTCACTACCCCCAAGCGAATGGAGCTGCTGAGAGGAGTGTAGCCATTGCGAAGAGAATCCTTCGACAACCGGATCCACAATTAGCCTTGTTGAGTTACAGAGCCACGACTATCACCGCAACAGGCCAGAGCCCAGCTCGACTGATGATCGGACGAGAAATCAGAACCACAGTTCCTGTGTTGCCACAGCAGCTGAGCCCGACTGCAGTTGACCATCAGGCGGTAAGATTTAAGGACCAACAATCCAAAGCTGCCTACCGCTTCTTCTACAACAGGCGTCACTCAACCCGACCTCTGCCTACACTGCAGCCTGGCCAGAGGGTTAATGTCAAACTGGATGGGGAGAAGGGCTGGAAAACTCCGGCAAAAGTTATCGCGAAAGCTCAAGAGCCCAGGTCTTATCTAATTCAAACCGATCAAGGGACTGTTGCCCGCAGGAACAGGAGGCATTTGCAAGAAGTGCCTGAGCCAGTATCTGAAAGTGCTGGACAAGAGACTAATAATGACTGTGACTTTGCCACCCAAGGTGACACAGACATCCCTCTCACTGCTACCAGTTCACCTGTGTCCAGTGTTCCAACTATTTCCCCGAGTTCGGGCACCTCTCCAAAGAGAACCTTAACCGGGAGAGCTATTAGACCACCTGCCAGGTTTAAGGACTATGTTTAAGATGAAAAAATGTCCTTTACTGGCCGTGTATTGTGTTACAGTACTGACTTCTTGTTCAGGTATTGTTATGGAAGTTACAGTGACAGTTAAATTGCTAAAAGAAAAAAAAAAGTATCTTGTTCAAGACTTTGCTAATCTGAATATATTGACATACAGCCAAGATATAAAGGTACTTACAATATTTGGTATAAATGCTTAATTTGCTGTTAGAACAAAATTAATAGAAATGTAATACTACTAATTGGAATTTACTTAAGAGGGGAGATGTGATGTGATTTAAATGATTATTGCAGTAAGCTCCACTAGGAGGCACTACTGGCTTTTGTATTCTTTAGCTCTGCTTGTTTACAGCAGACGATCTGCTCTTCGGCAGTTGTAATATTGTTGATAAATACTAGATCCACACTGTTCTCTGTTCTTCTAAAAATCCTGTTAATAAATCGTTGAAGACTACTTCCATGAATCCGTGAATTCATGACAGCTAACAAACAGTGACCTTGACCATGTCACACATCGCAACCACTCTTTACCTGTGGTGTTACAACTGCTTATAGCACTGCGTTTTTTTGCAACTGGGAGTTTTCAGACGGTAGTGGGAGATGTTTTCCACGTGCATAAATCGTCTGTCAGCAGAGTGGTTCACCGGGTTGCGGGGGCTCTTTCCCGTCATTTAAACGCAACGGTCAAATTCCCGCAGTTACATTGGGATTTAGTTTGCTTTTCAAAATTGGTTTTCTTTTACCATATGCGTCAAGAAGAATGCATTTATTTATTTATTTATTTATTTATTGATTTTTTGTCCATTCCGATATCCTAGCCTACTTTTTTTGATGAAACCAGAAACTGCGAAATTGCTAGTGTTAGTGTTTTGCGTATCTATGGCAACAACAGACTTTTATAACGTGAATCCAGGATCGCTGTCATGAAACACTTAAATGTTTCCCTTAAACCGTTTAAGAGATTATATGCAACACCCTTAAGGTATTCTCTTAGGTAAGGGGAAATCGCCCCTTAAAGGGTTAGTTCAGGATTTTAGACATGAATCTCTATAGCTTCCCCATAAGCAGTGTGGTGCATTGACCATGACTTACCCCCGACAGCGTCCTGTGAGCCGAGCTCCGGTCCAGTTTTGGTCAAGATGAAATTAGTCCGGCAAGTTTGCTGGGGTCAGGGCAATAAAGCTTTTTTCTTCTCAAATCAATATGTGTTCAAAAGAGTGATATATTTGCGTCACTAAAACGTTGTCTATGGAGAGGTCAGACCTCGTAATGGCTTGGCACTATTTTCTCCCCTGTCATAACACTGCGCGCTGCCGCTATCTACAGCCAGTTGCGAGCTGCGCAGGCGCACACACCACTTTTTCAGTTCGGCAGTGTTTACAGCAGTGTTTACGTGCTCAGAACAGCTACACGAACGAGCTAACATAGCTACTCACCAAGAGCGATCAGTTTGTACAAGCTTTGTAGAAAATGGTGCGGACTTGTGACTATCCGGACTGTACAAACAAAGATGTGGCGCTTTCTCCTCACACATTTCAAAGATTTCTTGTGGCAGATGTTGCTCTGAGGCGACTTTGGCTCATTTGCTCTGGGCTTCAATGTGAACTCCAAACTGGCGAAGATAAAGAAGCTATCCTTTTGATATCCCAAAAGATATCCTTTTGGCTGTGTGTCGAAGTCAATGTTGTCATCGTCGCTGCTGTAGTCAGACATGTTATCGTTCTCTTTACGTGCTGTAAACAAAGTGACACGTGCGCGCGCGGCTCTCAGCTGGCTGTAGGTAGCGGCAGCGCGCAGTGATATGACGGGGAAGAAAATAGTGCCAAACCATTACGAGGTCTGACCTCTCCATAGACAGCGGTTTTGTGCTGCAAATATATCACTCTTTTGAACACATATTGATTTGAGAAGAAAAAAGCTTTATTGCCCTGACCCCAGCAAACTTGCCGGACTAATTTCATCTTGACCAAAACTGGACCGGAGCTCGGCTCACAGGACGCTGTCGGGGGTAAGTCATGGTCAATGCACCACACTGCTTATGGGGAAGCTATAGAGATTCATGTCTAAAATCCTGAACTAACCCTTTAAGTATCATACTTAAAGGGATAGTTCACCCAAAAATGAAAATTCTGTCATCGTTTTCTCTCCCTTAAGTTGTTCCAAACCTGTATGACTTTCTTTCTTCTGCTGAACACAAAAGAAGATATTTTGAAGTAAGTCGGTAACCAAACGACTGGACCCCAATGACTTCCATAGTAGGAAAAAAAAATACTATGGAAGTTCCATTTAAGCTTTCTGTTCACTGACAAAGAATCCATGCCTCCGGCCCTCCGCTGTTGAATCTGTGTTCATTATTTACATTGGTTGTCAAGGAAACGGGAGGTTTTCTAACGTTATGATTAGTACTCCTGCTTCTTTGCCAGTTTAAAAAAGTAAGAGTTTGTAAGGACATTTTGCGTCAAATGTGCATACAACAAAGTTGGAAACAATGTCTGTAGTACTTATACGATTTTATTACATGACCTCAGCAAAAAAAAACGTACACAGCTGTGAGGTAAGTATTAAATTCGTAATTTCGAGGTCCGGCCCACCGCCTATTAATGTAAGCTATCCCATAACCGCAGTAACAGTTTGCTAACGTTATGTATTTGGTCTAAATTGAGTCAAGACTCGAAATGGGCTTTTTAAATCGCATATTTTCAGAGATATATGAACACCTAACGTGGCAAATGACCGATTTATTAATTCATTATTATCACTAAATAGGCCTATGTCACGAAAAAATTGAAGACCGTAAGTACGTATTTTAGTAGGGATACGGCTCTTCCGGTTAGCTTTTTACAATGGCGGAGTCCGATAGATACCGCTGGACCAAATCTCTCCGCAACCTGCCTGAAGTCACATATGACGATGTGGTTCGGATGGTAAATGAAAACTCTCAAGTGGAAAAGCGTGAAAGCTGAGGTATGGCTGTCTACGTCCTGACGCAGAGCAACCCGGTACACTACAACAACTGCGGCCGGGGCCGTTTGCCAGTAAGGTAAACGTTTCTATGGTAACAGCGAGTTGGACCAATCAGCAGACGTTGCTGCTACGCTTAGGATTGTGGGTAGTGTAGTTGTTTTTCATAAGATCGCGGATAAAACCATAGATATCATATATAAACGCTAGATGTCTTATGGCGCAGTCACTTCCGGCATCATCGTTCGGCCATCTTGTCACAGTGCTCTGTGCATTAAGGTGAATGATCAGCACGCACACAAATCCTCTTATCTCGCTGAACTCTTGACGGATTTACAAACGGTTTGGTTTCTTACAAACGTTATTAACGTGGCTATAATTCCGAATGCTTGAACATGTATGTTATAATTTTTCATATGTATGCAGTGTATGTATGCAGTGTCATAACTGCATCTCTGACGTTTATAACAAACCAAACCGTTTGAAAATCGGTAGAAAAATGAGCAAGTTATGGTTATTTAAAAGTACATGCACCATTGAAGTAGTGAGCGAGTACACTGTGGCAAGATGGCCGCCACGTGCGGACGTCGACCTCCATTGGCCAGCAGTGCACACGAGACATCTAGCCTTTATATATGATATCTATGGATAAAACTAGCCTGGCAAGCCAGACGTACATCAAGATGTTTAGTCTGGCAACTCACCATAGACACGGTCAATCTGATGGGCGGGATAAACGGCTGTCTTTCAAATTCCCTCTGCACACAATAGGACAGCGCTTCAACCAACCAGAGCGTTTTCCCAACAGCGGAGCTTAGTTGATAGATTCAACTTTTAAATCTGGCCGACAAAACTACGAACACATCTTCCTTTTTTTAAGAGTGACTTAAGTGCCGTTCTTTGTTCTTTTCTCAAAGAAAAACTTAACTCCAACTCCTCCAGAGTTGCGGCCAAAGCCGATTCGAAAGACCGTTGTTCTCCATCCGCAGCAGCCATTCTTTGTTTTCAAAAACCTGAGCAAAAACCTTCGTTTCACAACCCCATAGCTTGTGGTCAGTCTACCTTGGATGGTTTAGCCTTATAAAAGATTATAAAAATTAAGGATAATTTTTTGGCTTCATATCTCGAGAAAAGATGACTTTACCCGTAGTGTAAGCAACTTACGCAATACGAGAGAACCTCTCGTAAGAGAACTATAGAGCAACAGGTGATTCATTGGTTGAATTACAGAAATGGAGCAAGCAGTAGGCTATTTGTGATTATTATCAGGGCGATGTATTGTGATGATTATCATATGGAAAAGCTGATAAAGACACAAAAGCTGTGTTTACATTGAAGTCTTCACTGTTACTTTTGTACATGTAAGTTTTGCACAGCTTTCTCTGTTGTGACCGAGATTGTTATTCCCACGTTAAATCTGAGGTAGTAGACATATATTTCTCTCGGTTGTTTAGTTTTCTTAACTTTATATTGCGCGCTGTGCTGCAGAACTGGGGATTCCCTCAATACCTCACTCTCCAGGATTCCCCTGCGGTCTCAGGACACTCAAAGTGACACAATGGATGAAATACAGTGAAGACCAAACTCCCACCTTATTGGGGATGTAGGCTATATTAATAGGCATAGGCTACAGGCAAGCAGATGGACCAGAATATGAACGTAACGCGCAAAGTTTCACGCGATTCCCAGTGAAGTACTGGCATAAGTTTGCCTGACACTGGACATTCGCACATTTAGGGACCGTCTCTAAAGTTACATACGAGTCATTGGTACACACGTTTCTAACTTCAATAGCATTTGAAGAGAATGACTTTAGATTCTCCAGAGGTGAATCTCAAAGGATTTGACTCATCACCCCCCAAATTGAATGTTTACTTATAAAATTAGGAAAAAATATCTAATGATTTTTGCAACTAATGTATGTGCAGTACTCTCAGCACCATTTTAATAATTTTACAATATTTGACCAAATCCATTCCACAGAATCCTGCATATCCCCCCCCCCCCCCCCCCCCAACATTCAGCATGAAAAAAAAAAAAAAAATGATAAAAGGAAGCAGAATATATTGGCTGATATTACAAAATAGTCAAATTTATTTGTATAAATTTGGTTTGTATAGGATATTTAATTGTGCAAGCTCATTTTACTTATTTTTACATTTTGATGGTCATTGCCATTATTTAACACTTATTTAAAATGTAAAAACAATAGTTTAATAACACTATTAAATGCAATTTTTAAAATAAAATTTTCGTACTGTACATTGTAATATGATGTTTAAATTCACTTGTAGCATATACAATGACTAGTTTGACTTTTTTAGTGTTTGTTTATTGTTCATTTTCAATTAATTTAGATAACATGGAATTATAATATCAGCCATAACATCAAAATATTATTTGCATTGGCCAGAATCAGTGCATCCCTAGAAAAAAGTGTTCAGTTCTGACTGATTGTATGCTGTTGTGAAAGCATATAGCAAACTCTCTCTTTCTGTCTTTTGTGTGACAGAAGAAGAAGGTCCTGCAGGAGGCAGCACTGTCCCTTTTGAGGAGTGACAACACTGTGTTTGACAAGGCCCTGGTGCTCTGCCAGATGCACAACTTCAAGGAAGGAGTGCTGTATCTGTATGAAAAGGTCAAACTGTAAGCGATTTTTCACAAAGCAACTTTGTGTAAATGTTCGAGACTTCCTGAAAAGTTGCAATTCCTGTTTTCTCCATTGTCACCTTTTGTTCTGCAAATGGCTTTTGAAGCCCAAATTGCTTTCGGAGCCCCTTGGCTCAGACGTTGAATCGTTAGGTTGATTGGATTAGCTGTAGGGGAGACTTTCACCTTTTGTCTTTAATGGCTCTGGGATGGTTCCTGGCCAGTATCAGCATTTGAATAGTTACGCTGACTCAATTGGACTGGTAGCGCTCTCAGAGTCGGGTGTGTTTATACTTCATTTGCATGCTTTGTTCAACCTCAATGTAAATCCCTCCCCTTAAATGTATATAAAATTGCAAGGCAACTTTCTTTAGATTAGATTGTTGGATGACTGCAGCAACGCTCAGCGAAGTCCTCAATAAAGAATAACTTTTGCTTGAACGATATCCCAACATCTCCTGGTCTTGCTTCGATGAAGGAATAAAGTTTCCAACACCTCGTTCAAATTGCAAATTGCTGTGACCGTTCTTGCGTTAAAAATAAGGTGGATAGCTTTATGTGACAACAGACCAAAATTACAAACTGAACTCCTTTAATGACAAACTAGAGCTGCATGATTCTGGATAAATTGAGATTGATGATTTTTTTTGTTTGTTTTTTTCAAATAGAGATCACGATTCTTCCACGATTCTGCACAAAATAACCCCTCCAAAATAACATGCCATTTACTAGAGATTATGACAGAATGATTAAATAAGTTAATTGCTGCAGTCTATTTAAAGGCACACTGTGTAACAGTTGTGTTTTTGTCAAACAGCGACCCCTAGAGTCGCTGTAGAATACTTGCACTGTCGTAAATACCCCTCCACCCCTGGTAAGATCACTTCATTTCTTTACTTTTAATGATGATGATTGTGTGTTAAGTTCTGCGACTTACTTTCACTTTGATTTGCGATAGTTTGCACATTGGCTTGATGAATAGATGTTCAGCTTCTCATCTGCGGTGATGCGTGTTCCAGTAGCGTCGTCATATCTGCCTATAACATTACATAACGCCTATAACACGCTTTCACACGTTTATTTATTTATTTTTTTAGCATTTTTGGGAGGAGTACAATTCACATATGTGGTTTCAACAACCAGATGCATTTACACTTGTCCAGTTTCGTCTGGAATGCGGCACAGACCTCCTCCTGAAGTGGTTTGAGCGATCGGATTCAAATCCGTCTCGAATGCGTTTCGGAGGGCATAGCTATCCGATCTGAGAAAACGCATGAAGTGGCCAGGTGTAAACAGCCCCCATGACAAAAATATACACACGAAAGCCGAAAACAAACGCTGGTTGGCCTCTCACGTCCAAATTTGAGGAAGTGGTGGGGGAAGTGACGTATGCCGTAAAGCAGTCGAATTTTGTAGTTCTTTTTGTGCTTGGGTTACTACCCGAACCCCGAAGTTACGTAGTGCCAGTAAAAGCGATACAGACCCCGTCAGGCTATGGCAGACATGTCATTCAACCTATTGTAAGTCGATGTACCATCACAAGGGTTTTGGAAATATATTATGAAGGTTGAAAAGCTACACAGTGTTCCTTTAAAAATGTTTAGTTAATTTGAATTAATAAAAAAAAATTAAATCGGTTGTGATTCAATGACTCACCCATAAAGACTTCACTTTTTGAATCGGCGTTTGTGAACAAAGGCCCTGTCCCAAATGGCACACTCCAGACTTGTGGACTTCCTCAGAGTCCACACTTTGGTGACGTCATGTAGTGCAGACCTATAGGGCCCTTGAGTCCACGAGGGCGCATTGAGAGGTATTTTTGGGACAGACTCGATTGTCACGCCGGAAATAACGGTCTGGTTGTTGTTAGACAGGAGAAATCACACATTTTTGTGCTCCGACGTCTTATCTCCATGTCAACTACACAGCCTAATTTTACAGTTCTATATTTTGATATTATGCATGCCACCTGGGCATTAGACAATAGATACATCATGCTTATTTAAATGAGGTATACAGTTGTACATAATAATACATAATGTTCCATTTGAACTAAGATTACAATTTTAACACATAATGAAAATGTGCATGAGTTTCAGATGAATTTACAAGTTTCAATATTCATACTGTTTATATATGACTCAGTAAAGCCCTGACATTCAGTTCTATTTATTTAATGAATCATAATGCGATCGTATTATTCAACGCGCTATTATTATGTTTGAGACATCAACCACTGCTCGATGACCATAATATTTGTATAAACTGTAGGTCACAACTGGTAAAATGTACATCTAGGTCATAAAAAACGTAATATTTTCTTCTCAGCAATGTCAACAATTGTCCGTGAGCGAAATCTCCTCCCATCCGTTGTCTCATTGGCCTTTCGCAAGGATTCCTGGGTAGTTAAAGTGTGTGGAGCCTGCATCTATGCGGGCTTCGCGGAAGACCGCTTCAAGGGTACAAAGGGGCGCGGCTGAGCACACTTCAGAGCGTTAAAATGCTGAATGGGACGGCCTACGGACTCGCAATTTAAGTCCACGAGACCTAAAGTCCTCATGAAGTGCGCCATTTGGGACAGGGCCAGTGTCTTGAATGAATCAATCAATGGCAAATAATTTTTCTAAGTCACTTGTCGCCACCTACAGGTATAACGGTGTAAACGAAACAATCTTTATTTGAAGCTTCAAGTTACTTTCAGAAGATGATGTGCTCTATTTGATCGCTAGTTCGCTACCGTAGACATCAGTGTCTATATCTGAACTCTAAACTTTTATCCCAGTCTGTGATAATTTGAATATTTGTAATGGACATTGTGATGTTGAAAGACTATGTAAAGTTGTTGTAGCCTGTACATTATAACTACTTTCTCTGGGTCAGCGGCAGCACCAACACAGATTTGAGGTTTAATAGACAAATAGTTATCATTTAGGAATAAGATCACATGGGTGTTTGAATCGAGATCGCAATCTTTTAACGATTAATTGTGCAGCTCTACTGCAAACTTACATTACATTTACTTTTAATCTAATAAAAGAACAGGATTAATAGTGACAGAACTGTTCATTTCTGCAGGTACCAACAGATCATGCATTACCACATGCAGAATGAAGAGTATGGGAAAGTTGTGGAGGCCTGTAAGCGCTACGGTGACAACGAGGTGTGTTTGTGGGAACAGGCGCTAGGCTATTTTGCACGTAAAGAAGAGAACTGCAAGGCCTACATTAGTGAAGTCCTGCAGCACATTGATGAAAATAACCTGATGCCTCCTCTTCTGGGTGAGTAATGTGTCTTAAAGGTCATGATGACAGAATGTTCTTGACCGACTCTTAACCTTTTGATGAACTCCAGATCATATAATTGTAGCGTTTGCAATATTGTTTGTCATTATTTAGACCTTATGTGAGTGTCTGTGTTGCAGTGGTGCAGACTTTGGCCCATAATTCCACAGCATCTCTGTCAGTCATAAAAGACTACCTGATAAATAAACTTGAGAGGGAGACCTCGCAGATTGAGGAAGACGAAAGGAAGATTCAACAGTATAGAGAGGAGACGACCCATCTACGTGCTGAGATAAAGGAACTCAAAACCTGGTGAGTGAAACGAGCTGTGCCGAATGACCAGCCGTGAGGTGTATTATTTTTATACGGTTATTTTGTCATTCAACATCAGACTCTTATAGCCACTTCCCCTCTGCGACAGTTGAGAGCATGAAGTGTTCAACATTCCACACTTCGTATTTCAGTTACTTAAATGCATCATCCGGGTATTTTAAGTGGACTTTTTCTTTGTAGAATTTTCAGTGTGAACACACTATTTATACTACAAAATGGCATAGAATAGAGCATAAGTACATGAATTTGGACGCACCTGTTGATTCATTAATTCCCGAATGGCATAACAAATTTATGCCACAATCGATCAGTCAGAATCAATTATCGGAGGATGCGGAGTAAGCTGCTCACATTGCTTTTTCAGTGCAAAGATCTTCCAGAAGACCAAGTGCAGCATGTGTAACAGCCCGCTAGAGCTGCCATCTGTGCACTTCCTGTGTGGCCACTCCTTCCACCAGCACTGTTTAGAGAGCTTCGCTGAGAGTGAGGCCGAGTGCCCCACCTGCACCCCTGAGAACAGGAAGGTGATGGACATGTTGCGTGCCCAAGATCAGAAACGAGACCTGCATGATCATTTCCACAGACAGGTGCTGATTTTTCCCCTGCAGTTTTGAATTGATCAAAAAACAATGCAAATGAAAGTTGGATAGAATGAAATGGTCTTTTTCTCTCTCTCTCTCTCTCTCTTAGTTGAAATGCTCTAATGATGGCTTCTCAGTCATCGCTGATTATTTTGGCCGTGGAGTGTTTAACAAACTCACTCTGATAACGGATCCTCCTGGAGGAAAGAGTGGAGCTGGGAATCTGGAGGCTGAATTCAACAGAGATCTGCTCATTAACACCAAGAGGAATGTTTGAGAGCTGGACTGGAGTACACTTTAAACGAATTGCTGATCTAGGGTATGATATCTGACTCTTGGTTTGCTCCAGAAACAGCTCTACACTTTAACATCCTTGGAACAAATCCAGATTACACTTTGCAACTCACAGCTCGTGCAGAATCTCTCCATTTGTGTAGTCTGCGAGATCAGATAAGCATAAAGAGGAAAATATCATAACCGCTGTGGTTGACAGTAAGATGCAAGAACTCGCAGTTCAGGACCGTGACCTTTACAAGCTTTTAAACCAGCTGCCACAGGCGCACTGTAGAAGACAACTTGCACAGCTTTATTTTGCATCCCTTGATAATTTATGTATAATATTTAATCAGTATTTCAGCCACTCATTACTGCAGATAAAGCAATTAATCAACAATAATCAAATGCCTGTGAAATAGTCGATTAATAAATGTAAAACATCATCAATGATTTTGTTGTATTTCCACATCTCAGATGTCTGAGATTTGTCATGAATTAATAAAAATGAAATATTTACACAGCATTTTACATTGCATGTGCCACAGCATGCGGATATATGTGTAAAATATGCACATCAAATAAACTAAGCAAATTTCCATTCATATAAGTGATATGTGAGAAGTGAGAAGCCACGTTAAACAGCTGAACCAGCAAAACAAGTAGCTAAGAACCACATCCTGTTCACAAGAGCTGATCCATGGCACATACAACTTCTGTATGTCTGAATTTATTCAACTCTGATTATTGCCAAAAACCAAATCACATTTTTGCAACTTCAACCTGTATCACCTGCAAAAGCACCATGGCTTGATTTGTCGAAACAGGCTAAACTTTCTAAACGCTGTCCCTTAGCTAGTGAAGAGTTCCCCTATCATCAGCATTGTTGATGGTTGATATATTTTTTAGTATGTTTATGAAACCAATGACCGTTTTCTGAAGCTCTGCTTAACTCAGTGCAATCTGATTCAAATCATGAATCTGAGCCATTTTCATGTCAGTGTTACAGAAAAAAACAAGCATAAAGAGAATAGGTCATTGAAATGGTAAATGTTATGTCCTCCTAGCTACCACAGTACATAATGCTTTTTAGTTTTTCTGTTCTTTTTCCCGCCACATCTCAGCAGACTGTGAAACATAATGGTGGCACAAAGTGTCTCTTATTCAGAAGAAACGTGCGAGTTTTTCAGGTTTATCAGTAATCTTTTAGGGCTAGTTTGTGCACTTTTACAGACATTGCTTCCAGTTTTTACCACCATTATCCAATCCACCTTTATTTATAAAGCAGCTTAAAAACAACACTGTTGACCAAAGTGCTGAACACAGTCTATAAATAAATAAATAATAAAACAAAAACAAACAAATAAATAACAATAAAAATAAATGCAACAGTAATACAAAACTGATACCTCAAACTGAGTTAAAAGCCAAAGAAAATAAATGAGTTTTAAGAGGGGATTTAAAAACAGGAAGAAACTCAGTCAGTCTGATTATGACTCATTATGTCTGCATCGGTTATTAATTAGACTGCACTATCTGTGAATATTGTGGAGTGGAAAAAGAAACAATTGTGCATTTATTTTATCATTGCATTTACTCAACATTATTTTGGAAGGATTTAGAAACCTATATTAACAGAAATGTGTCTAGTTGATGTTTTTCTTTTTTTCTTTCAGAGTGGGATTATGCAATGATTTATTTTATTAGGGAAATGCAATACACACAAAAAGAAGTGGACATGTCGCAAACCAAATTTCCTATATTTTATAAGTTACTATAAATGGGTCTTTTGGAACAAACTGAAGACAAAACGCGCTGAAAAGATGTAATGTTTTAAAAACACTGAAATGTATGTTATTATTCTGGCAGCTAAAGTTGTTAATAATGCGACTCTTCTTCTGGCATAGAATTAAAATAAAATGCGTCTAAACCCTGATATAAATAGATCAGTGCGTCTGACAAACGGATGTTTTCACTACGCACTTCCGCTGAACATCTCGCGAGAACAAGTTTCCTTGGCAACAATACACGGTGTTTTAATGGAGAGGTCTGAGCGACAAAAGGTTTGTTATTATAGCGCAAATCTCATTCATTTAGCCGTTGATACCATAGTACATATGTAAGAATTTATACAACATGCTATTGCGATTTATTTTCTGCCTCAATAATGAGACGTGGCCACTGTGAATCAATGTAGCGCGAGAGTTAAACACTGAGCTGCAGTAAAACATTGTTATTCCAGAACGTTTATCACATTTTGTCTAAATATTTCACCACATGTCATGAAGTTACGAAATAGTTGCTTCCTAAAACTATCATACGTCCCATCATAAGCGAAACAGCTAAACCCGCTGGAAAAGCCTAACACGTTAACTTACTTCATAGGCTCTATCTCTAAACGAGGTAACGTTAACGTTATGCTGTCTAACGTTAACAGTTACCTAGACAGTATTTTTAGTGCATCATAGAAGTTTTCTGAGTCAGCAGCTTTTTTGGTATCATTATGACTTCTCAAAATGAAGCCTGGTTAGGCAGCTCTATACGTTCCGAGAGACCCAGTTTTAGTAAAAACTAAAGTTCAAATAACTCTTCAATCAGATTCAACTCACAACCAACCAGCCATACGACGAGAGTTTTGAGGTGAACGCAGACGAGGCCGCCAGCGTTCACACACCATCCCCACGACAGAGAGGTGAGAAATCTTAACCACATTTTCTATTTACCTTCCCATTCACTAACTGTTTTTCCTCATGACAGTTTCCAGGAGGACAGGCAGGCAGAAGCTCAGCGCCATGGCCAGTTATGTTGGTGAGAAACTAGAGGACACTAAAGTAAGATTAAAGTTAACTGGCTCATTTTCATCAATGCTTAAAGTGAGGTTTTATTGACCTGACCTTTCATCTGACCACAGAAAAAAAAAGAGCCGCCACCTGGTGCTCACAGTACTAACGAGAATGATGATGAGGAGGAGGAGGAGGAGGAGGAAGAAGATGATGATGACGATGATGATTCTGATGAGACAGAGTCTGATGAGGAGGAAGGGGAGCCTGGATCTGCTCCAGAGGGGTAGGGCCGTAAACTTGCACACTGTCTACTGCCCAAGATTGATTGACATTAATGTTTCATTTACTTTTAGCTAATGAGAAAATATATCAAGGGGAAATATACAGATAGGCCAAAATCAGATATACAGTAAGGAAGTGGGCTAGTTGTGCGTAATAAGATGCAAATTTAAAATTTCAGTGTTTAACAGAAGTACTAAAAGCATTATAGTTACAGTATTTACTCAAAACAACAAGCTGTTTTATTTTAAAATAATGGTGTGTGTGACTCCTCACAGTGCATATGACCCTGCCGATTATGAACATCTTCCTGTCACAGCCGAGATCAAAGAGCTGTTTCAGTACATCACTCGGTGAGCATTCACACCACTTGCTTTCCGCCCACACACGAAACACACAGACTTACAAAATGAAGAGAAAGACATTCTCAAAGAGGAACTGACCCTTACTTAACCCTCTTACACTGCAAATGAATGTTTTTTTAACTATCACTTTTGGCCCTGTGGACATTAAAAAGAAAAACAAACTCTTTTTCTTTACCTGGGCTTATTAAACACAACAAAATAATATTTTCACACGGTTTAATTTGATAAAATTATAGCTTGATTGGAAATGATTCACAGTGAATATGTATATAAATTATAATTAACTATAATATAAATTCAATTATATTATATATACATATTTTTTGTATATACTTAGCTACTATATACTTATTTTCTTTAGCTGGGCTAATAAAACATATTGAAATAATATTTTCAAACTTTAATTTGATTAAATTACAGCTTGATTGGAATTGATGCACAAGGAATATTTAAATTATGTAACTTTAATATAGTTGTTTATAAAATACAATTATAATATACATACAATTATATTATATATACATATAATTACAACTTTTACATTTTAATATATATATATATAAAAAAAGTTTAAATAATACAATAATAATAATATTAATAATAATAATAATAATAATGTTTTAATGTGGCCTTCGTAAGAAATGAAAGAAATGGCATTCTTCTTTTGTTTAGCCTGGGCTAATTAAAATAATATTTTCACACTTTTTAATTTGATAAAATTACAGCTTGATGCACAGTGATGCAGCTTGATGTAGTTAACTTCAAAAGAATAGTATAAAATAAAATTAATTATATATACATGTAAAGTAATATTCAAATAATACACAATAATAATGTCACCTTCAATAAAAAATAAAATAAAAAAAACATAAACAGTGCTTGTAGTTGAAGCACACTTATTTGAGTTGTCGATATCTCATGGATTCTTACTGGTATTAATTGAATGACTGTTTCCATCAGATACACTCCTCAGATGATAGAGCTTGACCACAAACTGAAGCCCTTTATCCCTGATTTCATCCCAGCTGTGGGGGACATTGATGCTTTCCTCAAAGTGAGTGAACATTCAGGTGTGGTTCTGGTCTGAAAGTGTCAACTGACAATGTTTTTTTTTACTATTTGCGTTCTGCAGGTACCACGGGCAGATGGGAAGGCTGACAATCTGGGTCTCCTCGTTCTAGATGAGCCATGCGTTAAACAGTCAGACCCAACAGTGCTTTCCTTGTGGCTGTCAGAGAACAGCAAACAACACAATGTCGCTGTGAGTCCACACACACACACACTAGAAGACTAATTAAGAGCTTTGATGATTGTGGCCTGACAAGTGAAATGAGAATGTGATGCACATGTCTTTCACAGGAAGTGAAAGTTAAGAGCATCGAAAACCCAGAGAAGGCCCCCAAAGCCATAGACAACTGGATCGAGAGCATTACTGAGCTGCATCGGTCCAAACCCCCAGCTACCGTACACTACACGAGGCAAGAACTGACATGAATCAACCCACGAACATCTAGAGAGCAGAACATCTGTTATTTTGTAACCAGTGTGGTGGAAATCCCCCTATGCACCCGACTTAAAGGAGAACTCCGGTCAATTTTAACATTGAGCTCATTTTTTTGTACATTTGGAGTGCTGTCAGTACAGAGAACAACGACAAAAATCGGTGTTGCCTACACCGTGTTATCCTCGTTTTAAAATTTGCAGGTTTAGTGCCTATGATCACGCGCGTGAACTCGACAATCGATTACTGTGGACTTCGACCGAAAACAGGATGTAAATACAGGTATGTGCGCTGGCTGAATAAACATCATTTTTTATATATTTCTTTCACATCTACTGCAGTCAGATTCACCCGTGTTCACTCAGAAGGAATCACTCACATGACCTGTGCACTTGTAATGACACATCAAGGATGTTAAGAGGCTAAAAGCAGGTTTAAAACTTGCCCCATTGAAGTCAACAGGGTGCAAATTTTAAAAAGAGGATAACACGGTGTAGGCAACACCGATTTTTGTCGTTGTTCTCTGTACTGACAGCACTCCAAATGTACAAAAAAATGAGCTCAATGTTAAAATTGACCGGAGTTCTCCTAAACGACACCTGCTTCGAGTCGGACAACGTCTCGCCCCTTATAAACACCATCACTTGGAAATGAAAATAAGATCTGTAGTGCTCCACTAAACACAATCACTTGAGAATGGAAGTAAGCTGCGTTTGAATATGCTTTAATCATGGCTGGGAGAATCTCGGACCAATTTCAGAGAATCCACCCCAAAAGAAAGTTTATAGAATCGGAGCATGAAAAATGTGATGTTTCATTACATACTTTTTCAACAATATGATTGGTTCTTCATATGTATAATTCTCTGTTACTAGGTAAAAGCAAATTTGGACACGTATGCAGACACACTTTGGCATATAAATGTCAATCATGAAAGAAAAAGAAATGTAAGTTCTGATTAATTAAAAATGTCCTTGACACCAGTCTTGTATATTTCTTCAGACCCATGCCAGACATCGACAGCCTGATGCAAGAGTGGCCAGCTGAATTTGAGGAGCTTTTGGGGAAGGTTAGCTTTTGAACAAAATATGTTCTGCTATATGATCCTTCATCAAACCGTGTTCATCTTCACTTTCTGGTCTGTTCACCAGGTGAATCTCCCCACAGCAGACATTGACTGTGATTTGGCAGATTATGTTGACATTATTTGTGGTAAGTTGGTCCATTGCATGTTTCTTGTATTCTCATCTTTGATGCTTTTGTTGGTTATTGTAACGACTGTTCGTGTACCCTCAGGAATCCTGGACATCCCTGTGTACAAGAACCGAATTCACTCACTTCACGTTCTGTTCACACTCTACTCTGAATTCAAAAACTCACAGGTTAGTTTTATATACTCTGCAATATTATAGGGTTAGTTAATTATTCACCCTTATGTCGTTCCAAACCCATAAGACTTTCGTTCATCTTCATAAACACAAATGAAGATCTTTTTGATGAAATCTGAGAGCTTTCTTTCCCTCCACTGACAGCTTCTTGACTGACTGACTGACTGAATGCTTCAAAAAGTTCATAAAGAGATCGTAAAACTAACCCATATGAATTGAGTGGTTTAGTCCAAATTTTCTGAAGAGACACGATCGCTTTATATGATGAACATATTTAAAGGAACACTCCACCGTTTTTTCATATTAAACTATGTTATTCCCTTAACTAAGACGAGTTGATACATCCCTCTCTCGTCTCAGTGCGTGCACTCAATCGCTCTGGCGTGCGGCGACACTTTGACAGCACTTAGCTTAGGCCAGTTCATTCATTAGGATCCAAACAGAGATGAAGCTAGAAGCGACCAAACACCTCCACGGTTTCCCTATCAGGTAAAAAGGATAACTATAATGTATGGCGGAATAGCACTGGGAGAACTTCGACTCGGCGCAGTAATATCATCACTCCTGAAAAATCCTCTCCCTCTCACTTCTGTCATTAGAACCAACGTGACTTTTTACTGCGCCGAGTCGAAGTTCTCCCAGTGCTATTCCGCCATACATTATAGTTATCCTTTTTACCTGATAGGGAAACCGTGGAGGTGTTTGGTCGCTTCTAGCTTCATCTCTGTTTGGATCCTAATGAATGAACTGGGCTAAGCTAAGTGCTATCAAAGTGTCGCCGCACGCCAGAGCGATTGAGTGCACGCACTGAGACGAGAGAGGGATGTATCAACTCGTCTTAGTTAAGGGAATAACATAGTTTAATATGAAAAAACGGTGGAGTGTTCCTTTAATTTAGGCTTTTATTCACATATAAACATTCATCAACTCACACATCAGTTGTGGTAAACGGAAGCTGAAGCATGTTCGCTTGAAGTTCGAGAACCAATGAGGTTCGTGTTACGCAGCATGTTTGAGCTTCAGCAAGAACCAATGAGGTTCATTCTTGTGTTACGCACCACGTTTGAGCTTCAGCAAGAACCAATGAGGTTTGGTCTCGTGCGTCAAGTAGGTTCAGTTGAGCTTCTGTTTATGTTCGCTGATCAATGTTTGTCAATAAAAGCCTAAATTAAATCTGGTTAATTTCTTGTTTCTTCAGAAAATTTGGACTAAACCACTCGATTAATATGGATTAATTTTACAATCTTTTTATTAACTTTTTGAAGCGTCAAAGCGGTTGTTGCATAGCTGTGTATGGAGGGACAGAAAGCTCTCAGATTTCATAAAAAATATCTTCATTTGTGTTCCGAAGATGAACGACATGAGGGTTTTCATTTTTGGGTGAACTATCCCTTTAAATAAAATGTTAATCACAATCTGCAAATATTGATTAGGTTTTTTTTTTTTTTTTTTGCATTATGCTGTATTTTTGTAAAGACACAAGATTTTGAATGTTTAATTTGTGTGTTTTTTTTTTTTTTTTTTTTTATGGTTGCTGCATTTTTTTGGGAGGTTGTACTTTTGATAACCTAATTTTCCCCCCCTGTGATCAGCACTTTAAATCTGTAGCGGAGGGCCAGAAATCTGACACACCGCCTGCTTCACGTACAGCTACTGCTGAATTAGAAAGACTCACTTTGGACTGAAGTCTCCATCATGGCCTATTTTGTTACATCCTGTTTTGTTCTAAGCCGTCATGTCACCAACTGGGTTCTGTTATGTTCTAAGCCGTCATGTCACCAACTGGGTTCTGTTATGTTCTATTTCATTACGTTACACTATGAATTCTTCATATGATTGTTCTCACAACAGGGTTGTGATGATATAATCACTACAATTGCATTTTAATAAAACACATTTCTTCAAACTAGACTGGAAATGTGTCTTCAGAATAATCAAATCTACTCCTTTTCTACACCAATGCCAAATTATTTTACAGTTTACAATGAATTGGCCTTTTCTTGTTGAAGGGTAACATCTGTGAGCTGACCAGAGGATGACGGGTTTCCTTCTTGAGCTCACTTCCTGATTAATAGATATTTTCAATCACTTTACACACTAACAGCTGATCCAAACACAGTATAGTTTCTTAAGGGCATATACTGTTAAATAACAGAAAGTACAGTTATTTACTGTAAATATCCCATAAAAATAATACTGAATTAAACCAAATCAACACTAAACACTCAAAGTCATCTGGAGATTTAACAAAGCAGGATGACATCTTAACCATATATATATATATAATTACATTTGAATGATAAACTGAATCAGAGAAAGTTGTCCTTTATGAGTTATTGATCCGATATACTGTGTGAAATGTACATGAAACGTACTAGATAATCTGAATAGGAGCAGCCCTGCCTTCTTCCTTGTTCTAGCCACTTTTGTTTTCCTGTTGTGGTTTACTGTGGCTATTTTTTACTCCGATGTGACAGTTTCGAGTGCATTGAAGCGCATCATATAACGTACAGATTAGAACGGCTTTATTAGTGGTTATAAATGCTCATTTAGCTTAAATTCTAACTGCTGACTTACGATGCCTGGATGTTACATTTATGTCTGGCTGTTTCTGTTTGCTGTATTTGGTAAGTGTGTTTGATTATTTTTTCTTTTGCTGTGTCTGCTTGTTTTGTGCTATTAACGCACCAGTGTATATTATTCATTTGAAAATTCTCCCTGTAAAGTAGTATGAGAGTATACAGTAGAGACCTGTTTTTTTTTTCTGGGTAAATTTGGATAAATTGTTGAATGCGCTTTTTTCACAATGTCTTTCAGTCAAATGTTTAAATCTGTTTATGGATTGTAATGACTATACATGTTGATTTAACAGCAGAAGAAATTCTTGAAGTGAAGACTGGCTTATATAGTCGCGTCGAACTCACTGGAATGTCACTTCATCAGAAAGAGACTGTTGAGTCAGTGGAATGGACCAAAATAAACCTAAATAGAAAGCAATTATGTATTCATTATGTAAACAATGGTACCAATGGTTCCAAATGCTACAGTGACTGCTGTGAAAAGGCTCATTTTTATTTTAACAACAACACCCTCATTCTGGAGAACGTGACCGCACAGGATGAAGGAGTCCTCATGGAAACTATAGTTAGAAGAAACGAAGCCTCAAAATTCCAAAACTTTACATTAATTATTCAATGTAAGTCAAGACATTTAAGAATCTTAAAGGAGAAGTTCACTTTTAAAATGAAAATTCTGTCATCATATACTAACCCTCATGTTGTTTCAAACCTGTATGAATTTCTTTCTTCTGCTGAACATAAAGGAAGATATTTAGAAGATTATCAGTAACCAGACAGTTTTTGGGTCCCATTGACTTCCATAGTATATTTTTTTCCTACTATGGAAGTCAATGGGACCCAAAAATGGTCTGGTTACTTATAATCTTCTAAATATCTTCCTTTATGTTCAGCAGAAGAAAGAAATTCATACAGGTTTGAAACAACATGAGGGTGAGTATATGATGACAGAATTTTCATTTTAAAAGTGAACTTCTCCTTTAATTATTCATATGTAATTCATCTTTTTTATCTGTGTTTGCTCATTAACACATTTTATTTTAAGACCCACCAAATGCAACAGAAATTGTGGTCTCACAGACCTCCAGCACATCTCTGACTCTCAAATGTGAAGTGAGCGGGTCATTTCTGCAGCTGATGTGGAAGAGAGAAAGAGTCCCCATTCTAGAGAAACACAGACACTCATTCAGTGACAGAAACCGAACTCTACACATCAGCAACATAACCAGCTCAGATTACGGGACGTACAGCTGTATTGTTTCAAATGCATATGGGGAATCAGAACAGCACATAGATATTACCGGTGAGCAGTTGATCATCCATTGTGCACCTTATTTAAATCCTCTCCTTATGTCAGATTGTAATATTATATTCACGACCAGAAAATAAACCAGCACATTTGTGAAAAGAAAGCAGCATTGCATAATCACGTAATTTTCTGTTTTTCTCTTTAAGATAAGAACTCAACTGTTAACCAAAGAAATGGTTATAGTGGTAAAACTCAGACTGGTCAGATTCTGCTTTCAAGTGGATTTACACTCATGGGTGTTTTTGGATTGTTCATGTTCTACGGCCTTTACAAATACCATCACAGTAAGACTTTCACCCAAATACATGAACAATGTTCATACATGTTGCCTCAGTAAAATAATAACTGCATGTTTATGAAACCCACAGCATTCATGATTTAGGTTTACTGTGTGACTCAGATCATGAATGTGAATACCACGTAATCTCAGCAAATGTTCTCAAAAACATCAGAGAGGAAGAAAAGGAGAATGAATCACAGACACATTTTCTGCTTTAAAAAACTGCCCTACTTTGCAAGCCACATAAAACCTGAAATACAATTACAGCAACTACTGTTTTTACATTATTCTATTTTGTACAGAATATTTTATTGTAATTATATTTTTTAGGGCAAAGAGTTGAAAATGGCAGAACTACAGATGAAGGTATTGAAAATATATCAAGGAGTGTATGTGTGTGTGTGTATGTGTATTGTATATTATTATACAACCAATTGCATTGTAATATAATATCTATGAAATATACTTTACAGGGGATGCAGATAATGTCCTTGGAATTTACCAGGTAATGGGCAATCAAAAAAAATCATAATAATTTCAGTAGATATGTACATGGCCAATAAAATGATTTATATTTTCCTTATCCCTTTGAATATATATATATATATATATATATATATATATATATATATATTTTTTTTTTTTAAAGAGACTTTTATTCCAAATTATAGTACGGGCAGTTGAATGCTTGATTCTGATTGGTTGACAACGTTCTAAGGCGTGCAATTATTTTCAGGGAACCGCGCGGCTAAAGTAGTTCCAGGCAGAACTTGACCGCATTTAGAAAAATAATGCTCACCCACCCGAGGAGGTGTAACGACCACTCGCGCTTAGCATTAAGGTAATTATGTTAATGCAGGTTAACAAATTAAGCTTTTAGCATGTCCATTATTTATTTATTATTATCTACTAAAAATGGGACAAATATGTCCAACCCAAAAAGTAAACAAACTCTATGCATGGCTAATGCAAAGACAAGTTTCCCAACCCAATAGCAAACTGGTAGTAGCAAACTCTGTCATATTTCTGATAGCCGTTTACCACATAGTATGTCATGTTATATTTTATACAATCCACCTTTAGGCTACTTTAATAAGTGAAGGCGGATCTTATCAAAACATTTTTGTCTTATTGTGTGACTTTTTTGCTTAATTTTCCCGCTGCACCGGAAGTTGGCCACTGATGCAGTCATTTTATGGGGTCTTTAGTTAATGAAAAACTCCTCAAGAGGAATGCTATAAATTATAAATTTAGGCCTTTTATATGTTTTTTTTTTTTTTTAACAGCACCTGTTATTATTTTATGATAATGTTTTTAATAATACCTGTTTACTATACTATTGGTTTACTCCGGCCACTCTTGTCTCACAGGAAGTACCCGACACTGTAGAAGTGACTCCTTTGCCGTACGTCTACACAGACTTCATTAAGCCGAAAGAGCCCAACCAGGCCTCTGCTGCAGCGCAACACTTTGAGGACTTTGGTTACTCTGAGGTTGGACCCACATCATGTTTTACGGAAACAGTTGTTCAGTGATGGTGAATAGACCACAGCATGTCCTGAGGCTGGAGATGAATGCCACAGCTAATATAAGAGACTACACAACATGTTGGAGTTTAAACAGCGAATACTAATACACTTCCATATTCATGAATCTGGTGCAGCGCAAATTTAAGTCTAAGAGTCTAAAAATACATGTTTACATCCTGATCAACCACCAGATGGCAGCAAAAACAGCTGAAAACATAGCAGTTTGACCATGTACAACCTTGATTGTTTTTGATCCTTAAAAACACACAAAGAGCAAGAATTTCTCCAGATGGCCAGTGCGTCTTCGGAATAATCGTTTCAATTACATTCAATAAGCATCATTCTGAAAAAGAACAGAAGAAACGTGTTTCCTTTCTTGCACTTGTCACTGGATAATGTACAGTATGAACACATTATAAAGACTTGATGAATACATAAAAGGACTTAATTGAAAACTCCAGTGCCTTTGCAATAATGTCAAGGATGCAGTATTTGAAGTGACACACTGTGAGAGGTCGTAAGTTTCCATCCTACCCATTAGTGACTGTCATACATAGTGATTAGATAGATAAATGACTTTGAGAGCTATTGGGAGAGCACAAGTGGTTTGTCTTGCATGACAAACTCTGTTAAAGGTTCTGTATATCAATTAAACGGCATGTCATGGAGTCAGCGTCAGATTAATTGATGTTAAAAGGCAAATCTAGATGTCAGTAAAGAGGTGCAAACTCTCACAGTGCACAAAAGAGACCAAAACAGCATTTTAGAGGCTGTCAATTACCCGAAGAGTATAAAAGTCTCACCACATCTTTCATTTACAGTTAGAGTAGAGCACCTTTATCATGTACACCTAATGCAATGTCTTTATTGGGATACACACTGCAACAGGATAGGTTCCTTTCTTTGTTTTTTCCTTCAGTAAAGCCAAAAGGAAGAAAAGAGTAAAACAAAAATAAAACTTTTTTTTTAACAGACGTGTAACTCACTTTTTCTAAATGTGCTCAAATTGTTGCACCCATGGAATGCTGGGAAATGATACCTACAAACAGAAGGGGGATGTAAGTCTTTAATGATTTAACTTTAATCTCCTGTGATATAAATAGAAAAAACAAAGAGGTTTGGGGACAGTGTTAATTAAAGATCTCCTATACAACTACAATAAGTGCAAACATATTTATATACAAAATTGCACATATCATTTGGGTTTCAGGGGGAAAAAACAAACGTGTGGAAAATATTTTGCATCGCCCATTTGGGGATAAATAAATCACAAAGCGAACCGAAAGAATCAGACGAAATGCAACGCAGGTATCAGGAACAAAACATTTGAGATTTGTGTGATAAACAGATGCACTTTGATCTGAAGGTTTAACATCAGTGATTAAGCCCTATCTGGCAACCCTGAGACAAAAACAACCCCATTTCAGCACGTTTGACTAAGCTGAACATTCACTTGGAATTAATGGACCAAATCAGACTATGAGCACCATAAGGCTTCGGAGAGCCTCGTTCAAGTGCGTACAATCTGCAGGGTTTTGATTTTCATTAAAGCCACTGCATCAGTAATTCAGATGCACTTTTGATTACCTAATAATCATACCAATTGATTTAAAAGCAAATATTTGACGTTGAAGAGTACCCAAAATCCTGTGAGATGCTTTCATGATCCATTGTGTGCGTTAAGAATTAAATTTAGAAAATGATATGCTACAGCTGATAGAACAATCACAATGAATACGGGGTGGGAAAAAAGATGTACACGTGTAGAAGAGAAAAAAATTATTTCACAGCATTTAAAATGTTCAATTTATATTCTGATAGTCACTGATGCCATCCATGGTTTACATTGTCATAACATATACATTATCTATTGTTATTCAAAGAAATTTCATATTACACCCTGAAGAGCTTCACTGTGATATTCAGTCCCTCTCTTCTGAAAATCCCCCTCTGTGTCCACTATCTGGTTGAACACAATCTGTGAATAATTTCTCAAATATACAAAAGTGCTCAGTCTTCAAGAAAGCGTAAAAAATGTCTATCTGGCCCGAAAAGCCTCTTCCCTTTTTTAAGGCAAGTGGTGACCAGTAGGTCAAAAGACTCTTGCCACAGAACCGTGCTGTAACATCTCCCAATAAATATTGCAACAAATAATTCCCCCCACATTTGAAACGAGTTAATGGCTTTTGGCATTTGTAGTTTCCAAAAATGGCGAGAGCTTTACTATTAATGTAGAAGGACGGGAATCTCTCTCAACTAGACATGTAAAGGGCAAGAATGACCGAAGTATGCACTGTGAATGTGTAGACAGTAAGCCAAGGTCATGTCCACAAGTGTAAAGCATGCCAAAATGAAAAAAAAAAAAAAAACGGAACAAACTAAAACGATTCAGAGATCTTTATACTACATTTACGTAAAAGCTTTTAAGACAGGACCGCTTGCAGACGTTGTCCCTTTGGCCCTCAATTTCTCTGAACTGTAGTCGAGGTACTGTAAACACTTTAGAGGGTGCTTGAGGGAGGTCGCAACTGAACAACCGTTCAATGAATGATTCACAAACATCAAGCTCCTTCCTGTTATCCAGACTGAACAAAGCTTAAACACAATTCAAATTCTCAACCAATTAAAGTTCTGAGCTCCAGGGATTTCAGAACTCTCGGTCAGTTTAGAATTAGCAGATTCCGGAATTGGACGGATAAGGGGGGGGCGTTTTGTTCAGGGAAAACATGCACTCATTACCTTTCATTCTCACCAGCACAACAGCAACGGCACAATATGATACACCAGTACCAGTAAAATCTCTTTTCCAAAATGATTCTTTAGACAAAGTTATATATATCATCTTTATAAATATTTTCTGTGCTGTTGTGTCCTCTATCAATATAAATAGCAAAATATAGTGTCATATTTCCTACAGCTAGTTGATTCCCCTCAGCCGTTTACACCAACTAAAGCATCTTTTAATCACAAGAAACCTTTCCGAAGGGATCCATAAGAATGAATGTACAATTTGAACTAAATCTTTGAATATACTCAAACAAAATGGATGTCTGTACAAAACAAAATGAACAAAATAATACAAATACAAAAAAAAAAGAACACAATCAATGTGTGTGTTGTTAGCCACAGGAGTGCATAGATGCTGAGTTTGTGAAATGAGTCTGGGAGGTGTGTGAAACCAACCGATTGGGTGAAAAGTGACAAAAGCTGATATCAACATTGATTTTTTTCTTCTTCTTGGAGGTGGTGATGGTGTGTGGAAATCATCTGTGATGATCTGACCTACTTCTTTGTCCTTCTGAACTGAAGATTGTTTGAAGAATACTCAGCGCTAAATTTTGTTTCCTTTTTTCCTTAAATTAAAACGCTAACCAATAAATACGCAAACAAAGATGCTTCTAACACTTTGTGGTGTACATTCAGGAACATTCATATTGAAAGTGAAAAAATGCAACATAAAATAAACAAACAAACAAGAGAAAAAAAAAAAAATCACTGTAAGAGTTAACAATAAACATTGCCATAATAATAATTTATATTATATTACAAATTATTCCTATGTTTTTGTTTTGTTTTTTTTGCAGTCCAAGGTCCCTGCCAGGGTAAGGTGATTTTTTATAGTTTTTCTTTTGAAGGAATCCAGATGTAAGGTCCAGACTGTTCCTCTATCACCATCTTACACTGGTTATAAATGTCCTCTAGTGTTTCCCCTTGAACCAGCGCTGAGAGAGAGAGAAAGAGAAAGAGAAAGAGAGAAAGAGCTGACGTTATTAGATTATTATGCACTTTACGGAGCAACGCCTTTATCATTTTGCACCACAAGAAGTAAGAAACCTCGACGACAGTTTCATAATGATCGTTTTTGAACTTAATGGATCATTAGCCACTTTATCGCTCATGAATTCTTCTTGTGTGAATGGTAAGAATAGCCATTTTACCCAGCAACAGAATCTCTAACAAAGCAGTGAGAACTACGCAGCTTTTCATTTAAAAATAACATTTCATTTTTCTCCTAAGAAAAATAGTTCATCTATTAACAGTATGCAGAATTATTAACAAAGCAACACACTCTTTAAAGATAAATGGAATTAAAAAATCAAGCAACAGCATTGTCACACGGGTTCAAAATGTCCTCAAATGAATCATTATGTCGCTAAGCTCTTTTTCATATTCCTCCATACACTCACAGGGGTCAGGCTAATGCATATTTCAAGAGAAAGTTGATGTGTTTCACTCAGGGGAAAGCGTCAGCTCCGTGGCTCTGCTGTCAAATATGATGGATGGAACAAGCTGCAATGGTTGGCCTCTGAGGTAATGCATATGCAACAGACTATCAGAATATGCAAATGAGGTGATATTGGACAACCTCTGAGCGTGAAGGTGCCGCTCAGGTCCTCTCGATGGATTAGGAACTTTACTGTTACCTGTGAAGAACTCGCCAAACTCCTGCTCCAATTTCATGGCACGGTCATATGTCTTTTTGGCCTGTTCCTCCGTCAACCTCTTATTCATCTCCCTGAAACGCAAAGGGTTTAGAAATGTATCACTCCCTTTGAGTCTGAGCGCGATGGAATTTGTATTATTTATTGAATTAATACTATTAATAAACTTACATTAAGGACTCCATGGATCTAGGCTTTATAAAGATGGCAATGGGGTAGAGTTGTGCTACTTGTAGTCGTTTTATGGCATTCCCAGACACGTCAAGTATGCAGTGCTTTCCCTAGAAAAGCAATAAAGACTCGCTAAATGATGGGAAGCTGAACAGTGGAGCAAGGGGCCGTTCACAAAGAACACATTCAACGACACAAGGACAAGTGTTGGCCTTTGAGATGTCAAGTTAAAAGAAGTTCAGCAAGGAAATGGCCCCACTCTACCAAAGTACTCATGAGTACTGTACATCTCTGGAACATGTTAAACTAGCTAGGCATCCCAAATTGTAAAATCCACATTAGTAAGCAGACTTCATGGCAATGTTGTCGTGGTTGTAAAACCATAGCAACTACTGACCCTCTCAGCCACATATTTGACTGACTGGACGCTGGTTCCGTACAGGTTGTCATTGTACTGTCCAGCCTCGATGAACTTGTGCTCTTGGATGTCTTTCTCCATCTGCTCTCGTGAGTTCACAAAGTGATAATCTCTCCCATCCACTTCATAATCCCGCTTTGATCTGGTAGTATCTGAGATTGGTTTAAAAAAAATCCAGGCTTTAGTTTTATAATACTTGGGTAATCAGTTCTACAACACATAAAAATGGGAAATCATCAACTTTATTATCTACATACACGTTCATGAGAAATACCATAAGCTGTCGGAGTGCATAGGGCAAATCTACTTTCATAAATAAAAAAAATGCTATCTCTAGCTATTGGGGTGACATACTAAGAGATAGAACAGCAGCAGTAACCTAAGCAGAAATACCCATAGATCCCACTGACTGGATGAACTGTATACTACAGGGAAAGACTGATGCTGTTACATTTTCTACTTATGTCTTGCTCACTGCAGACTAATAATCTCACTTACCTTCTTGATCAGAACTGTTAGCCGCTTTTTTAAAATTACGAACATAAACAAAAACGGTTAAATAAAAGTCTGAAAAACTGAAAAACAAACAATAAATAAAGTGTTCAAGATGGAAAACATGAAAGAGCTCTGTGGCACTCATCAGCAAACTATGAGAATGATATAGGATCTTTATTCCCTTTCGGGTCTGAGATGAAAACCTCCACAATATTGTCAATTTTTTGGTTATTATCTATAGCACAAGACAACAAAGCTTTTCCAATCTTTTCCAAAAACATTATAAAACAAATTAAATCTTACAAAGTGTGGGTTACGAAGTGTTACTTTCAAGGTTTGCTCGAATAACTTTTATTGGGTTTTGTATTTACTTAGACCAATTATAACTTCAGAAAACATCACAATAAAGTGACCTACCCTTACGAAAAAGAAGTATACTTCAAGTTAATTTTATGAAGTATACTTAAGTAATGTTCAAGTATATTTTTAAGTATACTTTATGTAGTAAGTATACTTATATCAACGTGTACTTGTAGTAAACTTGTAAGTGTACTATTTCAATAGTCTGAAGTATACGTTTAAGTGTACTATAAGTGTAAGAGTAGTAAACTACTTAGTTTACTATTTTAATACAAATAGTCATTTTTTTAGTTTATGAAAGTACACACTGAAGTGTACTCTCAGTAAACTACAAGTTTAGTAGTTTTACTGCAAGTATACGTGTAAGTTTTCTTTAAGTGAACATAATATTATACTTATAGTTCACTATTTATATATTGTTTTTGCACTTGCAGTATACTACTATGTTCAAATGTAGATATTATTTTTTATACTTGAAAAATACCTTTAACTGTACTTTAATTTTAAAAACATTTTATTAGCTTCATGCATCCTTTTTTAATCAACACTTGAATGTTGGTAAGTTTAATAAAGGCAGGCAACATTTTAAACAAAAAAGTTGAGAAAATCACATTTTTGTCAAAGACTACGCCTTGATCAGATTCAGAACAATGATCAAAACACAGATGGAGTAGATCGAGTCCAACACCCCCAAAGCTTGTTTTCACTTCATGGGTTACGTTTCATTTCATTTGGTAATATTAAGCAGTTTTGATTTACACGCTGTTTAATGTTTGATGATCACGTTATTTTAAATTTAAGAAAGCAATCTTCTATCACTTGTTTCAGGTTCTTCTCCTGTGTTTTGATCCAGAGATTCTGTACTAGAAGATGTGTCATATAGCGCCCCCTACCGTATAACAGTGAAAAAATTGATAGCTGGAAAATTCAGTCAATGGTGGGGAAAGAGTAAAGTAGAATTAAAGTAAATTCCTATGTACACTACCAGTGGACTAGCCTACACAAAAATTCAGATCTGCAGATTTAGTAACATATCTGTTTTATATCAATATTCTAATCAATATTTTCAAACAATGTAAGTTTCATAAGACTGTATATGAATAGAGTTAAGAGTTAACGCAACTACAAGCCAAGTATACTTTGAATACTTAATTATACTTTTAAGTATATCTCGATCAAAAGGTTGAGTTCAAGTACAGGCCAAATATACTTTTCTCTCAGTATAAGTCAAGTACACTTAAGTGTAATTTTAAGTATATTTCTGAGAAGTAAATAAAGTATATTTTTTAGAAGTATATAAAATGTAGACTGAAAGTATACTTTCTTATTTTTAGTTTAAAAGAAGTATACTAATAGAATACTTGAATAAACTTATTTTTTGTAAGGGTAGTTGAAATGTGTTAATCAGCAGACCTTGAAGTAAGTGATTTCATAGTCACAGCACAATGAAATGAGTTTCAGGAACTGCACAGCAATAGTTATGAGCACTGTGGGGCAGTAGGGAACACCATGGACTCTTATGGTCAGGTCACTTACCTTACCATCTCATTTTGATGAATCCCACCAGTACCGCTATCAGCACAAAGGCTTAAAAACCCCCAAGACTACTGAACATAATTACAAACTACCTTGGCCAGAGGTTTTTTTAACACTCCAGTTGAAATTTATAACGGCACCAGTGAGAATAACACAATACAGTATTGCTCATTTGGGCTCTTTTGAGACCGTGGTTGAGTCAGCCTCTAATGAAGGTTAATTTGTGCATTCTAAAGATGAAAAATGAATAATTAATGAAAGATCCACTAGGAGATTAGTTTATCTTATAATCTAACCACCTGGGCAAGAACCACAAGATCTCTGTAGGGTACTTACGTGGCACACATGACCCAAACTTGTCCGGGAACTCGGAGATGAGGTCATCGTTGACTCTGTCCTTCATGGGCCCCAAAATTATAACTGGTCTGGCGTAATTAACTGTTCAAACAGATAATACAGAAAAAACAAACAAATTGAACATCAACCACGTAATATATTTACACTTATACAGAACTTCATACAGTCCAAGCATGAGAGACAGTGGAGAAGCACTTACTCTCTTGTCTGATGACAGGCTCATACGAGAGGATCAGTTCCTCTTGACTCCCTGGAAACAGAACAGAGAAACATACTCAGTGGGCTGGGTGGTTGTGATGGGACTCAGCTTGCTTTCTGTAGAACGCCAGTGATCGAGACACATTTGATGTGCCCTTCACCAAGGTCTCGCCTCTCAGAGTGCAGCTCGAGTGGATGTGTAAATGAGTTACTGAGCATGTAATGTCATTACGTACTTGTTGACAAGGACATTTGCTTTAAAAAAAGAGAAAAATGAAAAACAGTGGCAAAATTGAGTTAGCGCTCATTTGGGAGATTAAAGGGATCGGCAGAAAGGCTTTGGGATGATGATGGACAACAGAAAAGCAATTTAATCACGGATGAGACTGACGTTTCAGACAGTGACAATACTAATTGAATATATAAGTACAATTATGGGAACGCAGGTCCAGTGTGACGCTAGTTTTGAGGTAGTCTGCGCACACAGGGACTTCAAGTTGCCAGGGTAGTTTATTTTTAGCCCTGGGACGAACAGAAGCAGGCTGCCGCAGGAACACTATATGGTTATTATCCATTGATTCAAACCCAGATAGGATCGAGTGTTATTCTGAGCCAGAGCTTAATTTCTCTCATTGGAAGTGGTAACATTAAACTATACAGAATGAATCACGCATGAATCAGCTACTGTGTAGTGCTCCACTCTTACCCAAAACAATTTAGATGCTGTGGAAAAGCTAGATGGCCTCTATTGTTGTAGCTATTGCCATAAACAGAATGGATTATGTCTATATACAGCCTTACAAACACAAAGCACACTCTAAAGCTCTGTTCAACAACCTAATGAGCTGCCTACAGAGGCAGAATTTTAAGGCATCAAATGTAGACTCACAACACAAAGGCTGTTCTGAAAGGTAGGCAACTTAATTTTGCTTTTAAAATTTGGTAAAAAAGGGGATATATCAAATGCTATTGCAAGTTGAGTCTCACATGGATGGTAATGTAGAGTACTAAAAATCAGTCATGGTGGTTAGAAGGCAGCTGTCTATGTAGGTAGGCAGGAAAGGACGAGTTTTATGCATTAAACAGCCGTCAAGATGACAGCATCTGTGAGGATTTTAAACAAGGTTATGTGGGTTTGATCAATGCCTGGAGCTTTTGGTGGAGACAGATTATACATCATCTTGTAAGACCAGACAGTGACCTTTGCCCTCTGCGCCTAATATGGAGCCAGCTATCCACCTTTCTTCTTTTCTTTTTTTCTGGTGATTTTTGCCTATTTATTTTGGTTTTGAGTGGTGGTGAAACCAACTGTTTTTGTGTGCAGATCTCAGAGCCTAGGCTGCCTACAGAGACGCGGTTTTTGACGGCATGCTTATGGGGCGGGCAGCTAGCGGATCGATAGGAAAGATTAGATGAATGTGATCATTTATGTTTGGGCCTGAAATCGCTGATACAACCTTTAATATTTATGCTTGTACTAACATCAGATGAATGAGACATGGTGACTTTAGAAAAAACATTGAAAGAAGTCCCTTATGCTCATTTATTTGATCAAATACAGTACAAACAGAGTAAAAAAATTATAATATTATAAAATATGAAAACAATTTAAAATGTTTTCTATTTTAATATATTTAAATTTTAATTTATTCCTGTGATGAAAAGTGCATCTTACATTCTAATAAGATGATTTGATGTTCAAGAAACATTTACTATTATTATCAATGTTGAAAACAACTGTGCTGCTAAATATTTTTGTGGAAACTGATACATATTTTCTTTCTCCAGCATTCTTTGATGAATACAATAATGTCTTTACTGTCACATTTAATCAATTTAATGCGTCCTTGCGAAATAAAAGTATTTCTTTCTTTCTTTCTTTAAAATAAATAAATAAATCATTCATATTAATTAAATGTTTCTTGAAATGTAACTCTGAAATGTTTAAACTTAAAGTTGCTATGGCTAAAACTGATATCTTTATAAAATGAAACAAACTGGAAAAGATTCTTTCTGACAGCACATATCATTTTTCATCAGCACGTTATCAAGTGGGTCCATTTCCAAAATAAATTAAATAAAAGCCACAAATCCTGTTTACCGGCCAAGGGGAAACAAACAAGTCATATTTCATTATGTTGACGATGGCACTCTACTCTATGGCTGTCTAGAAGAGCATCATGCAATATGACAATTATATGGCAAAACCTAATCTGTCCAATGTGACAAGCTCATCCATCCAGGCTCTGAATACACACTCGGTCTGGAAACCTGCCACTCTCAAGATGACTTCAAAACCTGACAGCTAATGTTTTGGAGCTGGACGACAGTACTATATCTCCAACAACCTGACCTAAAGTCATCATGTTACACAGTAACTTTCTTATAACAGTACGTTCTAGTTTTTAAAAAGTCTAGAAGATCATTATCAGGGGCTCGCTATAAACTCTGACAGTCTAAGTTGGTTGTATTGGACAAAATTAGACTTGAGTTTCAAGCATAAAATAAAATTAGACACAGAAGATTAAATTAGGGACCCAGTACCGAGAAAGAGAGATGAACACGTTCAACCCAAAATAAATATCCTCTATTCTGATCAAGCTGTATTTACTTATACAGTGTGTGCAGAATTATTAGGCACGTTGATTTTCTGATCATATTTTATTTCCAGGAACATTTTGCCAATTCCAAACCATATTAAACTTAATAACTACTATTAATTTTCTATTTAATCATGTATAAGTGATATATAATTGTTCATGAACGCTGGAAATGAAAAATGTCTTATTTTCAGGTGTGCAGAATTATTAGGCAAGTTTTCTTTTACAGATAAAATAAGCCAAAAATGAGATTTAACAAAGACTGAAAAGTCAAAAATTATTAAATCCCCATGAGAAGAATGCAAAACTAATGCAATACTAGAGATTACAGTTAAGGCATGACCATTGGACAGTGAAATGCTCATTGGGTCAGCAGGGTCAGACAAAAACAGGTGGAGAAGAAAAAACACATGTTAACTGCAAAAGAATGAAGAATTAAGGTGAAGAATTAAGTGTGAAACCATCAGGAACCCTTTAGTCTTCAGCGCCACCATTTTCCAGAACTGCAACCTACCTGGAGTCTCCAGAAGAGCAAGGTGTCAGGGTCTCAGAGACTTGGGTTAAGCAAAGAATCCTAAAAAATGACCCCCTCTTAATAAGAGTCACAAGCTGAAGAGTAGTAAAATACATGAAGACTGTTTTTTTATAGGCTTTATAGACAGACAGATTGAGAGTGACTCTTGAAGGACCAGCACCACATCCTCTTCTACCACTGTTTGAAGAATTCATCTTCCAGAATACATTTTAATACGTTTTGGGAGTTAATTTTTAGTCCATCTCTGCAAAACGGACTTCAGGGTAGGAGATGGACTAAAAATAAACTCACAAAACGTATTAAAATGTATTCTGGAAGATGAATTCTTCAAACAGTGGTAGAAGAGGATGTGGTGCTGGTCCTTCAAGAGTCACTCTCAATCTGTCTGTCTATAAAGCCTATAAAAAAACAGTCTTCATGTATTTTACTACTCTTCAGCTTGTGACTCTTATTAAGAGGGGGTCATTTTTTAGGATTCTTTGCTTAACCCAAGTCTCTGAGACCCTGACACCTTGCTCTTCTGGAGACTCCAGGTAGGTTGCAGTTCTGGAAAATGGTGGTGCTGGAGACTAAAGGGTTCCCGATGGTTTCACACTTAATTCTTCACCTTAATTTTTCATTCTTTTGCAGTTAGCATGTGTTTTTTCTTCTCCACCTGTTTTTGTCTGACCCTGCTGACCCAATGAGCATTTCACTGTCCAATGGTCATGCTTTAACTGCAATCTCTAGTATTGCATTAGTTTTGCATTCTTCTCATGGGGATTTAATATTTTTTGACTTTTCAGTCTTTGTTAAATCTCTTTTTTGGCTTATTTTATCTATAATAGAAAACTTGTCTAATAATTCTGCACACCTGAAAATAAGACATTTTTCATTTCCAGCCTTCATGAACAATTATATATCACTTATACATGATTAAATAGAAAATTAATAGTAGTTATTAAGTTTAATATGGTTTGGAATTGGCAAAATGTTCCTGGAAATAAAATATGATCAGAAAATCAACGTGCCTAATAATTCTGCACACACTGTACATAAGCTGTGAACAACATTTTCTTCCCCTCTCTATGGATTATATCTTGGCACAAATACATATTAATTCATTGAGAATAATGCTAAATATTCTGTTTGACTGATGTGGATTTCCTCATTCCCTTAAAACGATATTTTAATAACCGTTTTAGCTAAATGCTCCTGATGTGAACATAAAACACTGTCAAAAACACAAGACAACATTTGGCACAGCACTGCAGAGAAATCATAAAAGACAAAGACAAAGGACTAGAAAGTAGCATAGATATCTATGAACAGAACTGCATATTCTGATTTGTTTTGAATCATGTCTGTAAGATAATCAGAATTTATCACTTCTTTTATTGTAGCATTTATATTTGACAAACCCACCCTAAACAAGACATACAATCAAAACAAAACCGTTCAATTTACATTTCATAATTTTTAGCCAGAATAAACCTTTTCCAGCTACGCAAGACTAAACATCAGAAAACAGCACAACAGTCTTGACATACAAACTAAACGAACAACATTTGACAAACTATTCTCACACGTGTTACGTTCATGCAACATTTTAGCTACCACATAAACCTAAGGATGATAATGCAGGAATCCCTGAAACCTGTAGACCAACATACATTAGTATTCTGACATGCAGACACGTCTGTCGTTGACGTAACAGAAAAGAACAAATCTGAACTGAAATGTTACATGTGTGGTTGGGAGAGGGGTATTGGGTCCATTCCTTAACACACTTACTCAGTGTCTTTGCTCCGTACCCGTCCTCCCCTATTCCAGAGATGTCCTACACCACACAGCCGATCAGGGGGGCGGAGAAAGAGAGAGACGAAGAGAGATGAAAGAATGGGAGACAGAGAGACAGAGGGAGAGAGAGAGACAGTAAGGTTGTTGGTGGGGCGGGGAGAAACGCCAGTAGAAGAAGGAGGGCATGGGCTTCCTGGAGCTACCTACACACACCTAGACCTTTCACCTCACCCCGAAGATGCGTTTGTGTGAGCGTGTGCTGTTTTTATGTACCTACGTGTCAGAGTGCACGTGCGTTTGTGGCTACTTACTTTCCGAGTCGCTGCCGTCTTGCTCGTCGGCGTCCTTGTTCTTGTAGAAAGGGAACTTGCGTGAAAAGATGAAGTTCTTTCTACGTTTTTCACTGAATGACTGTGCGGAGAGAGAGCATGGTGCAAACAGGGGGCTCTAAACGCTGTCACAAACATGCTGACAAAAACAACACAACGACCGGAGCTAGACGTGAGGGACAGCAGCCAGGAAACAACCAAATATCAAATTGCATCATTCTGTTTTCATGGTCAGGATTGTTAATGAAATCAAATGAGCAATTCACACATTTGAAATAGGTTTTTATTTGTACCAAGGTAAGTGCATTATTTTTGGCTAGAGCTGAAAGCACTTGGATGATCTGAATAGGTGGTCTTTGTTTGTTGTGAAGGCTGATCCAAACCCTGCTGTCCATGACGTCACAGCACCTGAGCTATTCTTAGACAGCTCAAATGTATTCAAATCAAAACATGATCAGTAGAAATGAACATACAACAGAGGTAAACAATGATAAAAAAAGGCCAACTGAAGCTGGTTTAGTGCCATGCAAAGGCAAAGGGGACTTAAAAAAAAAAAAAACTCCTATTAAAATATTAAGCATGCAGGACTCCTGACAGGGTGACATGCTGATCAAAGGGGCAAAATTTGTGCTGCTTATGTGTAGTATTATGATTTTCTGAAGGTGAATTGTTTTTAAAATGGTTATAAAATGCTGAAAAAAACAAATGAGGTAACATATATGTGCCTGGGGTGATTCTAAATGTGAACCTGAGCTCAATATGCTGCCTGATATGAACATCATTTTCTTGATTAATCTATAATGGTGGAACCCATCAAGGATATGTCCACATCATCTTTCACCCCAAAATTAAAAGAAAAAGAAAAAAATCTATATGACTTATTACATCAAGTCTATTTTAGAACCATTACAATTTAAAATGTTATTGAAACTCCATTGAATAACGTAATGCAATTCTTAATAATGTGATGCAAAACTCAATAAGAAACAAATAAAGAAAAACAGTCAATATTTAAGTTGTAAAGTATGTAACCATATTAGTATTTTTAATCCTGAATTTAATAATGCTTTAATAAAAATAATTGTCAGAATGTGATATGTTAATGAGAATGAGATTTATTACAGCAATAAAATCAGGAGTATTATGCTTAATTATTATGAATTGCAATGGTTCTAAAATAGGTTTCATTTCCTTTATGCAAATCATTTTTTTAATGATTTGTGGGTGAAACATAACCTAGACATTTCTTAATGAGATTCATACTTAAATGTTTGGCAATAAATATAATTTTGATTTAAATGCTTTTGTGTGTATTTTGTGGTTTTTACCTATTTTAATATATCAGTACACAGTACGAAATAAACCAATTGTACCCCTGATAGTGATTAAAGGGAATATTCATAACTTTCACCTAACTAATTCTCCCTATTATAAGGCATATAAACACTTCTAATCAATGCATTTTTAATCAACACTGATATCCTATGAATCATAAACCTGAAATGATACATACACAAGTTGGTGCAACTGAACACAAAGACAAAACCACACGACAAAATCCTCAAGTAATCCATCAGTGCCAACATCCCCACCCCTCTCCTCATCTTTAAAAGACAGAGGGAGAGGAAAAAAGAAAAGAAACAAAAGACAAGGAAGAAACTGAAATTTGCAGGGCTGGCTGTGATGTTGCTATGGATACAATTGTAAGGCTGAAACCCTGAACGGCTCTGCGGTTGGGGGCTGAACTAAAAATACATCCTTCAGTTTTATTCAATTACCTCTCTCAAATACACACATAATAAATATTTACTACAAATGACCTTACCATACTGATCTCATAAAAGATGAAGAGACACATCTATGTACAGAGGTAATACTGAGGCTGTTTCAGTGAGTGCCTGTTGGGTTGTGCTGCAGTACTGATGCTGAGAGCTCAGAGTGAGCTGTCACACTGCGGCACGAGGACAGTCTCTCACACACACTTCCATTCTGACTGACTGACCTACCAGCACAACTTGAAATGGAAAAGTAAATTGAAGATGACAGGGAACGAAAGAAACTAAACCGGATAGACTGAAGAGAGATGAGTGAAGAGACACGACAGGGGCTGCAGGTGAACTGTGTCTAAACTGTCAATAAATCGCTGGGCCCTTCCTGTTTATACCTGAAAACTGGGGCGAACAGAATTTCGGATGTTGGCACTGACTTAAAGTCAAATAGAACACTTACCCCTTTAGAATCGAGGCTACCGGGTTTTGCGTTGAATTTAACCGTCTTCAAACGAGCTCTCTCTTTTCTCTCCACCCTGCCACAGGAATAGAGACATAGTCAGTGAAACACTAAACTAATGTACTTACACTACATTTGTACGGTTTTCACAAACATATTGTACCTGTTTTCAACATTAACAATTATTAGAAATGTTTATTGAGCACCAAATCAGCAGATATGATTAGAATGATTTCTGATAAAAAGTGATAGTAAAGATTTATATTGTTAGAAAAAAATTCTATTTTGAATAAATGCTGTTCTTTTTAACTTTTTATTCTTCACTAAATCCTGAAAAAGTATCACAGGTTCCAAAAAAAAATAATAATTAAGCAGCACGACTGTTTCCAACATAATAACCGAGTATCAAATCAGCATATTAGAATGATTTCTGAAGGATCATGTGACACTGAAGACTGGAGTAATGATGCTGAAAATTCAGCTTTGCCTCACATGAATAAAATATATCTTGAAATATTAAAACAGAAAACTGTACAAATTAAAATGGTATTAATCGTTCACAATATTTCTGTTTTTACGGTTTTATTATATATAAAAAATGCAGTCTTGAAGAGCATTAAAACAAATCATTAAAAATCGTACCAAATCGAAATGTGTACATACAATCTGAAACAACCAAAACGCTTCTAATTTGACATGATCATTTTTCACCCGATCTTTCAAACCAAACAGACTTTTGCTGCTGTACCTTTAAGACTGCTTATTATGCACATAGTGTATTGAACTCTTTTATATCGGAGAAGAAAGAAAAATTCTTTCTTCCATTGTATGTTCCCTTTAAAGAGCCAACTTAAATATAGGGCAGTAGGGTAACAATTAGAACTAGGCCTGTCACATGTTAATTTAGAACAATTAATTATAAAAAAAACAATGCAATATAAATATTAAATCATCATGAAATCATGAAACTCACCTCCTCTTGCTGGGGATGACACCCATCTCTTCACTGTCCCCTTCCGGCGTCACTCTCCTGGCCTGCCACCACTCATCATCAGATGCATTGATGACATGGAGAATGTCTCCATATCGGAAACTGAGACCCTGACTGGGCAGACCACTATCCTTCGCTCTCTCGTAGTCGAACAGAGCCCTGGAGAGACACACATAAAGTCAGTTTTACAGACCTGACAAATTTGCACAACATTTCACATCCATCTGCCATTAAAACAGTAACTCAAATCTGTCACTAAAGCAGCAACGGCTGACTCCTTGGAAAACAGCGTGCGTGAAATGTGCAGATATACGACTGTGAGGGGTACAATAAGTGACACTAGCCACGGTAGCGCATATCATAGCGGTGTGTGGGTTTGTGTAGAATTATGGCGTGATATGACGGATTAAAACAACAACCGAATGCTCCGTTCCATCAACATATAAATCTACAAGTGGTTGCAGTCACTTTTCTTGCCAAGCCTGGAAGGGCTTGCATCATATCATATTACAGCCAACATCATATTATATTAATATTTCTGTGGGGTAAGACTAGTGTGGCATTATTCAGTCTGTTTTAAAAATGAAAGTTGAACAAATAATTAATTCAGAAAATGTCTGCCCTTTCTACCTTTCACTTCCTGTCCACTTACAAAAAGCCCAAAATAACATACAAATATGATAAAAATCATACATAAAATCACAAAAATATATACTACCGGTTTAAAGTTTGGGGTCAGTGTTTAAAAAAAAAAGAAAGAAATTAAGCATCACAACTGTTTTCAACATTTTCAAACATAAATGTTTTTTTGAGCACCAAATCAGCATATTAGAATGATTTCTGAAGGATCATGTGACTGAAGACTGGAGTAATGATGCTGAAAATTCAGCTTTGCCATCACAGGGATAAACAATTTTATAAATTGTAATAATATTTTACAATATTACTGTTTTTACTGTATTTTGATCGAATTAATGCAGTCATGGTGAGCATAAGAGACTTCTTTCAAAAAACATTAAAACGTCTTACCAACCCTAAACTATTGAATGGTAGTGCATATGGAATTTAGGTCTTTCTCAGATGCCACAAACCTTGAAATATATTCATATATGAGAATTTTCACATCATTTTGACTGAGAAATCTCAGCTACTTCACAAACCAGAAACCCTCCACTAAGAGAAAAGCACAGATGTATGTGAAGCCCTTTCAAAGGCGATCACAGTTTACTACACACTCCTGCCGTCTGAAGTGGCTGAATCACTGTGCGGCGAAAGAAGAAACCTCTCATTCATCTTCATATGAAGAAGCACTATCTGGAGAGACAGGCTAGCGTTTAAAAAAAAAAAAAAACATGATTCATGTACTCATCCTTAGAAAGAGGCACAAACACAATCCACTCTATTTAAGGAGCAGATTTTACACTGATGATCCAGGCTCAAAGATCAGATAAAAGGAGGGCTGAGAATGAAAAGAAAAAGAAAAAGAAAAAGAAAAAAAGGGGAAGCATGTGAACTGGAGTCACCTACTGATCTTTAGCATGCACTTCAAAAATTAGGAGGAAAGGTAACATTTGTTTTGTTTTATTTTTGTGCTTTCGATTATATTCTCAATCTTTACCTGCGAAAATGTTCCAGGCTGTTTTGCTTATCTCTCTCCAGCAGGGCAGTGTGGATGATCAAGCAATGAAACACAGTAAAAGGAAGCACTATAGCTCAGGCACATGTGTACACAAAAGAACAGACAGGCTGTCACAGTGTCCTATAGGCCTGCCCAGCTAAGTACACAATACAAGGGATAACCACAATAATGGCCTTTAAACTGTTCCTTCAGGTGCGTTTAGTCACTGCAAGCCTAGCAGAAATCCTTTAAAGCAGACCAGCATTCTTATTCAGTTTGGGTCAATGAGAATGAAGGTGAAAAAGGAGACCTGGAGAAAACTATGTTAGCATTAGCATTTCTTCCTAACTCTAAATGCTTATAAAATCTGTATTTTTTTTCCACAAAATTACAGCTACTGAACGGCAATCAATAAAGAATGATACTGATGGTGTAGTTACAGTATCTACCAGCAGGGTAACTAAACAAAACCAAACTGAACTTTGACCCCTTGATGAAAACGTAAGCACAATACATAAAGTTGATGTCCGATAACAACAAAAAAGGGGCATTTATTCAAGCCATTTTGCCTTTTAGAACACGCTGTTCTTAAATGAAATGCTGCAATGATACCACACACTTAACAGCACTACTGCATATTCAGCCATGATAAAAGCTCTCACATAAAAAGAGAGAGATGAAAAAAAACAACAAGTAACACTAGAACACTAGCCCCGGTCGTCTCTTTTCACTGCAAGCAGTCACTTCACCTTTCCTTTATACTGCCTTTTGTAACCATGACAATACATCTGTTTTGGAAGCCTATGCAGATGCCACAAATGAGATGTAGACAAAACTGTTATGAAATCAAAAGAGGGGCTAATGATGTCACTTCCGCTGGGTGACATTTTCCCTGCAAAATCCAGAGAACATTCTGTTACACTTTATTTTGATGGTCCACTTTAGACATTGTACTAAATAAAAGTAACTGTGCAACTACATGTTGAACTACACTCTCATTAGAGAATTAGTAGACTGTTAGGTTAGGGTTATGTGTTAGGGTTCGGGTTAGTAAAATAAGTTGACATGTAGTTGCAAATATACTTAGAGTTAGCAGAATGTCTGTTGGGGGAGCATCAAAATAAAGAGTTAGCAGATATTAAATATTAAGCAGACAGTCTACTAATACTCTAATGAGAGTTAGTTGACATGTAGTTGCAAAGTTACTAATAGTAGAATGTCTAAAGATGACCATTGAAATAAAATTCTCTTACAGCTTTCAATGTTCTCATACATGTTGTATGATTATAAGATTTACCTATTTAAGGTTTTAATTAAAAAAGTTTAATGGATTAAAAACACAGAATGAAATGTTAAATCAAATGTTAAACCATGTACATGTGTTAATATGTAAAATATCCTTGCTTGAATATAAATAGGTATTATAACTGTGGTTAAAATGATTTATGAAACATTAGATTATATACACTTACATTCAAAAGTTTGAGGTCAATAAGATTTCTTAATGTATTAGAAAGAAGTCTCTTATGCCTACCAAGGATGCATTTATTTGATCAAAATGACAGTAAACAGTAACACTGAATTATTAAAATATATATTATATTAATATACTTTTTCTTTTTTAAATATATTTTAAAATGCCTGTGATGCAAAGCTGAATTTTCAGCAGTCAAATGTATATCTAAATGTAAAACTGAACATATTTTAAAGGTCATTCTAAAACTAAATAATAAATAATTTCTAAAGAAACATAAATAATTTCTCTGCATCTTGTGCTGGTGATCAATATCATCCCAAGGATGAAATCAATGAAAAAGTACACCAACTACCCATACTGCACTGCTGTGAGCAGATAACTTCACGCCAAAATTGATGGGTTGCACATAAAGTTTGGCGCATATGCTACTCTAATGGATGGAACATTTAGGCTCACAGATATAATTTATTAAACATGGATTATTCCACATCAAACTCAATTTTCAGACAACTGATCTGCACTTCCAGCTGTATTTTAGCACAAACCGCTCTAAAAGTCATGTGATGTTGCAAATAGGTCCGTTAGGGTCACTACAGTCACTGGTGCAACATTATTTCTAAAAGCAAGCAATAATGTGTGCAGTGTAATGGCGGCAAGTCACCATTACGGACCCATTACAAAAGACAGACTGTAATGACAGCAAAGAAATGATCCGCACTGCACACAAACAAAGTATTATATTCAATGTCCTCGTTAACCCCTGCTTCATTAAAGTATAAAACATAAACAACACACACACACACACATTGGAACGAATGCCTAGGGAAAAAAGCACATGTTCCCTATCATTGGCCAACAAAGACATTGCGGTTGTTATGGAAACTGCATGCTACGTACAGTGCAGATAAATAATATTTTTATATATGTTTGTATGCTGGCAGGTTCTCATCCCATTACAGTGAATCCATCCCTCCATGGCATCATTACGGCAATGATGCTTCTCAAGACACTTCCAAAAAACAGCATGTGCTAGTGCAGTCTGCAGACAAAAATTCAAATTTACTGTCACATTACACATACTGAAAAATGCTCACTGCAGAGCATTATGTGCCCTTACGATAATAAATAGAACAAAATCATGTCTGTAAAGAATTCAGCGGTGAAATGGATTTATAAACTACCTAATGAAAGAACTAAAGGTTCCACGCACAGACAGACAGATGCACACACACACATTTTTTATTTTTCATTAGTACTTTAAATATCTAAATTCTACGATTTTAATCTAATATTTATATTTTATTTCAGACAAAAAAAAAAAAAGATTTTAGTTTAGATAACAATAGCTACACTCGTTTGAGTCTGGCTTAGTGCTGAAATACTGAAATACTGCATACAAAATGCCGAAACTGTTTAGTGAACTGAATTCGCCCCTGAGTGATTTGCCTTGTGATTTATTGTGTGGGTTTTCAGTAGAGCTGCAGGGCTGAATCTCTGTGCAATAGTCCAGGTATGTGTGTAATATTCAGTGCTCAGCAGAAAAGGATACATCCATGGGTGGTGAACCTCATGGACAGCATTTTTTCACACCAGAAAATGTCTGTAATATAATTTGAGTAAGTGCTGCCTCAGTCCTTGAATTTTTTTTTAGTGTAGTATTTGCTAAGCAGTGAGATAAAAGCTGAAACCATCAGCATGGCAAAAGGGGAAAAAAAGCATTACATCTACAACACACAAACTAGCAGACAGTGTCAGAGTGCTGGCAAAGGTGCAGATAATGTGGTGCTTTTGCTTGTTACAGAGAAATGTGGTTTAAAAGCCCCCTGAGAGTAAAGTAGAGTGCTATCTGTATGTGTAAATCAGTGGCCTCATGACAATAAGAGCTTGGGCTAGTGAAATAACAGGAGCCTAGGTGACATTTGCAAGAGTGAATTACATACACTGCAGCAACTGTGGATTTTATGTTATAACTAAATTTTTACAATTTCTGAAGGAAATGGGAGAGGTGATTGTTAGTGCTCTCCGTCTCCGTCACAATGTTAGGATGGACACTTACTGGTCAAAGTCAAAAGAGTACACCTTCATGGTGGTTGTCAGGGTCTTGCTATGTGGTTGTTAAATTTTACTGAGTAATTTCTAGAGTTCTGAATTGATCATTTGCAATCTTGGTTTATTAAACAATAACATACATATTAGGTCAGGACAAGAACCTGGGCATACTTTCCTGCTAAACATAAACTGGATAACTAAACTAAAAACAACACCACCACATGAACATAACATCAATATTCATGATATTATTTGCAGTGTTTTAAAAAAGAAATGAATAAAAATCTATATAGCTCTCTCTCACTGTCGCAGTCCATAGACACAACATAGCCAACTTCTCGCAAAATAAATCAAACCATGACAACTTTGCAATTTATATTCTGAAATTTACATTTGCACTGGAAAAATCACACACACACACACACACACACACACACACACACACACACACACACACACACACACACACACACACACACACACACACACACACACACACACACACACACACACACACTGGACTTTCTTGCTTAATGAACGGGATGAGGCGATGTATATTTCTTTCTCTGATCACAGAAAGGAAGGGTGTTGTTATGGTTACATGTAAATGCTACCGCAGAGGGACACAGAGAACACTTTGTGGAGAAATAAGCAGCGCACACACAAATACACACACACACACACACACACATTTCCACGTTAGAGAAATTGTGATGTTGATTCATTTTGACAGAAACACTGAAACATGCTGATTGAGGAAAATCACTCAATAACTGACTCATCTGATCAGTCAGTGTGTGAATGGAATCATGCATGCATTGCTTTTACATTGCCATGTGCTTTCTATTCATAGTACACAGCCAACAGCGATCACACCTCTGCATTCATCTCAGATGAACTTTAATGCATCTCAATGCTCGAAGGCAAACTGGAAATGATACTGTTGTCATAATTTTCTTTTCCCCTCTACAGACTGAGCAGAGGTTTGTGGAGACTCATTTTTTCCTGCCTCACATCTATCTCTTTCCTTCACTGCAGTATTCTAAAGGCATACAGTTTACTAGTATGTATTCAAGTTTCTTTCCTTCAGATACACTTACATTATATATTAGTCTTTGTACACCAAATCAAATTTCAATACTATATCTGACCCTCAGATTTGCAGGCTGTTTTCTATATGTAAATTACTACTGGATGAGGCAAATTGCTAAATGTAAATATGGGTGCTTAACAGCAATAGTGTTGTTATTGTTCACTAAAACTTTAACTATAAAAATATTTTTTGGTAAAAAAAAAAGAAAAAGATGATACTAAATGAAAATATTCAAACTTAAATGAAAATTATAAATGTTGCCTTGGCAAGTAAATGAAATCAATGGTAACAGCATAACAAAATTACAAAAATATAAAAAAAAGCTACTTCAAAATATTAATATATAAATAATACTAAAATAATGCTGGTGCTTGGCTTCTGGAGAAAGTATGTTTATATATATATATATATATATATATATATATATAAATAAATAATATACCACCTCAAATCTTGTCTCATTGTTTAGATATAGATATAGATAAAACTTTATTTATTCCCAAGGGGAAATTTAGACAGCATGGACAAGACAGCACAAAATAAATAAATAAATAAATAAATATGGCTGAATATGGCTATATGGATAAATCCACTGTCCTCAGGATAGAACTCCAGGTTTGGACTCCAGGGTAGCTGAATCAGCTCGATGGTGTTTTAAGCCCCCAATGGCTCCTTAGAGGCAGCTAACCCTACCCTCAACCTTAAAACTATCCATCCCCTCGCTGCCTGGAAGGCGCCGTTGGGGGCTTAAAACACCAAACACCACTGAATCACATACATTTTCCACCATATACTATGAATACTCACAGTAAAGTGTGTGTCAAAAAACAACACATGAAAACACCATTGTTTGGTTGCTATTTAAGCCTGTAATTGTGAGTGATTTTTGCAGAAATCTATGTTAAATCCAATGGTTCACATATTTTGTCCTGCAATATGCTCATGGTTGTAATGCCAATAACTTGATGAGATAAAATAGTTAACAAAATCCAGTTTTCCATATGACACCCGTAATATGAGCCCTAAGTACAGCATTAGTAAAACCACATACTTAAAAAAAACAGGTGACTTTAGTGAGCTGATCTGTGCTGAAGCAAATAAATGACTCCTTATAAGGTCTCATTTCCTGTGTCTCTGCTCTTCCCGACATCCGTGTTCTGCAAACACGGCCAGCTCTACGGCCCAAATGACTGGCTACGGCACAATACAATTATCCAGCACCCACAGAGAGGGCCTGCGGCATTAGACTGCAGCTGGGAAGGAGATATTGAGCATCTTTTAATGCTGTGGGAGTGGTGCATGCTGTACTGTACCTCATGAGGAGAGGAGGTGTGTGTGTATAATTGCTGACAGGAGAGCTATTATTCACACTGGATCTCCACAGGTGCGCTGAAATTTTCCAGCTAACACACAATAACAAAGCCAAATCGGGGATCTACAGCTGCTTGTCGCTAGCTAATCAAGAACTAATCTCTGCTCTGCTGATTGTATTGTGAAACATATCTGGGAGAACCATAGCAGCTGTTTGGCAGACTAGCCAAAGAGTGCTGACGCATGGGACGTTTGGAGTGAACCTGGAGGCTGGAATATGTCACGCAGGTCTTTTGATTATACGGTTTATCTTCATAATAATTTCTTGAGCTGAAGTCAGTATTATGGAGGAGGTAAAATGTTTCGAAGCCCCAGGAAATAAATATTATTCACATATTATTCAATATAAATATTTATCACATATCACCATTTTTTATTATAAAATATTAATATTGGACAAACATTATTAAACAATAACTACTACTACAATAAGATTAATTTATGAGAATAAAGTCTGCAAATGAGAAATGCATAATGCAGAAATACAGACAAACAAAAATCAAGTTAAATTATTTACATCAACATGATATTAAAATGTACCCAATTTACTTTTATACTGTAATCAAAAATATCAAACTGACTAACAAACTAACTAAATATTAATAGCTTTCCTTTTCAGTTGATGTCACAAAGCTCATCAACCACACACACACACACACACACACACACACACACACACACACACACACACACACACACACACACACACACACACACACACACACACACACACACACACACACACACACACACACACACACTTTTGTTGAATTAAGAAGAGAGAACACATAAGCAAAGAGAGGTTTCTATAATGGATCACTGTTGTTCACTTTTCTACTGATTTTAAATATCAATGGCTCTTCTAAATGTCATGTAAAACAGTATGACTTCCTGTGTAGTGAACACATGATCCCCAATCCTGGTGGATCTAGGATCAGAGCACACACATGAGACGTGTGCTACTTTGAGTGTGTGTGTATGTAAGAAGAAATGTGGACGCTGATGAATTCTGACTCAACTCACTGAGATACCCCGCTGGTTCACACGCAAACCCCTGAAGTGTGTGTGTCTAACAAATATCTTGCTTCAGGCTAGAAACATGTCTCATCGCCCAGAGAGACCACACTGATGTTCACATCAATCCTACATCAGTCCAACATAACAAGAGTGCCATGGAGAGACCGTTAATGCCACTTTTACGTGATCAGGGGGCTGTTGGGATATCAGTATCCCATCTGTAATGACAGAAACAGCCATTTGCAACAAAAACATGTTCTTGATCTGTTTCTCATCTTGTAATCTTAGTAATCTCCTTGAGAAGATAAATGGTGTGAGATAAGACTTGTTTTCAAAGATAATACCTTGAAATAATTTTAATTAAAATGTTCAATGTTATGGTTTTAGGTATAAATGTTTGCTAGAGTTTCTTTGCTTTAAAACAGAAAAAATGCCCATGGGTTAAGGAAAATATGCACTTTTGCCTTTTTAGATCATGTAAAAACAAGAGAGAAAAAAAAACATACTAAGAAAATGAATTCTTGCAGTTCGGAGTAAATGTGTGAATTTATGTTTAAATAGATGAGGTCTACCTGACATAGAGTGAGCGTTTCTGATTGGTTCTGAGGGATCCGGATCCAGAACTCATGCTGTGGTTCATCATCTGCTCTCGTAAGTCATGAATTTTGGCCTCGAAACGCCCGTATTCTGTAAACACAAACATAACCAAGCAAGCATAAACATGATGCAAAAATCTTTTTTTTTAAACCAAACATCAAACTAAGCAATGGCAATTCTAAAATCTAGAACATAACGTAGCACATGCAAACAAACAGTCTCAAACCAAAGAATTCATAAAAAGTTATCTGGAGGGAAATGCTGTCTTAGTGTCTGAGATGACAGCTCCGATCGATACGAGCAGCTACTGTAGCTGTTCTGTGCTGACTTCTAGCACAAGGTCACACAGTCAATATAGGAAAGGTAGAATAAATAGTAAGAGAGAGAGAGAGAGAGAGAGAGAGAGAGTGAGAGAGAGAGAGAGAGCGCGAGCTGGTAATGTCATATGTATCTTCTGTGGTGAAAATGTATGATATCCGATAACATCCCACTTCAGTCTCTTTGTTATATGCAGGCTGATACTGAATCTCCACAGATTTCTGCAGAACTGAAACATTCATCATTCTGCAAGATAATAACCAGCTGACTGTATATTATTCCATATTTATGTACTTTTTTAAGACCCCCTATTCTTTTGGGCGTTCAAGCCTTACATAAGCACAAAAGCAAAAATAAAAAAGCTATAATAAGATCCCATTCAACTTTAAACATATATGATGATAGATTAAGCAAAAATCCTCCTAAAACATTGTATTATAAAATAGTTGTATTTTTAAATGAAAGCTGTTCTTTTGAAATTTCTATTAATTAAAGAATCCCGAAAATTGTGTGCACAAAGCATATTAAGGTTTCAACATTAATAATAATAAGAAATGTTACTTGAGCCCCAAATCAGCATCAAATAATTTGACAAATGATGAGACATGAGGATATGCCCCTGAAAATTCACCTGTGCCATCTTAGAAATAAATGACACTTCAAAATATATTACAATAGTTATCTTTACCTATCTTAAGTCATCTTAAATTATAATCATATTTCACAATATTAGTATTTTTACTGTATTTTGATAAAATAAATGCATATTTGGTAAGCATAAGAGACTTCAAAAACATTTTTAAAAATTGAGCCGACCACAAGCTTTTGAACGGTAGCGCATAGAAAATAATGGTACTTTACAATAAGGTAACAGACTAATAATGAACTGCACTTCTACAGCATTTGTTAATCTTTGTTAAAGTTAATTTCAACATTTACTTCTATTTGTTAACATTAGTTAATGCACTGTGAAGTAACATGAACAAACAATGAACAGCTGTATTTTTATTAAATAACATTTACAAAGATTAACAAATACAGTAACAGCGCAAGGTTAGTTCATTTTAATTAATAGATCAACTAATGTTAACAAATGAAACCTTAGTGTAAAGTGTTACCAAAATAATATTTCAGAAAAATTGTTTTTTTAGGAAGGCGCAGACATATGAGCTTTAAAACACAGATTTGCCCTCCTAACACAGACTGAAGCTCGTTCAGCAGCTAATCTAGTGCAAGGCATGGCAGTTTGCTGCACACCTCAGCCCTGTTTCAGCAGAGAACTACATCTGCTCTAGCTGCTGCTGCTGAGACCAATGCACACACACGCGCACACACACACACACCATGTGCTGAACCTGAGAACTCAGCAATGCCCCAAAGCCCAGCCTGGACACCATTAGAGCAACCAGACCAGCAAGACAGAGTACCCACCACAACTACTACACCTGAGCAACATGTTACAGCTCATTTGGTTTCTATTTCTGCTTCCTTTTTCATCCAGTCCCTTTCGTTTTATCTTAAGTTTTTAAGCCATTTAATTGGTCTAAAAATGTCTTATGTAAATAACTAAACTAAACGACCAATCAACAAGGTGATTTGAGCAGCTTCTGATGTTTTAAATGAGCATAAGGGTCTTAAAAGGTTCAGCCGAGGAATAAGGCTGTTTTGAGAGCCTGTCTGTCCTTGCAGGAACTCAAAGGTCAAATGACAAGTAAATGTTGTCATTAGTCTGCGGGCTAGCAGAGGAAGATCAAGGACAATTATGGTGATGATACAATCGGTGATGTGCTGTAAAAGCAGTTTAAAAAAATACATGCACTCACATATTTCCACATTCCCTCCCAATGAAATATACAGGATTTATTCACATTCAAACTCCCACCTTTGGAAACTAAGCTCTACCTCTTTCTCTGATGGCCTCAATGTTATTTAAGAAGATAGAGAATCCTCTAAACAATAAAAAAATGACACAAAGAGATGCTTCTTCTCCAGAGAAAAATGCAGAAGGAAGGAGAGAGAAACAGATTAAAGAGTCTCGGAGTGGTGCAAAGCTCAGACGAAGGATAAAGTAGAGAACCCAAAACAATCCTGCAGTGAGGGACGCACTCATCCCGAACAAATCCACTCAAATGAAAAGAGACTGCTGAGCACACAAACCTTCAGGAGATGTTTTTGGAACACAGTTAGAAATATTAGATTTTTTTTTTTATATAAAAAGATTGAAAAAAGTTCATACCTTGAGAACTATTCGTCAGGGAAGTTGTCGCTTTAGGCAGGACAATGGCAAAATATGCACTTGCATGCACGGTTTAAAAAAATTTTGTGCACTTTTCAAATGTATAACATGCATATAACCTCATCTAAACCAAATCAAACCCCACACAAACACGCTTAACAAACGCACACACACACACACACACACACACACACACACACACACACACACACACACATGTGCTTGCAAGTAAACTCTCACTTAAACTGAATGAAATCAGCAACACAGTGGAGAAACTGAAAAGGTGAGTGGCTGGAAGAGAGGATGGATAAAGGAAAAATGAAAGAATGAATGAATGAATGAATGAGAGAATAAAAAGAGAGTCTCACTCTTGAGGATGCTCGTAGACTGCAGCACTGTGAGAGATTGACCGCTCCCTACACACAAGCAAAGACTGCCACTCTACCACCTCCTCTCCCCTCTCTCTCTCACACACACTCTCTCCTCCAGATCCATTCCTATTGGCTAGAACTCGAGAGTGGGCGGGGTTGAGTGTCTTAGAGCCCCTCCTCCCCCTGAAGAAGTCCAGATCAAAAGCCATGCTGGATTTTCTCTCTTGATGTCGGCTTTGTGTTTTCAATCTGCAGCGTATTAGCTCACTTAAAGGTGAACAAGCCACAAATCCAGCAAATATTTCAGCTTTAACGGTCCTTCAAAACGTGCGGATTCCACAAGCATATGAAAGGAATTTGTGCACATAAGCAGCAGGCTTGTGAAAAGCACATGTGAATTGAGAAATCAAATGATTATTGACTGCTGACCGGGGTCAGATGGAAAGGTAATACAGCAGGATACAAACACATTTGCAGTACACAGATGTGAAGGGAGAATTTCACAGGAAAATAACTCTTCCATAGCTTAGATGAAGAATGTTTCTTTTCCTAATTAGAAATAAAAAGTCACAAATGAGACAAATAGACAAACTATTTTATAGAGCTATTTGATAGATCTAAAAATGTCTAATAATTTTAAAATTAAAATATTGTCAATATGAAAAGATTTCTTCCTCTGTCTGCCTCAGACCTTTCAAGCTGAGAAATCCGAGGAAGATTACAGGCTGTTTGCGATGACGGATAACCACATGTCCAGAGACAGAGATAAGACACTGCACAGCAGACATCAATTCTGACAGCCACCCTTGTGCATCACTCATACATACATGTTTGTGTCAGTCTGGAGTGAGGTGCTTTCAGTTAATAGAGGACAGCTTGTGTAGTCCCATTAGCTGCTGTGCAGTGACTCCAACATGTCAAATACAGCTCCACCCGCAGCAGGAGAAAAGAGCATCACTGCGCCAGCAGGTACAATCACAATGTGTGAGCTGCAAAACTGACAGTGTAACATTTCAGGAAAGTAGAGACTGTAAATTAAGCTAACATCATGAGTGATGTCAGCACACAAATAATTCTACTGTATCTACAAACTGCAGTGCTGAGAAGACAGTGGTGAGTGATGCTTGTAATGATGACAGTCCATTGTCAATACCATAGAGATCACTACTCACACAAAGTCATTTTCAAACCAAGCAGCTTTCTGTTGGTCAGCGCGGCAATTTCACATGACCAACATGAGCGGAATCTGCGTGGTGAACTTTAGTGAACTCTTGATTCCAATTAATAGTTTTCAGACCTGGAGGGCAAAATATAAGATTATGAATGCAATGACTAAATGGTTAAGCGCTTTCTTTATAATGGTTTTCTATGGAAAAACGATTACCGAGAAATTGTGCATTGCGATAATATTCTGGGTTCATCTGCTTGCCTGAACATAGTATGCATCATCAATAAGATGTATACTGAATTTGGTCTTTTAATATGACTGCCTTACCACATTAGTACTTAGTACAAACCTGGTTAAAAAACAAAACAAAAAAACTGGCAGTCAATGGAGGAAAGCCCTCCAGGTGGGCGTATCGCCGAGCACTGGTAAATGTGACTGTCCCTTAAGAGTGATGGAGTTGTATGAAGGTGGGGTCCATACAGACACGAGTGAGTTTGTGTGTAAACAGCAGTCATGTACGTTTGAATGCAAAAACTGTGCATGTCCTCCTGAGAATCTGCCAATACAGCAGCTCAGCCAAAGAAACTAAGCCACAGGATATCTGGGATCAGGGCCAAGCAGTGGCTAAACGCTGGCAAATGTCCACCTCACGGCCCATCACAGAAATATATACTCGCAAACAATCCAAAGGGAGTTCTGAAAATCAGTCCAAAACCAAAAAAGTCGAAAAACAACAACAAAAAGAACATTTAAAAATTAGTTGTTTGTATTTTCTGAGGGAAATGTTATTGATGTGCAAAACAATGAAAGGGTGTTCTGGGTGGTTGCCAAAAAATTGCTATGTGGTTGCTAGGGTGTTCTGAGTGGTATTAATGTGTTACTATGTGCCTGCTAGGGTGTTTGAAAAAACATACGTGGTTCTCTATATGATATTTTGGTCTCTATTTATGGCTCGGGTTCCCCCTTCAAAGTCTTTGGGATAAAATGTTTTGCTCACCAGGTGAAAATTGTAAGCCTGATTACTTAGAAACACACTGCTGCACAATTTGATGTATAATTCATGTCCGAGACGAGTTACGAACTGAAGATAATGGACATTGCCATAAAATGACTGACAACACAATTAAGAATATTCCTCACAGGAGGAGAGATAACCTTGTTTGACCTTAAATGCTTCTCAGAAGGTTAAACTAATTATTATTATTATATATATTTTTTTTTCCAGTCCATGGATGGCAAATCAACCAGAATCTGCTTATAAATATTATAAATCATGTTGGGGCACAAAATTCTTCTCTCTGAATGTTGCCCTTTAAATTAGTAGCACCAAAAAATAAATAAATTTGACTGTACAATCTGTCAGTACAATAAAACGATAGTTATGTGGAAGATTCATTCTCTGTGGAAGTTCCTTACATGCTTGGGCTTCATTAGAAAGAATGAGATGGAGGAGAGCAGAGGTTAGTCATAAATCAGACAGGACACACAATATTACGGTAAAATATTCATTCATAGAGCTTTGGCTATCCAGCTAAATGATTAATAGCCTGTTAGCTGAAGATTGCATTCTCTTTCACACATAAACATTAGATATTAGGATTTTTGACGGAAACCAGCTTTATCAGAGGGACGTTACATTTATGCAGACAGCAGATTTCATTAATAGCTTGTTGATGCATCAAAACAGTCAGGTTTATGAAAAAAATCTCTGTGGTATGTAGAGTAGACACACACACACACACACACACACACACACACACACACACACACACACACACACACCAACAACAACAAATGAAAATGTCAGTTCTGAAAAACCGTTTCAAGGCCTATTGTTCTCTGTTTCAAAATGCCAGCTAAAAACTGCAGTGTGTTCTGAGAGCATGACTATGTTATTCAGTCAGCTAGCACTGTAGTGATGGTGCGAAAAGGTAGAAAAAAAAAATACAATAATCTATTCATTCTCTGATGGAAGAAGATGGTCTGTCAGTCAGTGTGTGGATCTGTGTGTGAGTTTCAGTAACCTATTAGTGCACTCTGACCTGAAATTACCAAGGTGCAGGGAGTGTTTGCTGTACCCGAGAGCACTTTGATAAAATCACATGTAATTATGTTTCCCAGAGATGGTACACAAGCTAGCTAATGCTGTCTGACCACGCTTAAATGATCTGCCTACCATCTCTCTAGTCGTTTTGTCTAATTATATGGAGGATGTATACTATAACCCTTGTATCTGAGGTCATAAAAATAAAATGTTCCTAAATTGTATTGTAGCAAAAATAAAAAAAGTGTTTGATTTATTAAATATAAAAATAAAATATAAAAAAATACAAAATGTTTATTAAAACCTAGCTATAAAATGTTTTGCTTCCCAAAGCATATGTGGTTTCTGGAATAAGAGTCTACTTCAAGTTTTGATTTGACAGACTAAGAACCTCAATCACAGCTTGACTATGATTTTGCTTGATTATCAATCCATTTTCAGTATTCTTGGAACTGTATGTTTTTTTTTTGTTTGCTACACAGCGAGGATGTCGTATTGCAATGGCTCGGGGAGTTGCTGATGAAAAGGACCCTTGGAAAGCCCATCTCAGCAGTCCCACAACACCCCTGCAGAAAGTGCAAGCTTGCATTTGCCACTGCACCTTAATGAGCTCTACCTCCCCAGAATCGATCCCAAGAGCATCAGGGGAATTAGATCGAGCTACGGACAAAAGATCAGCCTAGTTGGAACCACGGCTCTATGACTAAATAATCATAATGCTGACTATCTAGAACTTGTGAAAGCACCCCCGAAACTTATTGTTAAAGCCCACAAAACGTCTATACTAAACAGTTTTGCTTAGTGCATGGCTTTATTGCAAACGGAGGAAATTTCAATTAGAATAAAATATGAATGGCAAGAGAATCAATTCTTGTTGATTCACAAAGGCTTGGTCGGCAAAAGATCAACATTATCCCACTCAGCCAAAATTCAGGAAATAATGCAAGGGAGTTCAGGAATAAAATGTCAATAGTCGCTGTGACTAGAACGCCGCTCTAGAAACCTCTGATGACTCTGTCTCTTGCTGCCATTTGAATAAAAAAGCATCCTCACCTCCTCCATCAGCTAAAGTTGTCCTCAAGTCCAAATTTATGAATGTGGAATCCTATGTACTTGCCAAACTGATTGCACCAGAGCACTTCCGCCCCTCTAAGCTCTTGGCAGACAGAGAATGTCACCTTAACTATGTTTCTCCTCCACATATTTAACTGCCCTACATAGGATCTCATTCAGTGATATATGCTGGATGGGTGTCAGATGCTAGAATGTCATTAGCCAGATTCCCTACAGTCATCAGAATGACAGGAATCTTAACACAAATAATGTATTATCAGACTTCAGTATGATTATAGTTGACGTCTGATGTCTTAAAGTGAAATAATATAAATGCAATTTTATATTAGAAACATGTTTTAATGTGAAAATAGAACATCATGTGTCAGTTATTTGTCGTGTGTTTATTTTTTTTATGTAACAGGACACTCAATCATGTGTAGCAATCATTACTTCTCATTTAATAATACATGCATTAATACATACCTTAGCCCCAAAAAGTATCTAGACAATTAAGTCACACTTAAAAATAAATGTTATCGCATTAAATACAAAATACCAAATACTTAATTTTGTACATTCTTTTATTTTTAAGTGTGGCGTGAGTGTCCAAATAATTTTGGTGCCACAGTTGTGTGACAATTGATAGAATAGACTACGAATCTGTACTAATATGCTGAAACATATTAGTGTAGAAAATTGCCATAGTAGTTTGTGTTTGTAAGTGGGCTTACAAGCCGCCATTCTGTGAGCATGATCTGTGTGTTGTGGAAAGGATGTGTTGGCTTCAGCAGGGGAAAACAGGTTGTTTGGGAGAGGAAAAGGTCAAAGGAGGAAGAGGAGGAGAGGAGTAGAGACAGTGAGCAGAGCAGTAAACAAGCATGGCTGCTGACCCGAACCCGAACCCTGACCCTGAGCTGTTAATTTAGCTTCTGGTAAAGCCCATATAACTTCCTGTAAAAGACCCAATTTTGTGGCTTTAAGTGTCATGTGTGTCCATGTGATTTGCATAAATATATGATAACATATAACTTCAATACGCAATATGTCAACAATAAAATAAAATAATAATGCAACTACATCTTCTAGTAACTTTGTAAAATGATAACACTCAGTGTTTCATATTGAATCGTGTAATTCATATGAATCAGCCCCTGCTTTGCTTGGTTATAATCACTAAACGACCGTCCAAGAAATGTGACTATTTTTTTTAGTTTACGTTTGTAACATTATAAAAGTCTTTACTATTTTAAAGACAATGTTGTTCTTTTCAACTTTCTATTCATCAGGGAATACTACAAATCTATCATGGTTTCCATAATATTATTAAAATGTAAAAGTTCTAAAATGTCTTGATCTCTCAGTATTAATATGTGCATAGATGTACTAGATGTACATACAGTACTAGATGTGCATGTACTGTATAGCAGCCGTCTGTGTTGGACGGGCGGGTTAGAGCCAAGAACAAACACAACAGGAGCCGAGGAGTTTATCAAGTGAGGCAGCAGGCAGGGGTAACACAAGATGCACACAGGATTATCAGGAGAGCAAGGTCTCTCTCTGTCCCTTCCCCTGAATGAGAGGCCCATGGTCAGAGCCGCCACTGGGGCAAGAACGAGACCACGTTCTTCAGCTAGACTGCAGAGAGTGAGACAGAACCTGAGCTCTGAACCCAGACCATCAGATATAAGCGCTCCAACTGTCCTGGAGTTCCCAAAGCCTCATGGGAAGGCAAAACAAAGGAACTGTAAAATCTGCATTTTCGTTGTGGTCTAGCTCTGTGCAGTCTGTCTGTGTGGTACTGCTTTTGACCCAGGTGCTGATCACATGGCACAAACCTGCAGTTGGAGGCGGGGCCTGGCGTGGGGAGCACAGGGCAAGTTCTGACGGGTGAAAAAAGAGAGGACATATCAGTACACACCTGACCACACTGCCACATCTGTCTCTCTCACCTTATCACAGACTGTACGAGCACACACCTGTAGCTCATGCTATGCACACCTCATATACCGATTCCTATGTCATGGAGAATATGATAACTTGTATTTTTGTATAGCCACAATTTAAAGGTGAAATGTGTCATTTCTTGTGCCCCTAGTGGCAAGAATTGGAATTGAGAATTGTGCTGCAGGAATGAGTCCTAAAACCCAGAGCATTTATGCACTTTGAGTTCCATCATCCCAAAGTCAATGAGATAAATTTTTTGGATAAATGACTGAAATAAGGTCTGAATGCAAATGTTTTGCGAGTGAACACAAAGTTTCTTGGGGGAACGCAAAAGCATTGAATTATAATATTCCTCCCATCTCATATTTTTTTCCAGCACCATGTCCCTTTAGGGGCTCCGTATGTTTCAGTTGGCTTCTGCTGCGTGATGACACAACTACAGTACACCATCTGCTTCTACAAAGCCTTTTTCTCTATTAATATATATATATATTTTTTTAATTAGTATATTCCAAAAAAAAAAGAATAAAATAAAATAATTTGCAAGTAACATACATAACACTAATATTGAATCTTTTATAAGAGTTTTTTTGCGTTTGAGTCTTTTTTTGAAGAGTGAAAAAGACTTACACTACTGTTCAAAAGTTTGGGAAGGTTTTTGGAAAAAAGTCTCTTATGCTCACCAAGGCATTTCTTTGATTGAAAATACATAAAAACTGTATTATTGTGATATTTTATTACATTTCATAACTGTAATTTAACTTAATTAAAATTTCAGTGTTACATGGTCCTCCATAAATAATTATTTTAATATGCTGATTTGCGTCTCAAAAAACATTTCTTATTCTTTATATGAAATCAGTTGTGTTGTATTTTATTTATATTTTTGTGGAAACCGTGGATTTTTTTTAGTGGAATTTGTGAACCATACAAAGGTTTTAGTTTCGTAGTTGTCTAAGCACATTAAATTAGCATTGTCACATCGGGGGAAAAAACAACACACTTCACCTTTAAGTAAGATAAGCCAGTGAAAACATTCTCAGATCCGAGACTATGGTGATGCATCCAACCCCATCTGAATGGGTCACTGGAGTCCAGAGCAGCCAAACCCCCTAATTGACACTTATCAAACATGGCACCTCAACACTCCGAGGGCACATGCGCTATTCTGTAACAGTCAGGAGGAATAATGTGCGCACCGGCTTGGCCTTGGCCCAAAAACGTCTGGGTGAGTTGTGTTTCTGTCCTGCCTGCAGCTAAAGGTGACCTCTGCACCCTGATTGGCTCCATGAGTAAGAATCATGTGATCTTCATCGACAGTGTTTGGTCAGGAGAAGCTGACGGACACTTACCCTCGGGCCGGTATTGGGCGATGATGGTTACCGTCTGCCCCGCTCCTTTCAGCGCAGCTGCAGCTTGTTCATGAGTGGCACCTCGCAGATCGATTCCATTAACCTGAAATCAATCACAACAAAGGTTGTTACATCATTAGCATCTAACTGTCTAATGATGTTTCATCAATAACACTCACCTGAAACATTAACTAAATGATCAACAATACTAGAATGACTTTTTGACTATTTATTATCCCTAACAATACATTATAAGTATACATAAAGCATTAAATAAAAGCTAATTCATCACCTGACCAAGTATTAAATGGGCAGCAATACTGTCACTCTTATTAAAGCTCTCATATTTAAATTGCCTGACTTTCAGAAAATGTGGTATGTTGCTGCAGGAAAGCCTGGAGTGATCTGGCACTAGAAACGCCCGCTGTGATCCAGATGCACGGTTCTCCGGTTCAGGAAAAGCCTACAGTAGCAGATCAGTGGGTGGCAGGACCCTGTAAGCCAGAGTCTGCAACGACTGGACCACTAAGTAATCAGTGTTCCTCCAAAATATGAGTTTGCCTAAGCTGTCTGCATCATCAGCTCTGTTTATGAGCCAATCTGAGCCACTGAAAGTCCAAGTTCAAGCAAGTTGGGACCGGCTGAGGCCAGGAAACCGCTGTACACTGCTGGCACACAAACCTGGAGCAGGTGTTGCAGGCAAACTGCTATTACAGGTGCACTCATTTTTCCTCATTAAAAAGTGTTGCACATAAATAAATCAATAGTAATTGTAAAAAATATGTATTAAGTTATGTTCACTCCCATGAAGGCTCTTGTCAAATCAGTAGCCTAATAAAAGCTGTTTTGTGGGGGATCACATTACCAGGCAAATGCTACTTGTTTCTTCCCGGTTTCCCCCATTACTGGACACTTTCAGTTGTGGAATAAACTAACCATGGCTGACAAGTGTTGTAGTCCTTATGTAGCAACTTACATTTTTAAAGCATTCAACAGTTTCAAAGTTCAAGTTTGAGGTACTGGACACTACAATTCAAAAGTTTGGGGCGGGCAAGGTTTCACTGAAGTCACTGAAATAAATGCTCAACAACGCTGCATTTATTTGATAAAAAATATTGTAAAAACATTAATATTCTGACATATTACAATTTAAAATAACTGTTTTCTATTTTAATATATTTTAAAATGTAATTTATTCCTGTGATGGTAAAGCTGAATTTTCAGCATCATTACTCCAGTCTTAAGTGTCACATGATCCTTCAGAAATCATTCTAATATGATGATTTGGTGCTAAATATTTTCTTAATAGCAACGTTGAAAACAGTTGTGGGGCTTAATATTTTTGTGAAAACCATTATATATTTTTTTCTGGATTCTTGATTAATAGAAAGTTAAAAACAGAACAGAAAATATGAATAAAAAGAAAGTTCAAAATAACAATTTATTTGAATTCATTTATAACATTAGAAATGTTTTTATTTTATTTTTATGGTAGAGTATGACTGTGTGTAATTTATGTTTTAAAACAAATTGGGTAATTATCTTCATGTAATGTTAAGCACAGAACTTATCTCTGTTCTGAAAATGCGAAATGCAATCTTTTCGATGTCATAAAAGATCCTATAACCCTTTCTCAATGCCTGAAAAACACAAAACATTGTGATTTCTTGTTTAAGCTAATCAAAAGCGCTTTTCTTTTTTTAGTCAGTTAAATTAAAATACAGTCACGTATTTTCATGATTAAGACTAATTAAAGTGATTTCCGATCATTTATAGTTAATAGCCAATGGAATCTCTTTGGGGTCCATGGGGGGCCGGACTCTGCAGGGGAACAGGATCTTGTGCGACAGCAGGTTTAGGACAAACAGAAGACCTGACATGAGAGCACAGTGCAGTGGGAGGGGCAGACGAGGTGTGTGTGTGTGAGATGTGGCGTGTGTATGCCAGTCTCAGTGCGCCTGCAGCATGTCCTAATGCTCATTTAACAGTGTGAACTCAGAAGGTACACCACAGCTATTCTTAGACTCCAAATCAGGCCAGCACTCCATTATCTCTTCCTTCCCTCTCTATTTCTCTCCTCTCCCTTGTTCTTTCTTGCTTTCTAATCAGTGTCCTAAGAAGGCAGACTGTGATTGCTCTCAGCTCAAGTGACAGAGTCAGTAATTGCTGGGATCTGGATGGAGGGGTCTGATTACGACCGGCGAGTTCTGATGAAGCTCTGATAAACATAAATGATGAGATCAGCGATGGGAAATCAGCTTGGAGAGCTTCTCGAGTGGATCGCTCATCTGAATTGTTTCAATGAGAGCTGTAATTGCGCTGTCAATTAACACACCGCCAAAAAAGTTACGGCACTGTATCTGTGCCAAGAACTCAGTGCTGAAATTATAATCAGAAAAAAGAAATCTGGTATTGGTGGAGTTTTGAGTAGTGGCTAGACAAAAAATAAAAAATAAAAAAGTTTTTGGCACAAGTTTTTTTTAGAGTTCACAGAATGATGTGATGGCGCCATCTCCTGTTCAGCACAGGTGCTGCACTACTCTGTGGGAATAGTATATATGATGTTTGTTCAAATAAAAAAATAATCAGTATTTAATAAAAATTAAGAAACATTAATATTACCCCATAAACATTTAGGTCTGTTAAAACAATAATACACATAGACTAGGGGACCCTAATGTAAAAGTTAAAGAAACAAGGTCATTTAAAAACCTAGATTTATCAACTACTCATTTGAATATTAAGAGAAATGTGTCCTCCTAAATGTTTATATAGTGGTTACAGCTTTGTTTTTAACAAAAAAAAGGTCTATTCATGACCTTTGAGGCAGATATTTGAACCGTAATAAATGTTAAACCCAATAAATAACTGATTATCTCATGTTTAGAAACAAACAGGAAGAACAATGTACTTTGTGATGATCACTGTGATCATATTTTCTGTTTTGCGCTCATATATATGATAAGCCCTTCTATATTTGTGTATTTTCGTGCGTCCACTTACGGATAGGATCTGGTCTCCTCTCCGCAGCTCTCCGCTGAGGTCTGCTGGCCCTCCTGCGAGTATGAAGGAGACGAAAATTCCTTCTCCATCTTCTCCTCCAACGATGTTGAAGCCCAGCCCGGTCGATCCCTTGTGCAGAATGATCTTCCTGGGCTCCCTGTACACACAGTTCAGGTAATACATCAGATCAGAGTCCGTAGGGCTCAGCATCTCCACTGACACACGCTGCGCTCCTTTGTAAATATACACATGCAAACTATGCGTGCGCGCACACACGTATCCACACACTTGGGTCGGTCCAAACGGTCTATAATGTAGTCAAGCACAAGAGCTGACACCTATTGGGGACTGCTCCACTTATGTGCTATTTGTCCCATTTCCGCCCGGTTTCCTAGAAACGGAGAAGACGCACAGCCTCTCTCTCACACACACACACACACATAGACACGCACACCAAAGACATAATGATTTTTATACTGTACAAACTGTATATTCTATCCTTTAACCCTAAACCACACATATTTACAAAAAAACCCCCCGCAAAAACCCAACATCGTTTCATATGATTTATAGATGTTTTCCTCATGGGGACCAAAAAATGTCCCCCAAGGTCAAAAATGATATATTTTTGTATTGCTATACTTGTGGGGACATAATGGTCCTCATAACATAGGGAATACCAGGTACACACACACACACACACACACACACACACACACACACACACACACACACACACACACACACACACACACACACACACACACACACACACACACACACACACACACACACACACACACACACACACACACACACACACACACACACACACACACACACACACACACACACACACACACACACACACACACACACACACACACACACACACACACACACACACACACACACACACACACACACACACACACACACACACACACACACACAGTCACTTACTGTATACTGCATACTATGACAGATAGTATGTTCCTAATTATCTTGTGATTAAAACATAGCATTGATTTACTGTTTTTTGCCTTGCCTTGCATATAAAATGTAATAATAAATACATAATATACTGCATTATGTTTATGTATACACTCATTATTATATTTATATTTATAAATAATAGATAAAATATGATAAAATATTTAGTTAAAAAGTTATAATAAAAGTTATATTATAAGCTTAACAATACACACATAGTGTAGAATGTAGCACATAGTATAGAATAAAAAAAATATGTGCTGAAACACATTATAGGTTGTGATAAAATGTTCCCAAAAAGTCTGATCCACTTAGCCTGGGCCCATTCAGTTAGTCATAGGATCCTGACAGTTGGGGCATCATCCTGTCAAGTGTGACCAATCAAACCAAGAGATATCTTGAGCTGTGACACTTCTGTCAGATGCACTTGAAATTTGAAGATAAACAATCTCCTGAGTTCACAGATGATAATGCAAAGAGACGACACCAGAGATGGAGCTATTTTAGAACAGAAGGCTAATCCGCTAGCGCTGTGTTCAATCTGACCTAGTTGTGACGAGGAGAGGCAGGCCCTTCCTCTCTCCCTCTCTTTCAGTGCGTCTGTTTGGCTCGCCTCAGATGCTCTTCAGGCCATAAACACAAACTAAGCCAAAACGCATCCCATGAAATGTGAAAACACACTTTTTGGACATAATCATTATATTTATGAGCTTTTTTTTTTTTCTGACTGGCTGCATTATGAAGTAGAAACATAAACAACAGCATTATTTAAAACACAGCAGAAGGCTCTGCCAATCGGTTGCATCAGGAGTTGATCAAACAAACATGTAATCAGTAAGTGGTAATTCTGATTGTGCCAGTAATCCTGCTTTTCAGCAAATCAGTTACGACTGCCTGGCCAATGGTAAACAACCTAATTAATACTCATGAGTCAGACTGGCACGGCTGGATACCACCCCTCTCGGGAAGACATGTACTGTAACGCAAGGCCGTAACCATGTCTTGAACATATTTGTGAAAGTAATCCATTTAAACTATTTGCAGATAATATTTTATTCAAAAATATGCACACATTAACTCTTGTTCGTATGTCTATTATGTCAAAAAAGTTTCTTCTCTCATCACATTCGGTTATGAATGACATCAACATTTAAATGATAGCATATTTTCAATTCAAGATAGCAAAATTACATTAAAAAGTTCAGTAGTTTGCATCACTGTGTTACTGTGGGTCGTTAAACATATCAAATATTAAATGTTTAGCTACTTACATCTTACCACGCACGCTTTCTTTGATCTGATTGGCCATAATTTTAACATTGACGGGCACTGTTAGGCCGCTTACAAATTTTACTTTCTTTCACTCATCCTAACAAACACAGCGTATGTAATGGAGAGCAGAATAAAGAAATATACACTTACACTAGCATTTTTGGTGGCTATTAAGTCAACTAGAGCAAATTTCATCACATATTCTGATCTTATGATCGGTCTGATGCTACAGAAATGGAGCTCACATGTTAAGTAGTAGGCTACCCATTAGATATAATAATGCCGCCCATTGTTAATGAATGAGTGCATAAAAAATATGACCTGCAAAGACCTCAAGCAAAGAACAGTTCCAATTCCCTTTGCACTTTGTAATAAAATCAATGGGTGCTTCTCAATATCCCTCCTCGTCTCCTCGCTCCTCCGTCCTCCATCCCATGACCCGGAAACCGATCAAGCTCAGCCATCTTGAAGGACATCTTAATTCTGTAATTGTTTATGGCCAAAAAGTGTGCTTTCACATTTCATGGGATGCATTTTGGCGTAGTTTTATCGACTAAACGTAACGCACATATAAATGAATTTATACTTTACCTCTGCAGTTTATATAAACCACACATCTCACATATTTCAAATCACTACTATTCTTTGAGCGCTGCTGATGACGCTGTGAAGTGACGCTCGAGTGATCAAGTATTCCAATGTATAAAAAAAGCTTTCATTCGATTCTTCCGTCCTCATTTTCTTTCCTTGCAGCCTTCCCTCACATCCTACAGGGGCTGGAGCTGAGACGCGAGGAAAGGAAGCGAGGATGCACAAATAAGAATTGAAAAGCACCCAATATGTGAACATGGGGAAAAAGGTGATCTACACCAGTCGATTTTTACCACTAGATGGCACCCTATTCCATTTCTTTTCAACCACATAATTCATTTAAAAAAAGAATCTACCCTGAATCCCAACAGCATGCTTCAGCAGTAAGTAGAATTCAGTCATATATGTCTTAATACTGCAAATACGGCACAGAAAAGGTGTGCTGACAGACTTTTTAAACAAGTCACAGAAGTGGCATATATGCTGATCGATAATTGTCTTGCACAGTTTACAGAAGACAAGCCACATGATGACTGTGACATGACAACAAAGTTTAAGGTGGCTCTGATTTTATTCATCTTAGTGAGTGGTTCGTGAGTAGGATAGAAATAATATATTTCTAAAATTATGAATTAACCAAATCTGATAAAAATATTAAAATTAAGGTCGGTATGAAACGGAAGTTGATAAAGATATTTTTTAAATAAAAGTTATTTTAATTAAACATTACAAGGGCACATGAATTTAAAAAATAATGATGATCACTGATAAATCATTTATAATAAACTGCAATATTCCATGAAAAAAATCGATTTTGATTTCATGGTAACTTGAATAATAGTCAATATTTAGTTTTTAGTTAATTTTTTTTGGACAGGTAATCAGTTGTTTTACCTTAAAGCTTGAAAGAAATGATTAAGCCTGCATTATTCCAGCTTATACAAACATAAATGGCAGCTTATCACAAGCATCTGTGACAGCTCATCTGAAGTCTGAGGACTCACGCTGATACTAATGATATGCTGATCAGTAGGTATTTGACACTGCATATAGATTTATTTTGAGTAACGGCTGGCTCAGAGGTGGGTTGAGTGCGTGCAGCGCCCCACCGGCTGTAACCATCCTCATTAAACTCTCTCAATCTTTTCTCTTCACTCGCATTTCTATCCTCCAAACTTCTCTTTCTCTTTCTCTCTCTCTCTCCCTCCCAGCTGCAAAACACTGATAGAGCTCATGTCTGTCTCCCCCAACACCTCAGTCCCAGATTACAAACAGCCAGTTTATCATTTCAAGTTCAGAGCCAAATGGGAAAACAAACCAAATAGATTACACTCGTTTTCCATTCACAATACCTGAGGAGGAGAGGGGCGGACTGGCATTTCATATGCAGCCCCACACACACACCTCTACCCACAATCATTTGTTCACTGTCATCCTGTGTTATTCTCCCTCCCTTCTCACTCCAAACATTCTTCCAGTGTAAGAGCGTTCTGAAAATGAAAATGTGTCATAAGCCTCATCCACGTGAAATATAAGCTGTCATTTCTAATGGGCTGGCATGCTGCGCTGTTGTCGACTGGCAAAATAACCATTGCCTTTCAAATTCAACCTCAATGAAGGAAAAGAATTGCAGAGTACCTATAATGACCCTCAGCCTTGAAGAAACGAGATGAAAGCTAAAAGCTGCATATTTCAGCGCTCGACAAAGCAAGAAACCTTAATGGATTTTTGCTCTTTAACACGTTCTTTCCATTTCTAGATGGTTGGTAACTTCACTTGAAACAAATTATAGGTTTGTCAGTCAAACTGTGTGTGTTGTAAAGAACATTAATCCCATTACATGGCATCTGTTGGACAACTATCAGGCACGTCAACAACACTGGAGCTAAATGTGGTTGTCACTTTTCTTCAAAAGGCTTAATCTTGTTAAGCCTCAAGTCTCATATTTTTGAATAGTAGTGATTCCTGTTCAATTCACAAACAAATGAACCCTATCAATCTATCAATCCATCCATCATTTCCTCCATCCACCTATCGATCCATCCATCCATCTATTGATCCATTCAAATATCCATCTCTATCTACACATCCATCTATCAATCATCCATCCATAGATCCATCCATCCATCCACTGAATCATCCATTTATCTATTGATCTATCTATCCATCAATTCATTCATCCATCCTTCTATTGATCCATCCATCCATCCATCAATCCGTTGATTCCTCCATCTATCTATCGATCTATTCATCCATCCATCCATCCATCGATTCCTCTATCTATCTATCTATCTATCTATCCATCTATTGATCCATTCATCCATTGATTCCTCCATCTCTCTTATCGATCTATTCATTCATTCATCCATCCATCCATCCATCCAACCAACCAACCATCATTTCCTCCATCCACCTATCGATCTATCTATCCATCCATCCATCTATTGATCCATTCAAATATCCATCTATCAATCATACATCTATAGATCCATCCATCCATCCATTGAATCATCCATCTATATATTGATCTATCTATCCATCAATTCATTCATCCATCCTTCTATTGATCCATCCATCCATCAATCCATCCATCCGTTGATTCCTCCATCTATCTATCAATCTATTCATCCATCCATCCATCTGTTGATCTATCTATCGATATATCCATCCATCTGTTGATTCCTCCATCTATCTATCAATCTATCCACCCATCCATCTATTATCCATCCATCGATCCATTGATTCCTCTATCTATCTATCTATCTATCTATCTATCTATCTATCTATCTATCTATCTATCTATCTATCTATCTATGAATCCATACATCCATCTATTGATCCATTCATCCATGGATTCCTCCATCTCTCTATCGATCTATTCATTCATTCATTCATTCATTCATCCATCCATCCAACCATCCATCCTGTTCAACAGCTATGACCTCCGAAATAAAACCATGAATACCTTATGACCTTTGTTGGGCTTCTCTCAGGCTTCAACACTCTGTGGTGCCAATCTATAAATGCCGCAGATCGAACAACACCCTCAAACATATCCGATACCTCTCGACACAATCAATAGGCTTTCATCAGATTCACAGATTCAGAGAACACTCACAGAGCAATTTAGCTGTTGAGTAGAAATGTTAAGACGTGTATTGATACATGCACCTCCCCGCCGTTCTCAAAAACGCTCTCTCAGCGAGAGAACTGGATGGCCTTTTCACTTCTTAGCTCAATGGAGTCTCCAGATAGCAGGCTCTTCTGCACCTTTGACTGTTAGAAATTAGAATCACAGCGGTAAACTCCGATACACGCAGCAGATCCAATCGAATCTTTTCTGCTTCATTTTCTGTCCCTTTTAAAGAGCAGGTTGGCCCCGCTAGGGAAGTTTAAAGGATGACGCAATAGTAAACACTGAACTTTTGCTTTTAAAAAGCTTCAATGTTTTCTCCCGAGGGAAAATAGCACATGCATGGTATATCATGAAAACAAGTGTTACAAAGCTGGTAGAAATTGTACCGCTGATCAATGTGAGCTGCGTCTGTACTGCCAACTATCAGTGAGAGGGAAGATGGAGGTTTGGTAGAGAGGGTTTCATTATTTGTTGGTTCACTAAAGTGCATGTCCCACAATGCATTGCAAAGGATATTTAGGGAATAAAGAACAAACAATGGATGCACTTTTGCCACAATGTAAACAGCTTTTCTGAGAATCTATCATTTTGTTTCTAAGTAAACAGCCACAGAGTACATTAAATATAAACACCAGTCCATTAAGACAGACTTTTTTACGGCAAGCAGCAAAATTATTAAATCATTAATTTGACCACAATAATATATGTATGTCGTCTAATTTATTTTTTTTATTTTTTTAAGTTTATTTTGGATACTAGAGTTTTGCCAGAGCAATGAATTGAGTTAAATAGTTTTTATAATAGTTATATAATTAAATAGTTTTTGATATATCTATTTTTAAACGAATAAATAACAAAACCATCAAAATACATAGGCAAAACTTATGTACCAAAGAATAATCCTTAGGGTTTGTTAGTTAATTCATATCTCTTATCCTAGGCTGTCTTAACAAACACCACTTATAAATTGAGCTAATTTAATCTTCACATCCTCACTGATAATAAGATATGAATAAAAGATGAAAGAATTAGTATTCTTCTCGTACAACACCAATATACATAAACAACACCTGCCACTGTTAGAATTGGTTATAGATTTCAGACAATTGTTATTTGCATTCTCCAGAAGCATATTTCAAAAATCTGTCAGGAAACTAGATTAAGCTAGTTTATCCTGCTCTAACAGGAACACAAGTCATACAAATTAGAAGTAACAAAATCTTGTGGGAACTGTGATTTATGGTCGATGTCATTGCAAATTTGTCCACATCAGCAAAACACAATTAGTATGCACCCTTTGTTTTTAGCCCCAAACAAATTATTAATCATCATACAAACAAAACTATCACTTCAAATCAGTGAGCATCCAATGTAGGGGACACAGCCCCCACCGAACGCATATGGTGCAAAGCTACAGAAGTGCCCGGAAACCAAGAGCGATTGTGCCAAACGGCTTCATCCATTTGATCTGAATTGAGTGATATGAAGGAATCTCCCTCCTGACTGATGATTCAGAGATGACAGGATCTGGAGAAATACTCTCTGGGAACCATGCTTGAGGTTGTTGATTAAGATCACATTAATGTTTGTGTACAGTTGCCGAGTGGATACACATTAAGAAAACATCAAAGACATTTGAATTCTAGTCAAATCAAAGGGTATGACTACACTGAACAAGAAAAATCTCCTTGGAGGATCATTTTGCAAATTGCATACCAGTATCTCCTGGTGATGCCTAAATAGTTCGGTGATACCTGGAAAAACTTCTCGGATTTGACATCTGCCAGCTCATGGACCACATTTCTACATCCAGAGTTTTGAGCCAATAACTTGAGCCATGAATGGCATAGAAATGGCACAAGGGCATAATCACAGCTTTTTAACAACCTGTCGCACCATATATTCCTAGAGCGCCACATGATTTTTTTACTGGCAGCTGTCAGGAGTTACTCAAACAAGGCTAATATGAAGTAACAGCACTCTTAGGCAGAGTATTTTGGTGTTTGTGCACCATAAATTGATAACTGTTCCCTTTTTGGTAAGATACTGACAATCTCACATGCTCGGTCACACAGAACTGGCTATTTTCACAGAACTGCTGCCTGTGCTTTCCCTTGAAAAGCATCATCAAAAACCTGGCAGACCCTGAACATGAGAGACAGCGATCCATTAATCACAGATGTTAACGCTGGCATTTTCATGAATGCTTTTTTCGCAAGTCCTGAGGATTTAAGCGATGCATTAGGTGTTAGCAGTGGCGTTCTGAAATGCAAATCAATTCAAATCCCAGAGAAGCCAATTAGACGGCGCTTTATAATTCATAGAGTAATGAACTAAAAAATTTAAATCAAAACAAACCGGTAAACAAAGCACACCCACCCTGAGAGCATTATGCTCAGGATTTGGATAACAGTGAAACATTACTCAGCCATTTGTGCCAGAGAGTCTCTTAGTCCCGAAGAGTATTTCCTCCGCGGCCAAACCCCCTGTTTACACTCCGTTCATCTCCCGACTATTACATTTATAAGCCTAGTCATTTAATCAGCGAGAGCAGAGATATTGCGTTATTGCTAATAAAGTTTTATATCCAATTAACGATACAAGCTGCTGCCTGGACCTAAAGTGAAATCAGTTAGGCAGGAAATAAGGAAGATAAAATCAATCGACTCTGAGTTATGATGCACTAATGTTGAATGGATGCCACAGGCACACAAGCAAACCGCGAATGACAGTGGCCAAGCTCTGACCTTCATGGGGAAGCTGTCAATAAGCAATACAGTCTAACAAATGAAAATACAGACAAATTGACAGTGGCTGGGAAGGGAAGGAAGTAAGTGGACAGCTGCAGCAGAGATGTGATTCAGTTATATCGTTGTCACGGGTAACTGCCATGGTAACTACCAATCTCCACGCTCGTGTCCTCTACGTGCACTTTGCATTATTGTCGGATGAAGTATGAGGAATAAAAAATCAAAGAGAAATATGCAAAGCTGTTAGAGCAGCTCATTTGCAGTACTCACTGCCATCATTGTTTCATTAAAGCTAACATGAAATGGCATTCGCAACCTGTTTTTTCCGTTATCAGACGTACACTCTCATTCATGTTTGGGGTCAGTTTTTTTTAAAGAAATGTTTTTAGCAAGGATGCGTTAAAAGTCATTTATAATGTCAGAAGATTTCTATTTCAAATACTGTATATACTGTTCTTTTGAACTTTCAATTCATCAAAGACTGCTAAAAGAAGGTTGGTTTTCACAAAAATATGAACTGTTTTCAACAATGATAATAGTGAGAAATTTTTCATGACCACTAAATAATTTCTGCAAGATCTTGTGACACTGAAGACTGGAGTAATGGATGCTGAAAATTCCGGAGCCCCAAACTTTTGAATGGTAGTGTATTTATTATTAAAAATGTAAGTACATTTATTTCATTTTGATTTATTTTTTGGAGGTTCTCTCAAAATATGATTCTTACAAAACATGAGAACATTTGGTTCACTGAATCAAACCTCTGCAGATTTATTAAAAAAGACTAAGGAAAGAACGAGGCACACTAGAACTAGTACATGATGGGTGGGGCATGCAGGTGACTTTAAAATGGGGCGTAAAGCATACATTAGGGTGTGGTCATGCAGGTGAGATGTGGCCACAGAATTTTTATTGACGTCCCATGCAGAGCGCTGTGCTTAGTACCTGGTGATCTCGGAGTCAGGGAGCAGGCCTACGTGATAGTGAGGAAAGTGGGGGATTGAGTGCATGGGGCTTTTATCAAACTCCACGGGGGAGTAGAGACGGGGAGAGGGGGCGCGGTCACTCAGTTTGTTCACAGTGCTGTAAACTGGCTCTGGAGGCCTGGTGTGGGAGAGAAAGAGAGAGGCAGAGAGCAGAGCAGCTAGGGTTAGTGCGCTGAAGTAGATCGATAGAGAGTAGTGACAGACCGATATAGCATATATACAGACCGATATAGCACCCAGTGTCAAATTTTGTTCTGTATTTAAAAATGACACATTTACCTGAGAAACAAAATTGCATATAATATTAAGACTAGATTTCAGAGAATATATCCTGTATTCAGTGTTTTCACTTAAAGGTATAGTGGAGGATTTTCTTTTCCGGGTGGATCATCAAGACTATTGGTCCTCCTAGTTGTCAATCATTCTGGTGATATGTTTATGTAAGGCCGACGTACGTGCTCGTCCCTAGGTAGTTTTCGCTTTCTGCGCATGCGCACTTTCAGGTGTACATGTGTGGTGAGCTACGGTTTCAGCCATTCATTGAAGCTCGCCCGTTCTCACCGGGTTTTTTCAAAATGTCTGAGGGTCGCAAGAGAAAAAGTGTCTAAGAATTGTATGACAAGAAGAGAAAGGCCTCTGAAGAAAGAAACAAGACCAGAGTGTTTTTGGGAGAATATTTCACACGCTGGCGTGCGCTAAAAGCACATGTTGGGCTTCCCACTGATGCCTCAGTCGCGAAGTTTCTACTCGACAGGTAAAGTTTGGCATGCTATTTGGAGAAATCCATTTAAAATCACTGCTAGTAAAAGTTAATGTAAGCTATGATTAGCGATGCTAGCCCTGGCACAAGTCACACAGCAACTTGTAAACAGAGCGAGCACGAGGAGAACTAGGCTCGTGCATGCTCTCTCGTGCACACCTTTAATAGGCGTTCCCTCTCGGGAGCAGGTAGAGTGTTGCGCATGTGCATTTTTTCAAAAAGAGGAGAGGGCGGTTCTTTTCTAGAATTCTGGAAAATCCTCCACAATACCTTTAAAGGAGTGGTATAATTTTTATAAAATAATTTTACAAGATGTAAAATAAGTCTTTGATGTCCCCAGAGACATTGTGAAATTTTAGCTAAAAATACCCCATAGATAATTTTTATAGCATGTTAAAATTTTTATTTTTTGAGGGTGAACAAAAATGCGTCATTTTGTGTGTGTCCCTTTAAATGCAAATGAGCTGCTGCTCCCGGCACAGAGGGCAGAGCTTCAACAGCTTGTTCTTAACAGAGCCATTTAGAGCCCTTTGTTGTGAGGTGGGATTTATGTAAATAAAAGTAGTTTGTTGTAGTCCTTAAAAAGTGATTTCTGTAAAACAAAATATCTCCCTTTGCTTTGAACTTTGTAACATTGCAGATGTTTATGCTCAAACAGCAACATTACACACTAACTTAAGTTAGAAAAGTGAAATCACAATCAACCACCCCTTTAAAAAATACATTATCTTGGAATGTTTTTCTTCTTCTTGTTTTTAAACTCTTTAGATATTTGTTCTAGAAAACAAGACAAAAATACTGACATTCTGAAACTCTGAACAGTCTTCAGTGAAAAATGCATTTTCTTTAATTATTAAATTATTTTGAGTAGATATTATTAAAAATTAAGTGGAAAACTGACCAATTTAGTGTATATTGTATTATATCTCTTATGCTACTAAAATGTGCAATTTTACTCTAGATATTGGTATCACTATATCAGCCATTATAAAACCCATATCGGTCGACCACTAACAGAAAGAGAGAAAGAAAGAGAAAGATAGACAGAGAGAAAAAGAGAGAAAGGGTGAGAAACATGGCAGTGGAAGTGTGTTTAAGGAGTAAGGAAGGAACTGCAGCTAGTTAGTAAGTACATTAGCTTTGATAAGTAGCGTTGTAATTAAAAAAATTGACCATTTCAATTTCACCATCCTAAGCATCTTCAATCAGCCCTCAGATCTTCAAAATTTCCAAAAAATGAATTAATGTTCTGTGTTATTACTGTCATGGCAGTTTTAAGAGACTCCACAGAGACTGACATCAAGAGATGTCTTGCTTTATCTTTCATTTCTTTTATGAATTCCCTCTTTCTGAATCACTTTTGGACTCTCAGAATTACAGATCTGACTGTCGCTGTTTTATTTTATACAAACAATCCAAAGTCTCAAAACAGAAAAGGCTGCAGGAAGTGAGAGCGTGTGCATTAAGGACACAGATGAACATTCAGGACCCAAACGACGGCTCACTTAAGTCGCTCACCTCAACTGGAAGTGCTGGGAATCAAACCTGTGACCTTCCATCTCATCTAACGAGGGATTTCTGATCAGAAACAGACAATAGGTTAGCATGAAGACAGTTTTTTAATGAAACTAAAATGTGTAAAATGTTCAAATGTGTATTCAAAACAGCTGAAATGTATTCAGTACTTGTTACGTGTGGCATGCAGAAACAAAACAGAGACACCAACAGAATTCAGGTCAAAACCAAATATGACAACACAACAAGCCCCATTATACAATACAATACAACTGGGTTTGACACACAAACATACCTAATCAACCACTCAAAATATTTCAATGTAAAACCAGATACACTAGTACTGTTCAAAAGTTTGGGCTCCATAAGAAATTAAACTTTTATTCAGCAAGGGCACATTAAATTGATCTAAAGTGACAGTAAAGACATTTATAATATTACAAAAAAATCTATTTTAAAATAGTTTCCACAACCATATTAAGCAGTGCAAATGTTTAAAACATTGACAATAATGAGAAATGTTTCTTGAGCACCAACTCAACATATTAGAATGATTTCTGAAGTATCATGTGACACTGAGGACTGGAGTAATGATGCTGAAAATTCAGCTTTTCATCACAGTAATAAAAATTACACTGTAAAATATAATAAAGTAGAAAATGGATGTTTTAAATTGTAATAATATTTCACAATATTACAGTTTTTACTGTAATTTTTGATTAAATAAATGTAGCCTTGGTGAGCATAAGAGACTTCTTGTAAATCAAAAAATAAAATCTTACTGATTCCAAACTTTTGAAAGGTAGTGTATGTAGCATACAACACATGCACAAACGGTCTGCTGAAAAATTAGAGATGTCATTCCTGGATATACACCTAATCAATTATTTTGCTACTTTTATTGACATACATTTTCAGGAAAGGAATCGGTACATGACACAGATTGGATTCAAACCTGAATTGCCCACATGAGCAGCAAGGCTCAATTCGTCTGGGACATGTGCGCTAATCACTAGGATCTAACATATCCTGCAAGTTTCAGTGAGCTAATTTGTAGCATCTGGTTTCGGGTAAGAGAGAGCGAGATCGTATTGCAGATGCAAAGCTACATTAGACATACTGAAGTTAATGCGAGTGGAAAGTTTTTGTGACAGCCTCCTCACTGGACTGCTTTCTCTCTTCGCTCTGCATCATGTGATGCTAGCTTGTGACTTGTCCTAAACAGAGATGACTTACAATGGTCTTTTACCATCCATTCATTCAACCGCCTTGTATCTTTATCATTTTATATTTAGAACAGTTCTCATTGTATCTTCTACTCCTCAGTGTGTCTTGCCTCTCTCTCATCTGGCTTCAGCACATTTTTCCACATCTGCAATACTTCCCTTCTCCTTGCCCTTAATACAGGGTCACAGAGGGATAAATAAAACCATGACAAAACCCTTATTATCAACCACGGCACAAACCCTCTGGCCCTTCACACTGACAGCGGGGCACAGAGATAGAATTAGAAACAGGCTAGCGTCACCCGCTCACGCTACACATAGAGAACCACAAACTTAATGTGATTGACTTAAGTACCAAGTTTATGGATAAATATCAATGATGGTTTATAATTTGATGGTCCTGAAACAATATCACATGTTACATTAATTTGTTCTGCTGGTTAGCCCTGCCCATTGTGAAATCTCACTAGTCTAAAATCCTGCTCCTCATAACGGTGCATTAAACATCAACACCTGAAATGTTTCATTACGTGTAGACAGATAAATGGCTCGATTTAGGGGTGGGTTTAGGACCAGGGAGCCCACTAGGGGGCCTCAGCTAACTTACAAGTGGGCTGCAATATGTCTAAAAAAATATTAAAGTAATATACACTACCATTCAAAAGTTTAGGACCGCCTTGGAATCGAAAAGGTTGAGAAACACTGCTTTAAGGTAAAGGTTAAAACTATGATTGTACAATGGTTGACTGTCTTTCAATGACCAAGAAGGATTGTGATGCAAAAACGTATCCTACTTTGGTACATCATATTGCACATACCTACACATCCACACACATAATCATGCACAACAGTTCCTCGGATTTAAACTGGTCCTTAAAGGGATCAAAATTAAAACTTTGTCATCATTTACTCACCCTCAAGTTGTTTCAAACCTGTATGAATTTCTTTCTTCTGCTGAACACAAAAGAAGATATTTTGAAGAATGTGGGTAACCACACAGTTGATGACTTTCCATTAACTTCCATAGTATGGGAAAAAAATACTATGAAAGTCAGTGGGGCCCATCAGCTGTATGGTTACCGACATTCTTCAAAATATCTTCTTTTGTCTTCGGCAGAAGAAAGAAATTCATAGAGGTTTGGAACAAACTTTTAGATTTTTTTGGGGTGAACTATCCTTTTAAGGTCAGCGACCACACAGCAGTTTACTGAACTATATAATTCATAAGAACTTCCTGACTACACATCTAATAATTATGAATGTGCTGTTCATTAAAGGTGAGCTTAGTAATAATTAAGTACTGACCCATGGTAACACTGCTGAGTGTGTATGTACATGATGTGAGTATGGAATGTTCTACTTCTGAAGCTGTATTATTCACGATGATTGAATGACTAGGCTGTGTGTGTGTGTGTGTGTGTGTGTGTGTGTAGTTTTGCTGTCCTAAAGCATCACAGATGTAAAGTATTTGCAACTGTTTTTAACATTTGGTGTATAATATTATGGTGTGTGTGCAATTGTATGCTCCTATAATGCAATGGGGGTCTTATGCTGTGCTTCACCGATTATTGCAACATAACAAACTCCTACACACACTACATCTGCACACTCCATTGCCCCTAAACCTAGATGACACACACAAGCACAAAATCATGTTCATCCTCCCCACTTGAACATCTGCCTAATGTCACACCTAATTAATTATTCAACTTGTGAGCCATAACATAAGTTCAGATTTATTATGCAAATCCACATGAAACGCCCTATTCTGTATTTCACTCGCAATCAATTCCCGAGCCTCTGTACTTAAAATAAGATATTAGCGGCTATAGCATTCTGCCATTCCATATTATAATCATCATCCAGACCTTTGATTTTCTCAGAGTGCTCAATTCTCCTGTGGAAAACACAGTGAGGATGAAGGGGGCTGAACTTCCAGATGGGCTTATGTTTCCTCAAACACAGGGACCACGTAAATCTCTTACCCCCGGCAAAGAAAAGGGGTTTTAATCTCACTCATCTCAAAGAAAGGTCAAACCCTATGTTAGGTACGCATGTTTGCTTGCACGTTTAGCATTTATGGAGAAACTGGGAATTTTTCACAGCAGGGTGCCATTAACTGTGTTCCACAGTGGGAGACATTAACAGCACCGTCCGTTAAAAGTAAAACATTGTTGAGATATTATAGTGGCAGGTTGAACTTGGGTATTTATTTAGTAATGACTTTCCAATGTGGTTGTTTTGGGCCTCTGAGGCTTTTGATGGCAGTTCTAATGGAATTCTGGGATTCTGGTTTAGCTACAACACGTGTACGAGAAGCAACAGCCCCAAATTCTGTCAAGCAACCATCGCTAGACACTCATGTCTAGCGATGGTTGCTTGACAGCATTCGGGGCTGTTGCCTCGCGGACACGTGTTGGACGCGTTGTAGCTAAACCAGAATCCCAGAATTCCATTAGAACTGCCATCAAAAGCCTCAGAGGCCCAAAACAACCACAGGGCCCATGAACACATCAAGAAGCCAGCCGGCAGAAAGAGGGCATGACAAGATAATCAAAACCGAAGTCTGCTGTGACTTTTTTTTGCTATTCTGAATTCAAAGTTCTTAGGGACTTCGACAAGTCCACAGATTCAGTTCTGACTGTACGCTTTAGTTTTCTTTTCCAGAAAACTCCAGGGATGATGCTCAGTATTCACATCACTCTGAGGTTCAGGTTGCATTGCAGTGAACCAAACACATTCCCAGCCCTGCTGCCCTGAACATATGTCTCCCAAAACACCCTTAAAAGCAAGCCAGCGCACAAAAACAAGCTCATGCTGTCGAGTCGACACACACTGATATCATCACAGATTTCAGTTTGAAACATTATAATCATTCTGCTCTTATTTGGTAATAAAACCATGCGCCATGTGTGGTTGCTAAGGTGTTCTACATGATTGCTAGGGTGTTTTAGGTGGTTGACTGAAATAAAAAACAAAAGCCCACTCTTAAATCTCTATGATACTCTGTACAAACCCAGGATCATTTGAAAAATGTGCCTGTCCCGACATTTTTGCAAAATGATATTGCATTGCTTCTTGCACGATTCACGTAATTTTCTAAATGAAATGTTAATGGTGCTAAAAACATTAAGTTTGATCTGAAACAGCTGAACGTGAATCAAACGTTGTTTGTTGTACGTATTGCAGCAGTTCAGAAATTAAATGGCACTAAAAGGTTAAAGCTCTATTTGCATTTAAAATTAACATCCCACCTACCAATCGCAATGCTGTACCAGGTGAACTACCGAGCAAGTTTACTACGTCAGAAAAGCCATACATGTTGAGCTGATTATGTGATGTACACGTTCACTTACAAATCATGCAGTATGGTAAACATGTCATAACATAATACAAAAATGTAGATAGAGCCTATGTTATTCTGTACATTCACAACAAACATGGACCACAAAAAATCCAGGAACATAAAACAGTACAGAACTAACAGGACGGGACGGAGTAAGGATGGGACAGTAAATCCCAAAACAATCCCATCACTAGGTGTGATGACGCTGCTTGATTGTCTTTCGGATTTTCCACAGGACACATGTGGGAAGGGGGCTACACAGTCTACCTGTGGGCAGTGGCATCTGGTAGAGAGGGAGGGAATTACCGTAGGAAGGAAAAACCATCCAACCTGTTAATGTCCTCTTCCCCCAGCAAGTGCTTGGGCAGGGGGGAATATCGGCCGGGGGAGATGGGCGGAAGACTGGACTTATATTCCAGAGTGCCGTTATTACCGGGGGAAGAGATATGATTTTCCATTGCGGGTGAGAATGCTGTAGAGACACATAAAGAGAGAGAGAGTATATTAATGCCAATCAATATAACAACCAATAAATCGATAGCTTGAATGACTAAAAAATAAACATTTCCACATTACTTTCAAAAATTCTAAAGCATTAAGCATATGTATTACATTATAAAGTGTGAAATGTGGTAAGAATAACTCACAGTGTGTGATATCAGGCGGCCCATAGGGGTCTGAGAGATAGACACTAGTGGGTTTCCCAACCTTCAGGTATACTACATCTGACGTGTTCTTCAATATGGCCACTGCTTCTTCATGGGTCACCTCTTCCAGAGTGTAGTTATTCACCTGGGCGAAAGAGAAAACAAGCAGGAAGTGTTAAGAGGGCAATCCAGAGTTACGTAAACAGTTACGCTCTAGTGGTCCATGGCGAATCAGCACTGCCAAATGTGTCCTGCCCAGTGGATTACACAGAGCACTGATCTTGCTAATTAAATCAAACTCAGTCTTAAAGAGTTTTAAAAAAAAACCTGGATTAAAAGCAATGGAGTTTGACACCGACACTAGAGCGAAACTTCAGGAATGTAAATCACCCAACTATGGATGCAGCTCGTTCCCAAACATCTCTTAGGGCTACTTCTATGTGTTTGGTCAGTGATTTAACTAATTGAAACTATTCAATGAAAATGAAAACTAAAATTACAATTCAAATGTTTTATTTTAAATTTAAACTAATGAAATAAAACAAACTAATAAAATAAATATCAGAGGTCAATGAGACCTACCATAAGCAGTCTGTCTCCAACTTGTAACCGTCCGTCCTTCTGCGCAGCGCCCCCATCAATGATTTTAGTGACATAAATGCTGTTATCACCGGGGATGTGCTGGTTTCCCACACCACCTGCAATACTGAAGCCGAGCCCTATGGGATTTTAAGAAAGAACTGTACTCAAAACTCTCTTAGAGCAAAAAGTATAAACTTTCCTTAAGCACAATCTAGTTCCTTAGTTTCCTAGAGGAGGAAACAAGTGTTGTACAGTGTGTTAATGGTGTTTTGGATTCAGAGTGTCAGTCTATGGTGCCCGAAGCTCTTCCTCCAAATTTGTGCAAGTGCTGCTGTGTTTGTGTGTGTGTGTGTGAGAGAGATGCGTTTTCCTCTATGCACTCTGAATAATGCATCAAAGCAGTGTCTTTCTCAGGATATAGCTCTGTTTATTGCTCCACCCAAACAACAACCAACAAAGAGGACGTGATAACTCTCAGGCTCAGTGGAGTTTCAAATCTTGATTTTTTTTTTTTTCATTTGTTTTCGCACCCTAGATGTGAATGTGTACATGAGTAATAGTCTATTTTCTTTTATAACAGTAGAAAGAAAAAAAATATATTGGATGCAAACTAGGAATATGCAAAACCAGAAGGTGCCCCTGAGTCCTGACCATAAATTTAGGTAGGGCAGATTCTGGGTCTTAGTGCTAGTTTATGATAAACATTTTGTTTGCTTTATTTCTAATTGCTGAACATGCAGACACACTTTTGGCAGAGGTCTAGTGTGTAGTGTCCTTGCGTTATTCAGCCTGAGGATGGCGCACTAATTTTGATTGACAAGCTTTAAGTACACACAACATCTTAGAATTGCCTTAATGTAGTATTTATTGCCTCAGAATGTTGTTTTGAAATATTAAGAGTTGTGGAGGAATTCCGGAGAGGAAAAGAAAGCCGTTTCTATTCTCAGAACAAACATAAAACAGGCACTCTCTGCCTCGCATAGTATCATGACACATGCCTACCGGAGTTAAATTTTAATATATCCCACTCACTTTACGACTTAAAAGTAATCTAGAAAATCCGAAGAATATTTGTTGCAGAATGCTGAACACACTTACAATTTATTATTGATTCAGTTTATATAGAGGTTAATGTTTTGGATGAATATTTTGGTGGGACACTGCCCCGCCTGCCCTTACAGATGAGCCGCGGCTGTGCACAACTACGAATAAACATACTAAAATAAAAATCTTATATTTTTTTGTAGAGCAGCCGACAATCGTGACACATCCCTAATGTAAACGGTGACAAACAGCTTAGGTAACAGATGGGTTTTAAGGTAATTGTAAATTTGAAACCTTTTGGTCCTTTTATGAGTTTGATTTCGGTGACGGTCTCCAGCATCGGTCTCCTCCTGCGCACATAGAGCCTCACGATCGATCCGGCCGCTTTCAGAGCCTCTACTGCCTTACTGTGAGACACCTCAGAGACATCTGATTCGTTCACACGCAAAATACAGTCATTCACTCTGCGGAGACAAATAAAGGCAAGAAGTGAGTTTTCTGGAGTCCTTGGTGTGTAGTGAGCCTCCTGCAGAGAGTTCCAGATCATGGCAGCCTGTGATCCAAGGACAGCCGCCTCCTGGGGCATGCTCACATAGAGCAGCTGAGACCCAGCAAACACAAGAACACACACTGAAACTAAACCATGAACACACACATATGTATATGTTTTATTTATATATATATATTATATATATGCAACAGAGTCACTATACAGCTGAATAATGTTCCACAGCTCAATTATAAATTATAAAAAAAACAAGAAAAAAATTTTTTGTGAAATATAAAATACTTGATTGTCAAACATTTTAATTGTGTGTAATACACTAATATATATTTTTAATCAAAATTTTAATAAATTCTAACTGAGCATCTATATTTTGTTGAACATAATGGTTTTTCCCTGTCACTGATCCCTGTCCAACTCTATAAAGCCTGATCATACGCATGCTACATCCAATCCAGAATCTTTGATGCAGCTTCCTGTTTCTTTGCTCCACACGTCTTTAAAGCCTGAATGATTTATCTGGAGCCCGTTCAGCTTCCAACACTCCCAAAGTCAAACAAGGGCAGCTTTAAAAAAAAAAAAAAAAAAAAAAAAACCTACACAATGTAATTGCTTCTCTAAATGGCGTTCACCTCCAACTCACCATAAATCTATCACAGCTTATTGGTGAACGTTCAAAGTGTCTTACTCTTTTAAAAGAGAGAATGCAGCATATGGAGTGGATGGGAAAGGGGAATGGAAAGACGTTTGCAGAATATAGAACGCTGAAGTGGCGCAACTTGCCAGGTGAGAAGCAGCAAGAGGAGGATTGGTGATGCTCAAAGCCCTGACAGACCTGACTGAGAGACAGAGGATAAAAGAAAACAGCCAAGTCATGGAGCAGAGCCGGGTGAAGGGCTCAGAAGGGGCTGTCACATGCAGCTGCTGTTCGGGGCGCCGCACACACATGCATACAAAACACAGGAAGATCTGCTATCTCTCCAGCACAATCTAATTACGCTTCCCTCTAATAAAACAACCCTGATCGGCCCTTACATGAATCTCAAACAAATCCAGCCAGGAGTAGAAACTCTACAGCTCACCAATATCAATTAAAACTTCAACCTGTTCAGAAATAGCTAGAGGAACATCTTATTGCTCAAAGAATGCTTTTTCATAGCTCAGGAGACTTAAAGGGTTAGTTCACCCAAACAATTTTATTCTGTCAGTAATTACTCACCCTCATGTCATTCCAAACCCGCAAGATTTGCGTTAATCTTCAGAACACAAATGAAGATATTTTTGATAAAATCTGAGAGCTTTCTGTCCCTCCATAGACAGCTACGCAATTACCACTTCGACGCCTCAAAAAGTTCATAAAGAGATCGTAAAACTAATCCATATGAAGTGAGCGGTTTAGTCCAAAATGTTCTGAGGAGACTCAATCGCTTTACACGAATTGACTGAATTTAGGCTTCAAAAATATCTTCATCTGTGTTCTGAAGATGAACGAAAGTCTTAAGGGTTTGGAACGACATGAGGGTGAGTAATTAATGACAGAATTTTTGGGTGAACTATCCCTTTAATTGAGTTCTGAAATATTATTGTATAATCAAACTACAACTAAAATTACTTGGGAGACATAAAAATAGAAACAAATGAGATAATTGTTGACATACAGCAAGAATGTAGTTTTGTAAAATGAATGCAGACATTGCTCTGCATAATTTGATTTAAAAAAATCTATATATATTCAAATTCAACTAAGACTTCTGAAAAATCTGAGCAAGGGTTGAGATATTGTTGAGGTCCTGTTTTTTTTCTGAAATAACAAGGGCCTTTTTGTCAGTATAAAACTAAGAGTCACCAAGCAAATAGGCTCTCCATTTAAAGGGAGTGTTTACCCAAAACTGAAAATTCTGTCATAATTTACTCACCCTCATGTTGTTACAAACCTGCGTGACTTTTTTTTCTTTTGTGGAACACAAAATAATATTTTTTAAAAGAATGTTGATTTAAAAAACAACAAAAAAACAGGCATTTCTAACAAATATCTTGTTCCTCAAAGTCATGCAGTAAATAATGATATAACTTAATTTTTTGGGGCTGAATTATCCCTTTAATTTCATTATGACATTTACAACTTTTCCTTCCTGAATGGTTTTCATGAAAATATCATGTTCGCTTAAAAAATAATGTTCACAAAATCAGGAAAAGATAAAAAAAATTAATAAAATGTATAATGCATACTTGTTTGTTTTTACCCTGTAGAAGATTGACATTTTCCGAAAGTGATTTGGTCAGGTCTATTCGTTATATCCACACAATTCACCTCAGACCTCGCAGATGGTAAATTTTTTAAAGTACCTCGCGGTCAGAGTGTGTGGCAGTCAGCAGAAAACTTCAGGTACTTGAGCTCTCCAGAGAGACATTAGGACTGTGATGAACAGCCCGGGTTCAATCATTTACAGCCGGGAGAGGGAAAGAGAGAGGAAGGAAAGAGAGCAAGGGAGGAATAAAGAAAGAGATTGCTCTACGAAGCCAGAGCAATAAGCGAGATCATTATGTCTCGAAAAAGAAAATTGCCTAGTGATCTACTGAATTTATCTTCATCTAAGTAAGAAACACAGTTTTATTTCCTCTGACAATCCATCAATCCATTAAAAATGTTTAATTCACCATGAAACTGTCCACTCATTAACACTTCTGAACATATAATCCTGTTTGCATTACATACACTATGAATAACCTTTTATGCAATGAGAAGGTTTAATGAATATTGAAGGACATTCAAGAAAATACAGATGCCAATAAAGAGCCTTTATTTGTTTAAGATTTAAATTTGAGTTTGTATTAAGAGAACGTGTACAGGGTTTCTGCAGGTTATATGAAAGTACATTTAAGACTTTTTAAAGACCCTTGTTTTTAAGACCAAGTAAAGAAAATTTAAGGAATAAATGGAAGATAACTCAATATGTCAATGTGTTCTTTAAACGTAAATATCTAGGGAGAAAAGCATTGAGTTATATTAGCAACACTTCCAACAGATATCTAATACATTTATTTTATTTTTGACAAAAAAGCATGAATCGCCCTGTTCCCAACCACTAGAATGGAAATAACTTTTACTGTACCTTCTGCAAAAAAAGTGCCGTTCTTCCTTAGTAGATTTGTCTTGTTTGCCAGTGTAAATGTCAAAGATAATGTCAAAGATTCTTAAATCAAAATGCATTTACTGGAGATACAATATGACATAAAATATGAAGTACTGATCAAAAATAAGTGAGTTTATGATTAAAAGAAGAACAAATATCTGCCAGTGGGCACAAAAAAATAAACTTAATTCAAAGGGAAGTTTTCAGAACTCATTGACACAGACATTTCGTTCTTGTTTTAGTCATAAACTCACATCATTTTATTAAAAATTTTAAACTTTATTTTACATTTGCATCTTAAGTAAATGTATCTTGATTTAAAGATGTTTAGATATTTGTATTGGAAAACAGGGCAAAAATACTGAGGTGATATTCATTTTTTTGCAATGCATTGAATACCTTCTGCCCAGATTTAAGACCTTTTTAAGGTCTTAATTTGTGTAAGGGTTTTATGATTTTTTAAGACCCGCAGAAACTCTGTATGTAGTGTCAATTTTGATTTTATATTAACATTAAGCCTTGAATGGTACCCAACAAATGCATGCACACAAGTGTGTTACGAAACACCGACCCACCTGAGTCTGCCGTCTTCAGCCGCCGCTCCCCCAGGGATGATCTTCGTGATGAAGATCCCGGGATCATCACCGATGTGAGGGTTATCTGTTCCACCCGCTATACTAAACCCCAACCCTGAGTTTCCCTGAAGAGACACACACACAGGAATATGAAAGATGTAAAGGCCCTTTATTAGTCTTTTGCCTCAGTGAAAAGAGCCTGAATAACAGAACCAAAACAGACTGAACAGAAAGAGAGACGCGTAATGTTATTTTTGTAAGAGGTGCACTTTGCTACCCATGACTCATCAGTGTTTACAGTTTGGCACGGCAATTGCCTCTGAGCAGCGCAAACTCACAAATCAAAACCTGTCGCAACCATGGGCTAGAGCCACTTTTAACATCTCTGAGACATAAATAGACTTACAGGCTAATATTTTGAAATGACGTGTTTATGATGGAACTCTCCAGGGTGCTGCCTCAGGCTTTTAAGCTTTAAAGTGGATTGTGAGGAGAATTAATCTTTGCTGAGATCTTCCCTGGCTATTTTAAGAGTTTGGATCTGCTTTATAGAATAGCAAATGTAAAGTCAAGGTAAATACGAAAAGGCAATACTAGGATATGTGAGTGAGAGAATGAGATAAGTGACAATAACAGATCAGGCCCTTGCAGCAGAATTATCGCTTAAGTTTGCATCCAATTTTCCAACATGTAATCTCAGTTGAGTCTGCAGAGAGCCTCAAACATACACTGTCTGCCTCACGGCTCCAGGGTCGGACAAATCTGTGTTCCCTCTGGTCTAGTTGACCTTTGCTATTGTCCGTGCTCTGTGTCTAGTCATGTGGATCCGATTGCAGCTGCCAGAATGTCATCTGCAGCCGTCTAATTCTCTCTCTCTTTCTCTCACACTGCCTCCACTGTGCACCCCAGGCTTTCAATTGTAAATAAAGCACATACAGTGGCCCAATTAGGAGGCTTCAGTGATGAATTCAATCTCAGTATTACTTTCTGTGGAGCTTGTATATATATATAATGCATTACAAAGGCATTCTTAATGAACAACAATGCATTCATAAATATGTACGTATATATGGAAATGTAATATATTAGCATAGAAATAAATAAATTCATAAATAATTTTGAGAAATTTTAAATATTCATGGTTAAAGAGTAAGATCAGCATCTAATTTGTAGTTAAATTAAATTTATCATGTGTTTAAAAGTGATTTTTCATGTGTTTCCATAATATATATCCAACTAATATATCATATAAAAATAACAAAATGTAACTAATTATTTATATAACTATTTTGTTATCAATGTTAAAAACAGTTGCACTACCTAATATTTTTTTGGGGGGGAATTCTTTGTTTATAGAATAACATGTTTAAAAGAGCAGGCATTTATTTGTAATAAAAATCTTATTATGTACTTATGCCTTTACTGTCATTTGATCAATTTAATGCATGCTTCCTGAATAAAAGTATTAATTAAAACTATTATAGAATAATAGTTACATAATAAATAAATAAATAATTAAAAAAAGTTTTAGATAAAGTACAGAAATGACAGGTTGATATTTTGGTCAGGCAAATCCCCTTCCTGAGAGCATTCCCACACAATGACTAGACAAAACTAAAACGCAATCATCATTAAATCAAACAATCTCCCATTTAAAGTTATTACTAATCACAGGCTAAACTCGTACCATGATTGGTCATGTTTTATGGTTATACGTTTCAAGATCATGCTCACAAGCCAAGCTGTGAATGATTGGATTACCAGGCGGAAGAATCCACACGAGCATAAAATATGACGTGCCTAATATGTGCCTACGGTTACAGCATGTATCTATGGATGTGAGAGAGAGAGACAGACACTTACCCGCTCTAATGTAATCTCTTCAAATTCATATTCAATTTCTGTCCCATTTACCTATTGGAGGGAAAAAAATAAAATCCCATTAGATGTGTTTGCAAATGCAATTCAAAAAGGGCATTAATCATTTAACCGTCACATTAAATATCTAACTGTGATGACACAATATCATCCTAAAACTGCAGCAGGCAAATGATGTGGAAAGAGGTTCATAACAGTTCAAAACATTATGTGGTAGCTAAAGGACTAAATTAAACCCGCTGTGATTGCAAAAGTGATGCTACATACATTATCTTGAAAGGATAAGTCAAATAAACTCTGAAAAACATCAGCATTCATCTCATTCTCCTTGACTGATATAGGACCGGGGCTTTCATAGATCTTCAGCAGACATTGAGCCTCATATCTATTCAGCTCACCGCGTCAGCCGTAATTGTCTAAATCTGAGTCCGGACACTAAAATCCATAATCATTTACCTGCTCGTACAATGGGACCAGGCCTCTGAGGCAGACATGCTGGCTCAAGCAGCCCTTTAGAGATGAATTCATACTGAACGCACATTGAAAGACATCTAATCCAATTTCAAGTTCAATTTCAAATGAGGGTCATGTCTGTGCTCGACTGGAGACGTTCATCTTAATTATTCTTTAATAAGTGAATTTCAAGTAATGGCTGCATGACACAAAAAGAGCTTTTGAAAACCAGCATGTCTGCTCTCACATTCATTATTTGAGCATATACAACAAACATGCTCCACATTTGACAGCTTCAAGGACCTGTCTGAGGTCAGGTCAGTAAAGTGCCATTTTAAGAAAGACAATTTTAGATGCTTTTAGAATTTTAGACGTTTTAAAAGCTGACAAATAATTACAAAGAATCGACAATGTACACTGAATTACTATTATGGCGCTTTTCCACTGCATGGTACGGCTCGGTTCGGCTCGGTACGGTTCGACTCGCCGCGGAACGGTTCGGCTCGCTTCGCTTTTCCACTGTTTGGTACGAATCGACTCGGTACGGCACGGCTCGGCTCGCTTTAGCTCGTTTGCTTTTCCACTGCAGTTAGTACCGCTTCAAAGTGGGTGGGACTGATCGTTAATAGTTGCCGTCTCTACTGCCATGGCATCATCATATTAAATGCGAATTTTTCATTCCGTGTTTCCCCATCCACTCCTCGGCAACCAAAGAGAGGAACGTCTGCACCTCATCCACTGACCACGATTCAGCCATTTCTTTTTTTGAAGTTTATACTCTTTATTATTATTATTATTATTATTATTTTTTAAGCAAATACAAAAACAGGCGCTACAGTGTTGGCTTTGTTTTGTCTACTGGCTATTTAAATCTAGCGGGTTTAGTGTCTCGTGTCGTAAATACAATGACGCTGGTCGTGATGATTCTGTCTGACCAATCAGTGATCTGCAGTGTTTTCACGTCACATTTTAGTATCGGTACGGTACGCTTGGAACCTCAACAGAGGTGGTACCATTTAAAGCGAGCCGAAGCGAGCCGTACCGTACCGTACCGTACCATGCAGTGGAAATGCGCCATAAGTGAGCCGTACCGAACCGAGCCGTACCGTACCATGCAGTGGAAAAGCGCCAAAGCGTGCCGTGCCGTACCGAGCCGTACCGTACCATGCAGTGGAAAAGCGCCATTAGACACCATTATTATCTTAAAAATGTCCCTGATCTAATTGTTCATGATTCATGAACATTAATTATACTTAACATTATATCATAAAAACCCTAAAACTATTATAAAATGTGTTATATTTTTGCTTAATTGGCTATATTTTGTTACAATATGATTTTTATGTAATATATTATTTATTATATTATGAATATCCACTACCGTTCAAAAGTAAAAATACAGTAAAACAGTAATATTGTGAAATATTATTACAATTTAATACAACTATAGCAGAAATGCATAAACTGTTATCTATTAAATGCATTTATGTAAACCCAATTTGTGTATGTTCTAACAACTAAGGAATGATATAACATTATTTGGAGGTAATTGTGGTAGATTTTTCCCTAAACCTAACTACGTACCTGGGTCTCGTCTACAATCGACGTCCCCTAATGTCTACAGTCGACGTTTAGTATCTCTGGGTCCCCTAACTAACTTGTTCCCCTAACTAGCTTGCTGCGCAGCAAAAATTGACAAACAGACTTCAGCAAATGTCCTTTAACCTGTTAAGCGTTGCCAGTGCGTCGGCGCACTGAAGCGTTATTTATTTATTTAATTCAAAATTACTATCAGATTTAATGTTATACCTTGACAAACTATACATAATTAAAAAGATATAATACTCAAGTTTCAGTATTTGACCACTATTGTATTCTGAGAAACTCATAGTGACAGTTATGTCTTAATTTGTGTCAGGAGTTATGAAATGAAAAAATGAGTTGATACCTTTAATATGAATTATGCGCGTCAGCCGCTTTCATTCATAAAAAAATCCGTGCTGTCGTCATGACAGCGATACACAAAACAACGTGCCTCAGGGCTTTAGCTCAAAACTGTGCAGATTTGGAGAAATATTGATAGATTCTCATAGATTTACATCATATTTCTATAGACAGGAATAATATTTATTGAATTTATACCCAAATGCGTTGATGTAATCTTTATGAGCGTTTGGGACTCTGATTTACTGTGTTTTTAATTCATACCAACAGCCTGAGGGCGCTATATGCACAATAATAGTCCATATATGGAACATGAAGAAGAGCCATGATCATGTGACATTCCAGGACGTTAAAAATAAAGTCATTTGACATGGTCTTGAAAAACATTGAACTAAATCCAGAGTTTTGGACTTATTATCTTCAGATTTTAAACATAAAATGTTTAGACATGTGGCTTTAGCTATAGTGCATTTCTAGATTGCTCCAGTGCCAACTTCAATTTTATTTTCATGAGGATGTTTCATAAAAAATAATTTCTAATAACTTTACAAAACTTTGAAGCTATTTATAACAATTTTTTTCATTATGACAATAATTAATTCTACATTTACAATAAACTGCCAGGTGTCAGCTTTCAAATGAGATCATACTTGTGCTTTTAGTACAAAGGGTTCATGAACTGTATGTGTTTCAGTTTGGGTATGTCATTTCTGGGGATTTTTCAAAAGTGGGGTTGCAGCTTAACAGGTTAAATGCTTTAAATCACGGCCGGGGAATCTCAGGGCAGTTCTCCAGAGAATCTCCCAAGAAGAAGCAAGGCCGGAGGATCTCAGACAAATTCCATTGAGAATCCCACCAGCAAACACAAATACAACACTTTTTATAGAATAGGAGAATGGCAAAAACGACATGAAACATTACTTAATTTCCCCACAATTTGATTGGTTCTTCATAGACAAGCCCTCTTGTTAGGTAACCACAAGTTTTCAAGTTTAGTTTAATTTCCCATATTTGTTATTTGTATACTCACACAACCAAAGTCACAAGTTTTTGCAAAAAGGGGACACATACATTTAGCCAAAGAACAGAACGTCTTAGCACATTGTGTTTCAGAGTGTTAGTTTTGTTAGGCCTAAAAAGAGAAAGTAAGGTTAGATTATGTAGATTAGTTATGATTAGTTTGATATACAGTTTACTATTTTATTCATTAAAAAAATCCAGACCAACATCATTTCACAGGTGCTGTCCATAGAGCTTGTTGTGAACAAGGACATTTATTGAAGTGCTTTGATAATAAGACAGCCATGGCCTTTACAGTGAGTGTCCAAGTTTCACATTTTGACTTTTTTTTTTAAACTGAGGGGAGTATTTCAGACAGCTGGAGAAAGAGAAACCGTCATTCATGGCTAATTGAAACCCAGTGAACAAGCTCATTTATGCCTCAGCCACCTCAGCTGTTCAACAGAGAGAAAGAGAGAGAGAGGCATAGCTAAATACTGTCTCACTGCTCTCCTCAGAGCAACATGACCTTTCATTTACAGCATCAGTTGGAAGCCTCTAGACTACACCTGCTCTTAAACATGAGGACCAAACAGATGTCAAGAGCGAAGAGCTGAACGCAGTCTCTCACTCCACAACATTCTCAAATGAATTTATTTGTTGAATTTTGGCTGACATTCTTCAGTCATGCGGGAAGATGCGGTAACATATTTGGTCAGCTGGTCCAGAGTTGGCACCAGGATGAATTTTGGATGGGATACAAATATGTACTCTAAAATTATTCTAAAATAGGTGTTTTTTTTCTATCATCAAAAGACAGATAGCACATATAAATAGGGATGGGCGATATATCGGTAGAGATTTTGGACTGTCGTCTCTATTGCGGTCATGTTCACGTGACGTTGCTGTGCTGCGCGGTCATGAAAGCTTATCATTTGCATATGTTTTTAAGCACTGCGGTTTAAAAACAGTTGACTTTAAACCGTTATGCGCGCTCTCTGAGAGACTGTTTCTGAGCGTAGTCTGAAAGACAAGCTCACATGAAGCCACTGCTCATAGAGCGCGTGAGAACTGAACGGAGTGCTTTTTGCCGCCTAATTGGGCTTGAGCGGTTAAATACACATACCTTGTGTCAAAATATCCATGTCTTTGCAAGTAAACAGTCATTTATGTCTTAAGTGAACGTAAACAGAGTTCAAGTGAACGCAAGAGTATATTGGATCCGTGTTGTCGCTCTTAAAGTGACAGCATCCAAATTTACAGTATCTGCTGTCATTGTTAATGTCAATAAAAAAACTAAAAAAGAGAAAATCTTAAATATTTTTGTTTTTACATGTATATAGATCATGTATGTATATACATTTGATTACTTTATTATGCTTTTTTTTTTGTAGTATTTCTTATACTTGAAGTTTTCAGATAGGTCTATTTCATGTGTGTCTGTTCTATTATAGTTTGTTTTCTTTATCTCTGTTTACTTGTCTTCAGTAAGCTTGAGTTTTTTTTATATTAGTTTTTTAAATGATATTGAAAATGGTGATAAGAATGATGAAATTTCAATGGTATCAAAAATGTTGATATCATAAAAACCTTATGTAAAGCAAAAATAACTATATTGTGATATACATCGTTATTGTAAAATAAAATTACTCATATCGTGATAAGATTTTGGTCATATTGCCCACCCTTAAATATAGACATTAAATAAACATTTAAAATAAAATAAAATGGAAAACTTTACAGTAAGGCTCCATTTGTTAAAATTAGTTAACATGAATTAAAATGAAAAATACTTCTAAAACATTATTAAAACTTAGTTAATGTTAATTTCAACATTTACTAATAGGCCTACATAACTAAAATCAAAAGTTGCATCTGTTATTATTATATACTGGACCTGAGCTGACATTAAAACAAGTGTATTGCTCATTGTTAGTTAATTTTAAGTGATGCATTAACTGTAGTGCCATACCAATAAAATAGATCAGTTCAAAATTATGAACCATAGATACATATGCATAACCCTAAGACACACCAAACATTAAAAATACATAAAATAAAATAAAAACCATATCAACTGAAAATAACCCTAAAACACACTAAACAAGTATATTTTTTTAAATAGTAAAAATAAAGCGAAATAGATCAAGTGTAAATTATGAACCACAGACACAGAGAAATTATTCATCTAATAGGATGATTAGCGATTTCATGAGTGCTTGCTGGTCCAATGAGTGATAACAGTCTCAAGTTCAAATTCCCAAGGAGTTTACTTTAAGAAACCAAGCAATATAGAAATTTGTGTCAGTTGGATGCAGACTTTATTAGCACGAGGATCCATCAGAAAACACTACCAGCCACGACGAATGCCTAAAGTACATCACACGTGACATGATCCACAACAACTCAAATAGATTCACCATTAAAACTGGTCAAAATCCTATATCAGATTCGGCCATTTTGTTTATTGTCATAGCCAGAATGTTATTTATTACCAGTGTATACAAGTTCCTCTGTTTGGTGCTAACTAATCAGAGCAGCGGTAGCCGAGTCGCTTCTCCACATATTCATCAGTGAGAGCTCTTCAGAACACTCTGCATCCATCGCTCTCAAAGCACACAGAGCTGAATATGGTTACAAACACAATCAGAGCGATAATTGATGGATGTGATAATTGACAGATGTGCATGAGAAACCAATAAGACCGAGTAAATGAGATCATTAACAACGGCAGCGCTCATCAGAACAGAACAAACCCCCTTATCAGCCGACTTAAGACACTGATAATCATACGCACTTCATTTGGAGAACTTTTCTTTATGTCAAGACAAACATGGCCTTTCCATCTTCCCCCTGAAGAAATGACCCAATTACTGGGTTTTGAGTGGCATTAGCATTCTGAGCCGCATGGTGTTGCAAATGTGAGACGCTGGGGACCGAGGGTGAGTGCAGCTGCAGAGGGGAGTTCACGATGCAGCATCCTGGGCGTAAAAGCTCACATTAAACTGGTGAGTCACTGCAAATGTGGCAACACACAAACCCGCGAATGTACGACGCGCTTGAATGCGTTCATCCACACAGCTTGTGCAAACGACACAGAGCGGGTCATGTTTCCATGACGACTGTTTGACTATAATGCAGGGACCGGGCACTTTCAAGCAGAAGCTTTCCGTTTAGAGTTCTGGCCGATGGGATGGCATATTTTTACACCCATCGCGGTGATTAAACACGAAATATCTCTCAGGATGTAACTTAAAAAGACTCGGTTTCCCCAATACACACCCATGTGGACTAATTAGCACTATGAACTAACCACTGTTATTCCTGACAGCTAACGGAAACAAAGATGCTGTTAAAAGTAGGCAAAAGGGGTCATTTTTCTGAAGCTAGGTAGAAGTTATTCAACAGCTACACAGACTGAGCACGCTCTCAATAATGCTGTATTAATCCTGTCGCCCCCTTGATTATCTTTAGCGCTAATTCTAACTGAGCTCTGTTCCCACTACAGTTACAAAGTGAGCACAGTGGAGGCTTCATAATTAACAGTACTTAACCAGATTTCTCGCCAGGTCTTAAACTATAGGCAACAGCAGGTGTAACTGCACTTAATCTGTAGTGCATGTGTCAAAATTAGCGAGCTGCCTTTCAGTCTATTGCCTATACAGTCATCTACTGTACTTTCTAAGGCAGCATTCTAACCATCATGGAATACACAAAAGACTTTCAATAGAATTTAACATTAACATGTTGCTAAGCTACCTGTGCAATAGTCTAAAAAGCACACAAAATACATAAAACATGTAAATCCTGAGCTTACATGATAATTATTTTTGGTATTAAATAAAAGAGAATTTACCACCAAGGATGCATTTATTTAAATCACAAATGCAGTAATAAAATTAGTAATATTATTACAATTTAACACATGTTTTTTATTTTAATATATTTTAAAATGTAATTTATTCCTGTCATGGCAAAGCTGAATTTTCAGTCTTCAGTCACATGAAATCATTGTTGTAAATTGAAGCTGTAAATAAAACAAAGATAACTGGAGTGCGTTTTACAAAGAAAATACTATTTCAGTTTTCAAAATTTCATGTTTAATTCAATGTTTTACTTGCCATTTCTTTGTAATTAATTGTGAAATTTACTAGCAATTTTCAAAGTGAAAGTTGTTTCTACACTCTTTTTTTTTCAACCATGTTGATTTGGTGCTCAAGAAAAATTAATTATTATCAGTGATGAAAACAGCTGCTTAATATTTTTGTGGAAATCGTGATACTTTTTTTGGATATTTGATGAATAGAAAATTCGAAAGAACAGCATTAATTTAAAAATGTTTAAATTAGTCTAAATTAAAAATTAAAAAGAACCACTGGTTCTAAAAATTAGTCTAATTTAAATTAAAAATCTTTAGTAACATAAATGCCTTCAGTGACAATAATATTTTAACTAATATTCGACTCGTTTGTCGCTGTTTGAGACAAACAGAAACTGCATAGTGTGCCTTAAAAAAAAAAAAAAAAAAAAAAAAAAAAACCTTTTAGAATGGTAATGTAATATAATAAAAAAAGCTTGCCTTAGATTTTGACCAAAACTGTTTATCTTAGACCTGTATCCTATGCATAACTGTGCATCTTTATAGCATTATAGTCTACCTAACACATTTTCACAACCAGATGATTTTGGAAAGACATCCAGGATTATAACATAGCCTACTGAATGTTTTGTGTTTGCATCAAATTAAATATTTCATCTTCTCTGACAAAGGTCTACTGCTCTCCTTTACTGTATATATAATGTCTGGCAGTTTAACACACTCTTGCTTTTTTTCAACATCTTTCAGAAGCATCAACAGATAAAAGTGACATTTCTCATTTATTTCATGACTACTAAGAAAATCTGTCTTTTAAGCTTGATTTTTCAACCAGCCTTAACACTTCCTTGATAAACATCACAAAGCCCACATAGCACTTAACCTGAGGCAAATCTTCACACTAAAGTAACTGAGGCTCCTTTTAATAAAGAGAACAGATGACACTGTACTGGGTGAGTGAATGTGTGTGCGCAGGATAAATGTTTGCCATGAATACATGCATAATGAGCTTGATTCGGTCCTTTCCCGCTGGGTTTACTGCAGCACACCTTTCTTTTTCTCTGGGGAAGTATGGAGTCTTTATATCTCCTCAACAGCGACTCAATCCAATGGATCAACCCAATCTTACAGGAAACGTAACTACTTTATGAGGTGGCAATTTCATATGAATACGTATGATGTGAATCATACGAAAATTTTTAATTCGTATAAAAAAAAAAAAATAGGGTCCACCCAAGCCCCATCCCTAAACACAACCATCACTGAGGTGTAATGCGTAAGCAGATCGTACAAAATCGTAGGACTGCAATCGTACGAATTCATACAAATTTGCCAAAACGTAAGATAGAATGAAACTATAATGGATGGATCACACATGCCTCCAATAAATCTAATCACAGCAACACATTTTAACGCTATAGTTCTGTTACCTATCTACCCCTCCCACAACTCAGATAATTCAAAGATTATGTGCGTAAATCTAAAACACAGCATACGTTAAATCCCAGTGTCACCATTTTAAGTTTCCAGCACCCGTAATAGTGTAGTAATGCTAAAATAAAGTTATCAACGAAAAAAGGGTCAGTGAATTCATTCTACTTTAGAGATGTACATTTTGGGAGCACAGAACATGCACACACACACACACACACACACACACACACACACACACACACACACACACACACACACACACACACACACACGCACGCACACGTACACACACACACACACACACACACACACACACACACACACACACACACACACACACACACACACACACACACACACACACACACACACACACACACAGTGTTTATAGGCTAAACTCAGAGTGAACACCTGCTCTACTGGAGCAATCCATCATAGTGTTTTCTTACATCTTCACTCTCTTGTTCACTCATAATAGGATATTTGAAGTTCTATCAAACACAGATTGGTGCTTAAAGCAGCTGATAATCATCATAATCTCACACGTACTCCAACACAAGTCCACAGCAGGCTTTAAATTGAGAACATCAGAAATAAAAGGGGGAAAAGCAATTAAACCGTCTTAACAGCATTAAGAGTGTTGCTGGATTCGGGATGTAACGGTCGAGCTCGCATTGTTGATGGAAGTATGGCGCTTTGACTAAAACACGGCACATCCACAGTCATCTGGATATGCCTTGATATTAATAATTCATTACTGAGATGCCGGCAGAGAAACGAGAATCAAATTATATTATCCTCGGTGAACGTGAAGGGTGTGTGTAAAAGCCATGTGGAACGGAGGAGATTCTTTTAATGAAACAGAGCAAGAATAGTGGGATATTTCTCATGATATCTTTCTGATGTAATGGAGGAAGAGAATCTTTTTAACCTCCATTTAATCGCATTGCCGTTTAGGAGAAACAATTGAGTGGTTAAAGAGATGTTATTTGTGATTTATCTTTCCTATGACAAACAAGCTGAAGCAGGACAAAAAATGAACGTTTTTGGTTGTTCATGAATGGCTGGCCGTTTCTGGACATGGTCAAATTACAACACTGCAATAACAGGAAAAAACACATAATTTTGTAGTTTGCAGGAAACAGACAAAACCTTCCCCTACCGACTCAAGGTCAAGCGGTTGTTAACGTGTTTGTGTGCGCGCTCTTTGCGCTTCGTGCCGAGTACTTATCGCTCTGTGTTAGTGTCTGATTCAACACTACTTTCCCTCTCTGTGTTCTTTCACTCAATCCCATCACCTGTTCGATCATGTGCTCAGTGCATTTATCTACCTCTTTAGTTCTGTTTCAAAATGAAAAGCACACAATTTTCACTCGGAAATTGATAATAAATTTCACTATTAATTACAAAGATACGGCAAGTATCACAATGAATTAAATATGACATTTTGAAGCAGAAAGACTGAAATAGGATTTTTTTTTGTAAAACATACTCCCAATAATGTTGTATTTACAACTTCAAAAAATAAGAGGCAACCAATACCATGAAATGGTATCTCATAATTGACTGATTTGGAATGCTCTACAACATAGATGGCTTCATGTGAAGCACAATGTATTCTCCAATTGGGTTTGTCAGAACTGTCCTCTAATATGCATAAAAATACAAAACACAGAAATAATGGATAAACATTTCTTTTTTCATAACATGCACTGTTCACACTTTTCGGATGAGCATACTCAGCTTTATGGGATCATTTTAATAATGAAGTATACGTGCCTTTATTATAATGCTGCCTAGGTAGGCAGCTCATAAGGTTTTGGAACAAAGCTCCAACTCTACATAGCCTACTATATCATATTTGATACACAAATTTCTAAGGCCTCTAACATGATCACAACTATTGTACACAATCCACTACATGACTTATGCCGTGTGATTAATAAAGCATACTAAAAGACCTTTTAGTATAATTCTAAAAATGTCCACCTTCAGGTCGTGGTGCACGTGCCTTTTTGCTGTCATTAAATTATTATTGGGAGATATAGAATAGGGGTGTGCCACATGATCTTATGCCATGTGACAATATTTCCCATCAAGTTAAAAAGCTTTCTTGCGATATCAAGATGACGAGTTGAGTTTGTGGCAAAAACTTTTACAGTGCTTGCAGGGCTGCCAACATTTCAAAATGCATCTGTATTGTTTTGCATTTTGTGACTTTCATTCAAATAAAATAATATTTTTCCAGTCTTATATTTTGTCATTGAAGATTTCTTCAAAGCAGTGTTAAAATATAGGCTCATCTCGTTCTAGTGAACCCAATATTGTGTATTGTCACACCCCAATATAGAGTGATACTTGATACTTATATATGCTCACTTTTTGGCCATATAAATACCACGGCACCAAATTGCAATTTCCCTCTTTGAATGTGAGCTCAAATAGCATATATACCCTATATCACACAATATGAGCCATAAAACCTTGATCAACAACATGTTGAGTAGGCCTAACATATGTACTGTATGTATGTTTCTGACTATTATTTCATACGCTATGATTTACAGGGTTAATTTCTCTAAACCAGTGGTTCTCAACTTTTTTGACTTGAAGGCCCCCCATTGCCCAATTCACCCCCTCCCCGATATGAGGCCAATACAATGAATACAGTAAATGAGAGACATAAAGAATATTGGTGAAACTAAATGAACATTTATTGTACATAATATTTAGGCAATATTCTTTTTGCAATAAAAAATATTTACTAAGAAATTAAAATGTAAACAAAAAGGTAAGGTAACACTTCAATAAATAAAGTTTTAGTGCAGATTCTTGTCTGCTTAAATATTTAGTCATTTTTTCAGTCACATAAATAATTACTGCTGCTTACTGCAGGTTACAAATAACATTTATCATTAATGAACCAATCTAAACAATATTCATAAATTAATGACAAAATAGTATGTGCAATTAGATACATTTTATGTACAATACATAGTTTATTTACAATATTTACTTTAAACAGGTTGTTTTACTTCAAGTAGGCTATATTTAAATAATAATGATTTATGTCTGTTTAGTTTTGCTTGTTTGTTTCTTTAAAACGTTGCAAGCCGTCACATGTATTTGCATGACATACATGGACATATGAAAATGTATACTACACACGATATTACGCCAATCATGGATAAATAAATACAGTAGATAGTGAATAACATTTTCAAGGATTTATTTTCAAACGTAATATTATTACATAGTGTTCTCCACTGATCTGTAGTGCACGCGACCCAGCTTTTCCGTGCACGCGAGTCCGTTGGAAAACAGCGTCTAGTTTAAACGTAACCCGAGAACAGCCAGTCACAGGATTTTTGACTGTTTGTGAGGTCAAATGTTTTCAGTTTTGTTTGAATTCGTTTATATCACATCTGTGACCCCCACTGGAGCTACCGCTGGGCTGCGGATCTGACATATCATGGTACTGTTTGAATAGACTCTGCTGCACGCCGGAGTGTTTTTGTGAACACAATGTAGCGTCAGGTTAGAAAGCGAATGATGATTGGTCATTTACTGTGTCTGTCAGATGTCTGCTTCACTTCTGAGTGGCTTGTCTTATGGTGCTGGGCGGAGCAGAGCGAGTGTATTCAGTTCATTCACGCTCGCTCTGTTCGCGTCAGTGGAAAAAAGCGCTAATGCACAGTCACAGTGTTGAAATATATCGGCCAAACGGAAAGATTTATCGGCCGATATCTAAAAAATTCCAAATATCGCCCGATATATCGGTCGACCACTAGTAAATACTTTAAGTAATCCTAGTCTTTCCTGTCTTTTCCTGTCTTAACCATAAAACCTTAAAACCAACTGTTTATTTGATCCAAGACCTGTTTCATCAAAACATTCATCAAATCTCTCCATACATCCCACCCAAAACGCAGTTGACACTGAACATTAATATTTCAAGCCCATAAAAGAAAAGCTTTGTGAAAAGCCAGTGCTAATCTAAACCCACAGCTAATCGCTTGGCCTCCTTATCTGGCTTATTTATGAAAAGTCATCAATCATTGAATATGTTGATCCTATTTGCACAGCGTGGAGAGTGATAAATGACACTAAATTCATGAAAAGCAAAAAAAATAAAAAGGATGTCAAATTTATTTGCCACTCACTCTGCGTGGGCACTGAACTCATCAAGTGGGTGACTGGCGATGTCACGGCTGAGCATAATGTCATGAACATGCAATAAATAAATGAAAAATCAAAACTCACGTATGGTACAGATTCCAAAGTGTCCGTGTTGACAATAATTGGGGCAGGACTTGCCTGTGAAAAGAAAGGGAGGGAGAGAGAGATGGATGGAGAGGAAAACAGAAAGAGAGAGATAAAGATCAGAGTGGATTGGATTGGAGATGCGTGAACTGGCCTAGTTTTTAAGGGATACATCAGAGCATGATGGGAACCGCTGAGCTCACAGATGCCATGATGAAGAACACATCTTTAAAACAACAGTCGGCAGCAACACCCACAGTAAATGGAACACAACATATTTACATACACACACACAAATAGATCGATTAGATGAATGATGAAATAAAACATGGCATAATTTCGCGTGTGATCATTGCTGAGGGAAAAAAATTGTATGACATGAATGTTGAAATTGTTTATGTTTCTCTCTCTTTTTCTCTCTGCTGTTTAGATAGTTTCTGATGACCACACAAAGTCAACGAATCTCTCCCACACAGCACTGAGGCCAGAAATCTTAGTGGGTGGACCTCTATTCTGTGCTTTCTCTCTAATTTCATTGACCGTTGTGAAGTGCAACCCCTTCATTAGCCTTTATTAGAAAATATTTGCTCACTTTACACAGCATAATGTACAGCTGCACAATTCACAGTACAATAACGATATCTGCACAGTTAGGCTAATTTACCTTAATAATGATGTCTGTGGTCCTGGAGGCAGGAATAAATCATGTGAATTACTGCAGACCACAAAACCTAACAAATATTTTGTTTTACTATATTTTAAGGAATAAAAACGCACAAAAAGTATTCTCATCGCTTCATAACATTAAGGTTGAACTACTGTAGTCACATGGACTATTTTTACAATGTTTTTACCACCTTTCTGGGCCTTGAAAGTTGCAATGACGTTGCTGTCTATGGAGGGACAGAAAGATTTCATCTCAGATTTCATCAAAAATATCTTCATTTTGTGTTCCGAAGATGAACGAAGGTCTTATGGGTTTGGAACGACATGAAGGTGAGTAAATAATGACAACATTTTAATTTTTGGGTGAACTAACCCTTTAAGAAATATGATGATACTGTATGCAGATATGATTATGCATTTTCTTATTTCCAAACAATTACTATTTGAATCTACAAACAATTCGGGTGGACCAGTGCTAAGTTCACACTTATACAACTCCATCCATGCTTCCATACACAAACAAATACACACTGATGTTAATATCTTAGATGTGAACGTTAACAGCTCAAATATGAATCAAACTCACAAATATAACTAAAATAAATCACTTAAAAGGCTTAATCCCAGTTACTAAAGGTAAACGTAAATGTCCTCATTAAGTGTAATGGCTGTTAAGTGATAATCCAAAGTATTACTCTAAATATGATGTCAACTACCACGATACCATTTCCAGAACGAGTCCGATACCCAGTGCTTGCCGATACCTGTTTTGGAATTTAATATTGGGCAGAGAAACCAAAAGAATATGAATCAAATTAGTTGGCTGAGCAAATAGATATTTCATTCAGTTATCTTCATTCCTATTTATGCCTGTTAAAATGTATTGCAGGATCTACTGTTACTTTCACTGTTCATATTATTGCTCTATCATATTTAATTCATCTGTAATTTAATAGGACAGTGAACATTTAGAGCTGCTCTAGCAAGACTCAATCAGTCAAGAGCAGTGAGTGATTTTCTCTGTCTTTTGTGTTAGATTAAAATTGAGGACAAAGACAGCAGTAGGTTTATTAGGCTGCTGTCACTTTAAGAGCTGCAACACTCAGCAATCAAGAGCATGCACTCTCTCTTTCTCTCTCTTTACTGCCAAGTTAACTTTAGTAATATGCTCCTCATTTTACTGTCTTTGCTATTGCCATATCAGACCAAACTACAAACTTTCCAGCGATGACTGTGAAAAAGGGATGTATGCTCGACAAGCTTGCCGCTGCTCAAGCAAAACGCGTATTGCATAAATATTTCATTTGTTTACCATTCTATTACTTCGATCCATTTACTTTATAGACATCCTTCGCTGTTTGCTCTGTTGTCAAGAGTGTTTCTTTGTCACAAGCAGTGTACTGTACATGCTGAGTGGTTTTGGAGCATCTCTAATGTCACCTATTACTCAGTATATTGCCATTCAAATGCTCGGGGTAAGTAAGATTTTGTATGCATGTATTATTTACTAATTTATTTATTATTATTATTAAAAAATATATATTTTATTATAAAAATGTATACTTTTATTCAGCAAGGATGATTTAAATAAATAAAAAGTGACAGTAAAGCCATTTATAATGTTACAAAATATATACTTTTTTAGTTATTTTATACTGTCTATGCATAAAAAAAATCCTGAAAAAAGTATCACAGTTTCCACAAAAATATTAAGCAGCACAACAGTTTTCAACATTGATAATAATAGTACATTCTTGAGCAGCAAATTAGCATATTAAAATGATTTCTGAAGGATCATGTGACACTGTAGACTGGTGCAATGATGCTGAAAATTCAGCTTTGCCAACACAGGAATTAATTACATTTTAAAATATTAAAATAGAATACAGTCATTTTAAATTGTAACAGTACTTAGGGCTGCACGATTATGACAAAAATCATAATTGCCGATTATTCCCTTGAAATTGTAATTGCGATTATTAATTACGATTATCACAATTTACATTGAATATATATATGTATATATATATATATATAGCCTATATATATATATATATATATATATATATATATAGGCATATTATCATACATGTTTACTTAAAAATTGTGAACACACACATACACACACTGTCCCCCTTTACTTAACCTAGACATAAATTGTAAGAATATGACTAATAGTAAAGACTACTAATAAATAAATATTAGGCCTATGCTAAAGCTATTAAATATCAGTCCCAAACTAGCTTCTGTTAATACAATGTTGGTATGAGCCACTACAGTCTTTTAAAAATAAAAAAAAATAACACAAAGTGAAAATAAAGTGGCATTTTGGGGTTAATATTGAAACGACAGTTACCATGGTGAATACACAATACTAACAAGAACTGTTAATGAAACATAGAAACTGCTCCTGGTGAATAGAATGAAAATCATCCCTGCATGCAAATCCTCCTCAGCTAACACACGACGTACCAGTAACGTGATTTATTGGTATTTTACTTTTATTTCATGACTTACTAATTTACAACGTAACAACATTGCATGCTCGTAGTTTCCTTTGCACTTTATATACAGTGAAGCGCTACACGGCGCGCGCCTCCGCCTTTGCGCGTGCAATTGAAGAGTGTTCGCTACGAGAACAGTATAACGGCTGACAGGGCAGGAACGTCCGTTTTTCTGAGGTGAAATACTTTTTATTTCAGAGTATACATATACGTCACTGCCTGGTAGTTCCTATTGTGCTGGGTTTTCTGAAGTAGTTGTGATTCGCCTCTCATAACATAACATGCTCTAAACGCGCACGCAGAGTGGATTATTATTTTTTTTTTTCGTAATCGCGGCTTTGAACGATTACGTAATCGTGGCATCCGTAATCGTGATCGCGATTAGAAATTCGATTAATTGTGCAGCCCTAACAGTACTTCACATTTTTCTAACTGTATTTTTGATCAAATAAACGCAGCCTTGGTGAGCATAAAATACTTATTTCAAACATATTAAAATTATTGAAAAATCTAAAAATGTCTAGTGAAATCTGCATTTGAATTCCATCGTGACTTGATTCTGACACACATTTTCTCAGTATTTCACTAATAGGGGAGGGGAGGGGGAACAACGCCCTTCAACTGAGCACTTTAAATAGAATACGAGTTCGACAAAAGCTAATACTGTATATCAACAAATAAAAAGCTAATAATGCATATCTGATGATGCCTAACAATTCATGTCATATGATTTGCCTGCATGACTGAATGTCTTTTTAATTTTCTTTGTTTTCTTTTCTTTTACAGTTAATTTTTTTATTTAATGACAAAGTTACTGAGGAATGAGTGGAAGACTAGTTTCTGGAAGCGCTCAAACCTGCATCATTTGCATTAGTCCCACAGATCAACATGTCTAATTGACGTTTTGCAACTGTGTGGCTGGTCTCGCTTCCACTGATTTCAAACAAATTAGGCTAAACAACAGCCATTTGTAAGTCGAAGCAAGTAAACACTAGCTCTATGGCACTCTCAAAACATTGCTCTGTTGTTGGAGAATCCCGACCAGCCCATCACAGCAACACTTGCTCAACCAATGGCGTGAGTTTGGGGTGGGGCTATCTGTTTTTCTGACCAATGGCAGACCTGTGTTTTAGGAAAAGTCATTATTTTTGTAATTCTGTTTGTTACCAATACAGGCACACCACCTTTAACAATAATGAAAGATGGGCTAGCACACTCTACAAACTCATTCAGCTGGAGGTTTATCACAGACACATTAGCATTCAGAGATGGCCTACTACACAAATCCTCAGGGAGATACAGCCGGCTTGTAGTGGCGACTAAAGATCGATCGACAGCAGAGATTGAGGCTGTCCCTGCTTACTGCGCACTGACTCTAATTACATTAATACATCTCCTGCTTTGAGAGCTACAGCCTCAATCACACCGGGACCGGAGAACCAGAGAGATGTGTTGGAAAGCACACAACAGAGAGGAAAAACCTCATTAAAAGCTTGAGCTTTACCACTGAGGTTTGAGACACAAAGTCAGCTCGAGTTCACACTAAACAACGTGTTTGTTTTTATCCCTGTAAAGCATGACATATTAAATAATAATCAAAAAAAATCTTTCTTTCTTTTTTTTAAATGGAAATGTTTATTGAGCCTTGCAAAAATCTTGCATACAAAGTTTGCATATTGTTTTTTATTGATTATTGGGTTTGATACATCAGGCTTGTATGGCTCATGTAGTATGATATACTGTAGGTAGGAAAATATCAAGCTCACACCTGGGGAGGAAAAAAACATCTCAGAGGACCCAAATAAGCAAAAATACCCTTGTGAAGTTGCTAAAATGTATATGGCCAAATAAGTAAGATGAAAATCTGAAAGCTTACAATGTAAATCAGTGAGATTTTATCACAGAATACTTACATAAATGCATAATGTCTTAGTGAGATGATATTTAAATGCTTAGTTTTATGAACAAAGTATGGATAATCATGTGCTTTAATTCAGTAAGTATTCGTCTGGAAATATAACTTACAATATAAAATTGATTCTTACAGTTACTTTGTAAAAATCAGTAGATTTCACAGCAAAAAGACATGAGAACCACAAACTGAAGGTGGACATTTTTAGTATGATATTAAAAGCTATCAAACAGTCAGACAACAGGTTTTTCATGTTTTGATCAACAAGTTTTGATCATGTTGATCATTTAGAAGCTTTATAGGGTTAAGAAGATCCCACATTTTGTGATGAATGACAAGGCAGGATCAACAACAGAAATGTGCCATCTACTGTAGCTGGAGCTATTATCTACTGATGAGGTCCATCATGGCATGGCAGACAAACATTAAAGAGATTAAAAGATAATTGCAGCGTTATCTCAAAATATGACAGTTTAATGGTCGGAAATAAAAAAGCAAACAGAACGTAAATGAGCAAAAGCTAAGTTTAATATCTCCCTGGATGACAAAGAGCAATATTGGCCATTTCAGAAAGCGAGTCATAAAGATGCCGTCCCCTGAGACACATACACTCAGAAAGATGACTCCAATTTTCAACTAGGATGACATTGCTAAACTACTAGTCATAAGCGTGAAGAGGGCTTTTGCATATTGCAGATTTAAGTTTATATTGAATGATCTTGAATATTATGTTGATAATTCTGAGCTCTGTAATGCCAAATCCCAATTTTAATTTGAACCCATCATTTTTAAAACGTTACATGCTCCTGCTAGGTGGTGCAATAAATAAACATGACTGCATTCATCAATATGCAAATGATATGCAGATTTATTTTAGATTAACACCAGACATCAAGTTCAGCACTCTGTCTGACAGTATAATATTAACTCTATGGATGTGGGTGACTATGAACATTTCTACAGAGATAAATATAAAAACAGCACATCCGGATAATAATTTGGGTACCTTGGCTTGAATAATTAATGCTGAATATCAAAGACAAAATCAAGAATCGCTGAGTCATTTTGTCTTTATGAGGCTTTGGTGTATTTGATGACCTCATACTGAAACTGAAAGTGGTTCAGAGTAATTAAAGGTTATCCGATGGTGTTAGGAAGTAGTTATTTGTTCTTTACACCAAAACACAGTCACTTGGACATCAAATAGAATCCAAAATGGCAATGCTTTATCAGAAGTGGTGTGCATGCAAAATTGCTCTTTGAGGAATAGAGAATGAGGTCATGACAGCTAACTGTGATACAGAGACTTCTATATCGAAGTTTCTCAAACCAATGAGGGAATTTATTTGCGCACGCATCTTTATCGGCAACAGGGGCAGTGGGATGCTGGGCTAACATGTCTCATGTCAATAGTGCTAATGTAGACTAGACTGTAAGCTGACGAGAGGAGAGACAGTGAAAAGGGACCAGTGCTAAATGTACACAGACAACATCTACTTGATGTAAATACATACTGCAAAATACCTAGCACTTAGTTAAAACCCTGGCTGGGCAAAACAGACAGATTTGAATAAATCTTAGTAGAAAAAGCTTTTCAATGTGCAAACAGACTCTTTGTTGATGTGTTCATTAATTCACTCACAATCGGTGGAAGTGGATGCTGCCTGTTTCCAGCGTTATCTGTGTGTAAGTGCTCGCAAACACATGGATACAGAGCACGACCGGCCTCTTTCAGCCAGCGCTCACGTGGCCCAGCCCAGCACAGAGGTGAGGGCATTGCATAATCAGCTTCACACACAGCTCTCAACAAACATTAGCGGATAAAAAATGTGTTGTGTTAACAATGCTACAGCATGCTATAGAATCAAACAGCATATCATAGAATATCAAAGTGTTTTTAAGGCTAAAGATGCAAGAAATAGATACGATGCTGTGTCTGAAGTGTGTGTGTGTGTGTGTGTGTGTGTGTGTATGACGTAGGGCAGACCAGCTTTGCAGTGTTTGGTAAAGAGAGCACGAACACAAACATCTTATGGGCTTATTGTGGAGCCAAACTGGGGCAGACTTTCTGCTTTAAGCATCTTCATGCCTCTGCAGAGTTGGGAAAAGTCTTGGTACACAGAAGTGTCTGTTTTCAGCATATCAGCATTTTAGGGCAGGTAACACAAGATCAAGAAAGTGCTCGGGTTGAAACTCAGTTTATGCTAGTTTATGTAACTTAAAACAACACGTCATACTTCTCAAATACTTTTTGTCAGCTAGTGTGAGTGTTTTGAGAAGTGTGTTGTGGTACATTGCAGATGTTTATGAGATCCAGACCACTGATCAGAAAGTGACGTTTCACTGATGTGAAGTGCATTGCTACTCAGGCAAAACATGATTAATACAGCGTGGCGTACCTAGGGACCCCATCAACACTGAGGTTAATTGTGTGTTAATAAGCACGTTTGGAATAATTACGGTTGTCCTTATGAGTGATAGCAATTCACCTTAGATGTTAAAATTGTACCTCGGTGAATAAAATACCAAGAGGGATGAATGTAAACTTCAGCTAAACTACTCATTAGACATTCCTAATTTGATTTACGGTATATCAAATTACCAGATGAAAAATACCCTTTAGTGAAACAAAGAGATCAGTCATAAGCATTTAAAAATATAACTGAATAAAGATTTATCACTACAGTATACTGATCGTTTTGCTCTTAGAAAACAGTGTAACAGCAACGGGGATTTGCATACCGCAGTAGAGCAAACAACTGCAAATTACTCCAACTAGTAGTTGTTTTTTTGCTTAACCAAACATCAAAGATGACGATAAAAAATGATTGGTATGCAGATGTGTTATGTGCTGCTCAGAAAGGTCCCGCAAAGGCGTTCAGAGACTCTGCTCTTGTCCCACTTTACCACTCTCAATAATTCAGGCCACAGAAACTATACATAGAGCTACCACACCACAGTCAATAATGCACAAGAAAAAAAAAGTCAACAACAACAGCCTTAAAAGAGCTGAAAACCACAGAGACACCAACTCAAAGAAGCATCCAAGAGCAGCAGACAGAGGGACCCCATAAACACCAATACATATAATGATTGGGTTTTTATTTTAATGCTTCAATATTTATGTATAACTACTTTACTAAATAAAAAAATGCATAGTAATAATACCATTCATCAATTTGGGGTCATTTTTTAAAGAAATTATTAATATTTTTATTCAGCAAGGATGAAATTGATCAAAAGGACATGAATAGACACGTATGATGTTACAACTTCTATTTCATATAAATGATTTCTACTCATCACATAATCCGAAAGAAACAACAACAATTTTCCACAACAATATTAAGCAGCACATTCACAACTGTTTTTAACATAAATAATATGAAATAAATCAGCATATTAGAATGTTTTCTATAAACTAAATTAGGGAAAATTTTAAATAATGCTTCACGGTCAGTACGATTTTTTAAATGTTTTTGCAAGTATATATATATATATATATATATACACAGTGCTATGCATAAGTGAATACACCCATGCTAAAGTTGACTAAAAAGAGGAATAAAAAATCATATTTTGGAAATTGAACTTAATGCCTTAATTTAAAAAATTAGGAAAAATCCAACCTTTAAGGACACCAATTTTCTTTGTGAATGAATAATGTATCGTAAATAAATAAATGTTCTTCCTTAAAATACATGGTGCATAAGTGAGTACACCCCTATGTTAAATTCCCATAGAGGCAGGCAGATTTTTATCTTTAAGTATTTAAAAAAAAAAAATTTTTTAGGATACTATGCATCCTGATAAAGTTCCCTTGGCCTTTGGAATTAAAATAGCCCCACATCATCACATAGCCTTCACCATACCTAGAGATTGGCATGGTTTTATTTCAGTTAGCCTAAAAGCTAGTTTGATTTGCATTGAGAGATAATCTTATGGAAAGTACCCCATGCCAATCTCTAGGTGACTTTCTCTGAACGGAAAGATGATCAAAGAGAGATCTAACCATGTCCAGTCAACAGTTTGAGCTGAAAGGTGATTGAAAACCACTCTAAGTCACTCCCCTAAGCCCTATACATCACACTGGACTGCCAGAGATGAGAAGAGTGGAGGTGTTTTCATGTAGAGAACGGTGGTGGAAGCAAAGCCACATGTTCATTTCTCTCTACCCTTCCTGTGTCTGCCATCATGTTACCAATCACTAGACCAATCTCCATATTTAAGTGTTAAAATGCATCTAAATTTGTAGCATTATCCTCTTCAGCTCTAGTACTGAGTAATGGGTCAAAACAAATGTAATGAGGATCTTACAATCAGCAGGCAGAACAATCCTGCTGCTTATGTACTGTATATTAAGGATTTGAGACAAAACACAAAATAAGTGTCACATGCACTGAATAACTTTAGATTTAACGCAGGAAGTACCAAATGAGAGCTCCACTTTTGCTTAAAGGGATAGTTCACTCAAAAATGAAAATTATGTCAGTAATTACTCACCCTCATGTTGTTCCAAACCCCGTAAGACTTTCGTTCATCTTCGGAACACAAATTCTGATATTTTTGATGAAATCTGACAGCTGGCTCACTCCTCCATAGGCTGCTAGGTAATCGATATCTGCCATCCCAGAAAAGTTAGTAAAGACATCTTTAAAATAGTCCAAGTGACTATAGTGGCTCAACCTTAGGTTTATCAAGTGACGAGAATACTTTTTGTGCGCAAAACCCCAAAAAATAACGACTTTATTCAACCATCTCTTCTCTTCCATGTCATTCTCCTAAGCTGTTGACATAGTATAACAGCGCAGCGTTTCTGGGTTGTACGTCAGAACGTAGGCTCACTATGTAGGCTCACCTACGTTCTGATGTACAACCCAGAAGCGATGCGATAAAGTCGTTATTTTTTTGCGCACAAAAAGTATTCTCGTCGCTTGATAAACTTAAGGTTGAGCCACTATAGTCACTTGGACTATTTTAACGATGTCTTTACTAACTTTTCTGGGATGGCAGATATCGATAACCTAGCTGCCTATGAAGGAGTGAGCCAGCTCTCAGATTTCATCAAAAATATCAGAATTTGTGTTTCGAAGATGGACGAAAGTCTTACGGGGTTAGAACAACATGTGGGTGGGTACTATACGGTTATCCGGACCACACCTAAATTATTTACGTGTGGTCACGTGTGGTCCGGATAACCGTATAGTACCTGTGGGTGAGTAATTACTGACAGAATTTTCATTTTTGGGTGAACTAACCCTTTAAGATAGTCCTGGGGTTTAAACACAAATCAGTACTGCAAGAGGAGAGAGCACACACACACACACACACACACACACTATTACTATAGGACATTCTATAGACAATTACTTATATTGTTCAAACTCCATATTCTATCCCTAACACTACCCATCACACATTTTCAAAAAACATCACTTTTCCTCATGGGGACCAAAAATAAATAAATTTCCCCAACAAGGTCAAAAATGACTGGTATTACAATCCTTACAAATCCCCCCCCCCCCACCCACACACACACAGAGGGTCTTCAGACTGCAGTGTCCAGCTGTGTTTTTGCACTGATGGGGTGTGATGCATTGGCCTGATTTGGGCTTTTAGCTGGATCTTTCTCTCTCATGCACAAACAGATTACTTTATCATCACTGCTCTAGTGTTTGTGATATGAGAGCCACGTTGTGTGTAACAGTTCATGCGATAAAAAGTAATTTCAGCACACAGCAAAAAGAACAACAAGCAGATCAGAACATGGGCTCCAGGGGTAATACGCACTTATAGAAGAGAACACAACTCCTTATGGCTAAAGCAACATATACAACAGTCATTGATAAAGACCACTTGACAACCAAATATTCAATAACCACCTGCATTCAAAACCAGAATATTATCTGTCCAGCTGGGCTTCAATGGGTTTCCACTATTGGTTAACCGATACATTTCCATGACTTTTCCAGTTGTTTGTGATTACTTGATCTTTTTTACTGGATTTTTTTATTTATAATTTTTTTTTACTTCTGACCAAGGCTGCATTTATTCGATCAAAAATAATCAAAACAGGAATATCGGCAAAAATGATTCAAGTTTAAAACAACTGTTTTTATTTTACTATATAAAATGTAATTTATTCCTGTGACAGCAAAGCTGAAATTTTCAGCATCATTACCCCAGTCTTCAGCGTCACATGATCCTTCAGAAATCATTCTAATATGCTGATTTGGTTTTCAAGAAACATTTATTATTATTATTAATGTTGAAAACAGATGCGCTGCTTAATATTTTTGTGGAAACCGTGAAACATTATTTGATTAATAAAAAGTTCAAAAGAACAGCATTTATTAGATATAGAATTCTTTAGTAGCATTATAAATGTCTTTACTGTAACTTTTGATGAAATGAATGCATCCTTGCTGAATAAAAGTATTAATTTCTCAAAAAAAGAAAAAATCTTACTGACTGTACACATTTTAGCATACATTTAATATATATAGATTTTCTTAGTTTCCGTAACTTTTTCAGTCCCGAAAAACACAATTTTACAGGGTTTTCAAGCCCTTACCAACTTAAATCAACCCGACTTCATTCGCTTTTCTCACTATTACGTTAAGTCCTCATATCAGATTACCCATAATGCACCTGTCCCCTCACATTCCTGGTACCTAGCCCAGATGTCACCGGTTACCTGGTACGGCTCATGCCAGTTGTGAGGGTGGCAGCCGCACTCGGTCCACAGATCGCAGCTCCCCCCTTTGGCTTGCAGCACGCCGCGGCTGGGACTCCTCCAGGAGCTCTCGGAGCGCGAAGCCGTGAGTTTGGCCCTCTGACGGGGCAGAGTGGACATGGATGGGGAGGATGAGGGCTGGTAGTTGTATCCATGCTGTGGTTCATGCTGCCAGCTGCAGGAACAGGGCACCTCGCCCCCTCCGCGATCTCCCACGCGCCCGTGCATCTCCACACAGCAGCTCTGCTGCTTGCTCAGGTAAGCTGTCATCCCCAATGTGCGCTCCTCTCCTCCTCTTGATCTGTGTCTTTCACCTCCCTGTCTCTCCATTTGTATCCCGGTGCAGGCGGCAGCAGCAGAGGACGCAGCTGTGGTGAGCAGCACTCCTCTGGGCGCTATCTGAGCAGTGTGCTCTTGACAGTGAGAGAGCTAGTGAGAGGGCTCTGTGTGTGTGTGTGTGTGTGTGTGTGTGTGCGCGCGTCAGAGAGAGAGAGGGAGAGAGAAAGCTGGCTACTTGTAGACACTAGGCATGTTTTAGTTAGGAAGACGTTGAGAAAGAACACAAGAGGGAATAAGAGAAGAAAGAGAGGTAGACGAGTGCGTTTGTGTGTGTATGTGAGGAAGCTCTTTGTCAATAGATGATTTGACTGGCGGTGTGTCTTGACAGCATCTCTGCTCAAGGCAGAAGCAATCAAACCCTGAACAGCTGGGGACCCCAAACCCCCCCAATCAGACAGACGGATGTCTTACTGACAGCTGCACTTTTTCAACATGATAAAATCATTCAAATGATCTCTTGCAGCAGGCTCAAAGTGCACGAAAAGCTCGCAGCTACTCCAGAGATCTAAGCCACATAGCCTGAAGGAAGACAGAAATGTATAAACAGTACAAATTGAACTAATAAGTGTTCTAAATCCTCCTTAGCATAAAAAAAAAAAAAATGGTTTAATGCTTTTAATCAAGCGGTGGCAATGGCAAATATGTTACAACAAACCCAATGTTCAATAAATTGTTACATATATTTTTAATAACCAGATAATAATACAGTTAAATAACCTAACTCTTTGCTTTTCCAGGTTGCCAAGCAATGCAGCAAACTTTAATGGCCCTGTCCCAAATGGCACACTTGATGTGGAGTTGTGGTCCTGTGGCCTTTGCTTATACATTAGTGAAGTCGTCAAGACCATAGTGTGTCTCGTTTGTCACTTTAGTCTCAGAAGGGCCCTCACAAGCATCACCTTTGTTCCCGCAATGCAGAGTTTTTCTGAGCCTGGACTGGTGCAGACTTCACAAAGGAATATTACCTAACAGAGTATGCAGCAAAGTATGGACTAATTAACTAAACTGAATTTAAAAGAATTGAACTAATAGGTGAAGTTTTTTACTAAATAAACAATAAATAAATAATAAAATAAGCTTTTTTTCAACAACTTGAGATAAAATTGTATTTAAAATGTGTGAATGATAAAAATAAATCTTATATATATATATATATATATATACTACAATATATTTTTATTACTAAAAAGCTGTTAGCAACAACTTCAGTGGCAAAAACTGCATTTTAAATAATTTACAAATAATAAAGTAATAAACTTATATGCAACCTGTGTAAAGGGATTTCAAACAAGAGGATAAATAATGCAGCAGATTGGCCATTATTTGCATTTTAAGAGTGTAATAAACAAAAGTAAAGGATATTTTGTAATCCATAATTTAGCAGCAGAAACACAAAACTGCAAGGAACAGCGGAGCTACAGCCTGTAGCCTGTGGATCACTGAGCCTCATTAATTCAATAAGATTTCTATTTATAACCAACCTAGTCACATTTAATCAAAACAAGGGGCTTTATGCTCAGCAACTGATGCTTAACTGCTTAAGTTAAACCATCCAGCTACATCAGAATCAATCCCAGTGTGCTGCACTGACTGTCCGCTCAACCAGTGTACATTAACCCCACCTACTGGCCACTAGCACACGGTACAGCTCAGTAAAAATAAAAGCCAGTTTATCTTCACAGAGTGCTTAATATTTGTTTAGGATTCAGCATTTAGCTGTGTGGTTATTCATTCTGATTTAGTAATTCTCCCTTACATAGTGTCTCCCAGCTGGCAGTCAGCTTAGATTAAAATTAATAAAACATACTGAAGGTTGATGATGAAGACTTTAGCGATTTGTTCAGAGTGTGTGGTTGTGTATGCATTCTAAGTGTCTAAATGCCAGTTAATCATACAGTATTTCGCATAATTAACAATCTCTGTGGAACATTCAATTTATCTGAACCTACAATTAAGCAGGTTTCTCTCCGCCCACATTCCAATTAAATTCTTGTGACATTTTATATCCCACCTGCAGGGCACACAAACAGCATCAAGCTCTACTAATGGGTTGAATGTGAATGTAATGAGGTGCTTTGACAAAAAAACAAGAAAGGAAAGGAAATGCCGCCCAAACTCACCCTGATGCGATTTATGCGTTTATTTTTTTGATGGTAGTAAAGTATTTTAAAAGTCATTTTAAAACCGTTTTACTTCGCATAGAAAAGAGTGGTCAGGATGTGCATCAAAAATCTTTAGTATTCTCAGAAAGAAAGTCATATGTGTTCTAAATATTTTTTTAGCTGAGCTAGGATATCATTTATGAACTCCAAATTCATTTTGAGAACATATTTTTGAAAATATCCCGGCCACTTTTCCCTAAAAGAGAAAGTCAAAAGGTTTTAAAATAATAGAAATGTGTTACAAATGAAACAGTCCATACGACTGAAAATTTCAGTCATTATTCAATGAAAACCTCCACTGCAGTCAAATATGACGCATCAACTAGACATGCTGCATCAAGACTTGAATCATTATTTGATCAGACTACCAAAAAAATACATCTTTTAACGAAATTGTATCAAAACAGAAAAAAAAAAGAAAAAAAAAATTAAAGTAAAATTTTATTTCTGATATGATAACTGGATGTCATTGACATGGAATATGATGACAACAATGCAACATGCAAATGTATAAAGAAATAACAAAACATTTAAATATAAGGCAGTATCACGTATAATCTCTGTACGCAGTAAAAATTAAACTATCATTCCATTCCTAACATAGCCCATTGTAATTTTTGCAGTTGCATTTTGGGTCATGAAAATGGTGGGATAGAATTATAATGCATGAATAATGTATATTTGAAACGTGTGAGCTAAGTCAGTTAAAAAGTAGCTAAAGCATCCAGTGGGAAAGTGTCAGCCATTTCCAATTTCCAAATGAAAGTGTTGTGCGTTTTCTATCACACTTTTAACATGATGACAAACACCACTTTTCACTGTCAATGCTTGAAATCATGACAGCCTCAGGATGTGTGTGTGTGTGTGCCATGTGTCAATGACAAATGCTAGTCATGGGTGCCAGCAAGCTGTGATACCACGTCATCGAGATAAACCCTTGTATAATACTGCTGAAAATGTCATAAGATGCTGTCAAATTAATTTTCCCACCTTTCACCAGACAGACCATCAAATGACAGGTGGTCAGCCCTGACATTCACACGCGTCACAGTGCCCACTCAAGCAGCTTTACTCACAAGGGTGAGAGAACATGACACCTACAGTATGTGGATGCCTTTCCCCACACACACTACACTGCTCACTCGCATAACGGCAGATGCAACTATCAAAAGGGTCCAAAAAGGCTGATTTTGTTTATTAAATGGTAATAAATTAGATTTATTTATATTGTATATAAAAAACACTTGACTATTAGATAATTATGTTGACAAAAATATCAATTCTATTTTATAATTAATTTTATTTAATAATAATAATATTATCAATTTAGTATTAACAAAAATATTTAAAATTACTATAATTATAAAACTAAATATTTATATATTTAGTTATGATAGCATAAATATTATGCTGTTTTTCTCCCTTCATAATTCTAACAAACCTGAAAAAAAGCTTTCATATATGTTTTTGCATCTGTGCCAAAGAGTGATTAGATGATGCGCAAATCACAACAGATGTTTTATTTAGTTGACATTTGAATGTTTTGGATTTGAATGCCGCATGTCACTTACATCATAGAGGTTTAGACTATCGTTCTAACAAATCAATTCAAAACGCTTCATGTTGCAGTTCTTATTGTAAAGAAAGATATCATCCAAATGGCAAGTATTCCCATTTTAGCATTTACTCCCCAAAGCAAATTTTGACTTGCATTTGGCACTTTGCACTTTGCAAGTGTTCATTTTGGACACTGTGTATTCATGAATTCAGGGGGCTGTTCTAGAAGGCACAATGAATGACGAAATATTTTGCTTTATAATTCACACTACAGGCGCTGGGAGTGTCGGGGATCAGGGTTCTAATTAAAAGCCCCCTCTCTCTTGCAGCTCTTAATAGAAGCGAAGTACTCAGGCTACCCGAATCTTAATTCTCACAGGAACTGAGAGACGCTCTTCTCTCCTTTCCCCTCTCGAACAGTGTTTTCCACTGCTCTCAGTAATCAACCCTCCGCTTCTTCAAAAACTGTAAATACACACACACACACATACATGATGTGTCAAGAACTCCCACTCTTCAGAACTGGCAAGATCCCCACACAGAAGCCAAACCCACGTTGCAGTTTAGAGTTTAAGCAGCTGATTGGTCTTGTCAATGAATGTGTGACAGGTCATTTATTGCTTCAGTGAGGGGGGGTACTTTATTACTCATAAAGTAAGAGGTATTAATGTAAATGACCACTGAAAGAGCTTTACAGAATACCTGAGAACATTTCTTATTTGCGAAGTCATGGCAAGCTAAACTAAACTAAACTAAACTAAACTAAAATATATATCACATGGTCCAAGGCAAAACAATGTTCATGGTTTCTGGATGTCCCTTGTGTGCTGTTGTTGTAATTCACATTTACCACCACAAGGTGGGGCTTGGGGTTAGAATTTGAGATTGGACATGTGGCAACTGAATCAGTCTCGGTCCTTAAGATTGTTCTAAGCACTTTACAAGTTATACACACAGTGATTTCACACATTTTTAAATAATAAAATTTCTGCTGCCGTATGAAGGATCGAACAAGTACTGTAGCTCTGCTGAAATCTTTTTTCTGAGTGTCTACTTCAGGTGAAAAGTGAACGGTTTTTACTGGCAAAGTAATGTGGCAGGATCCGCAAATAAAACTGTTGTACAGCCCCTCTGTCTGAGAACTGAGAGTGAGGAATGATGGTACAGTCATTTGCTAGTGGAGCACATGCTCAGTTCGTGCCCATTAAAGGCAATGAGAGAGCTACAGAGAGTGCGCAAGTTTACTTTACTGGTTTCAACTTTGGTCAGCAGTTATCGTAAAGTTTGACAAGGTATGACAGTCATCAACTGAAGTGACAAACTTTGGTCGGTGTTTAACACATGCTAATAACTAGGAGCTCAGGAGGTGTTTAATATACTGTATACACAGCATGCAAAAATATTCTGTTAAATAGTACATTTTGGGCCAAAACTTCAGTGGAAAATAAATAACGGTAACACTTAACAATAAGGTTTCATTAGTTAACATCAGTTAACTACTTTAGTTAACATGAATTAGGAATGAACAAGACCTCAACAGCATTTATTCATCTAAATTAATGTTAATTTTAACATTTACTATACATTATTAGAATAAAAAGTTGTGTTTGTTAACTAATGAAACCTTATTGTAAAGTGTTACCGAAATAATTATAAAGAGCATATGAACAGAGCTTTTGGTGTACCAGCTTGAAGGAGAGCTAAAGGCTGCTAAAATAACCATCTGTGCTTAAACCACTGACCTGGCCTCAGATTTACTAACCGCACCACTTCACTGAATTATGGAATAAGAAGTCCTGGAAGTTATGAGGACTTCCTCCTGGGTTTTGCTAATTGGATTTTGGAGGAGTGCATGGAACCCAGGAGCAGAGGGCGATCTTAAAAAAAGGAAAGTTAAAGAGAGCAGTGACTATAATTTAATATAAGGGGCAGAGAGGTTAGCTTTGCAGATAGAGGATAGAGAAGCAGTGCCAACACTTACTTTGGGGAAAGAGCTTTAGAGCTTTTTGTTGGATCCAAGAAGAGATTCCCTGAACCTAGCCCATGGCCACTGCATTAAGCACCACCAAAACCATAATAATCACCATTAGTGTTCACTAAAATACAGTTTCAGCTCCTTAGAGACTGTGTCAACACTCAATAGCTTGTTCCTTTTCCCCAGGGCCTTAATGTCCTTTCCATCTTGTCAATTTGTACCTTAACTACACTTTAGCTATATCTACTAATCTTTGTTTTCTAAAGAAAATGCTGGTCTTTGCTTGCGCAGAATACTCACCACCACAACTGTTGCAATACAGTTGCAAAAATAAGAGTTTCTTAGCGTGTTGCTATGTAGTTGCTAGGATGTTACTTAATGGCCCAAGTCTCTATTATATTCTGGTCCCTAGATACAGCTAGGTCCTTTCCTCTGTGTTTTTTTTTTTTTTGCCAATTATATTGTCTTCGAAAAATAATAGCACACCAATTTGCAAGAGTGGTAAGATTGATGCTTGCAAATCCAGCCTAACATACATAAACCTCCAGCCTAACATATATAAACCTCTCACAGTGTCTATTTTGCATAGCACTGTCTCCAGGCTGCACATCCAACCTTAAATTGTTTTAACACCCCTGGCGTCCTTTTAAAGACAGAAGACAGCTCTTACATTGATTAGTTTCATTAGTCTCTTTTCCACTGGAATATGTTTCTGAGTGCTGGCAGCGACTGTGAGTGATGTTTCAAAGGCTAATGCACGGAACGCTTCTGGTCGAGAGCCAGGCCTGTGTAATCAACTTCAGAAATTATGAAACCAGTTCAATGGTTCAATAAAATTGGGAGGGAGGCTAAATCCACCAGAGAAAGTGAGAGAGCTTAAAATGGTATTATCTAACAAAAGCGAAAATGTGGTTAAAAGGACCTATGGAAAATTGTGAACAATTATTCCTCTTAAGTGGTCTGGTTTTAAAAAAACATTCTGGCTATTGTCTGAGAGACACTATCTACAAGATTATGCTATGGGATAACATGCTGGTTTACTTGTTACAGACTTGATGGTTAAACTGAATAAATAACTGCTAACCTGACTGCAACTCCTTCGGTGTCTCTTAAGAAGTCTCTCAGCCAAACTTTGCTTCCATTTACAGACGGTGACGAGAGACGGCCACTTAATCGGCCCCAGATCAGGAGCCTTGCTCTTCAGGGCCTCCATGCTGAGCCGTTTGTGAAGCGGTCGTAAGGATTCAACTCGAGGAGGGGCGAGAAGGTTGGGCGCGCTTCCTCGGTGGAACTTCTCCCGAAAAAGGCCATTATTCACCAGCATGTAGCTCATGGCGGATGGCAGTTCGCCCAGCAAAGCTGGACAATGTGAAAACTTCCACAAAAGCCTCTGTCAAATCAATGGACAGTTTCGCAACAAGGTCACCCTAACACTGATACAATGTACATATCCGCAGCCCAGTGGAGCCAAGCCACAATAAAATGGACTTTTCAGCGCTGGTGGCTAATAAACAAACAAATCCATTGATTCTTTAGAAAACTGAAAGTCGGTCAAATATCAGAAGCCAAATCCAGCGGCTTTGGGTGTGTAGAGGACGGTTAGAACCCCAGGCTTAGACAGGCGTGTTAACTCCCGAACAAATCATTGTGCTGCTCGGAAAGACAGCAGCGGTCCCAGAAGTCTGTTCCATCCTTGGATGAGTATCTCCTTCCATCGGGGGACGGCGTATGGGAGTCGAATGTCTGAGATGGAGATTTCTGGCGGTGGCCTGTGCTATGGTAGGCTAGGCTAACCGAGGCTTAGTTGTACTTTTTTTCAGGGTGTGGTAGGGAGAAAAAAAAGTGCACAGAGAGTGACAAAAACTCAATAAATCAGGGGGGTGATGGGGCGGCCGAGGGGAGGAAGATGAGATGAGATTGGCAAGGGGCAGAGCTGAGATGCAAATCACGTGGGATATAATTAAAGCCTAGGGGAACATCACTCCAGTGAGTGGCCACCACCAGATTACAGCCAATCAATAATGGAGCCGACAAACACATAAACGCGAGCGCTGGCACACACATAAATACGCAGAGATGGTTATCAGGCTCAGACACGAGCCAAACTTAAATCCACCACACTGGGAACGCCACAGCAGGCTTAAACGCGAGTTACAGGATGTTGAGCGTGAAAGGAAAATTAAACGTGCAAAGCGCAAAAACAGCAATTAACCATGTCCTGGGCTCCATGCTGCCAAATCAGACAATGGGGGATGATGGGAAATCCCAGAATAGACAGGCTAAATGTGTTATCTCTTTGATTACAGCTCTAAACGTCACTAAACGGCAACAAGCGGATAATCAGGATCGCAGAGGAAACGGTCTGACGGCTGCTTGATCATTATAGCAGTTGCAGCCTGGTCTTGAAGAAATGCAACATACAGTACATGATTCGATCAAAGGATGTGACTGTGCTGCATTGAAATCTAGCATGAATATAGACGATTTATAAGTGGTTCTTTAACTTTATGCACTTTAATTTCCCAGGAATTATCATTTTTTGTTTTATCAAAACTAACTTCCTTTCTTTATATGAAAATCACAATTTGAAAAGTGTTATTTTTGTCCCAGATCCAGATTTTCTAAATTCATTATAATTTTTTTATTTTATTATTATTACATTTTTGTGGAATGTTAAAATTAACATTAATGAGTGACAAACAATTTTCAGTATATGAAAAAAATTCAAAAACTGTAAATCAGGATCACTTTCACCACCTTCATTTGCATCACATTGAACATTATAAATGAGGTCAAAATTTTCGTATTTTATTTTCAAAATTTTATAGATATAAATACACTACTTTTTGAAGTTTTGGGGTCGGTAAGGTCTTAAGCTTACGGATTCTGAATTTATTTGATGATAAAAAAGATTAATAAAAAACTGTTTCCTATTTTAATATATTTTAAAATGTAATTTATTCTTGTGATGTGATGGTAAGAGTGTGAAAAGAGTTGTGCTGTTAGAGGGTTTATTCACAGGGCCAAAAGTGCATATAGTATAGAAAAACCATATCACCATATTTTTTTCTAGTGCTTTGTTGCTTTTCATTTTACAGTTGCATCAGATGCTACCATGGTATTTTTTTGACGTCTACGTTGCAGGCGTTAAAGCTTTGTGCTGTCTGCGTTTCAGTGTTAAAATTGCCGTTTGTGACGAATTAAAAAGAAAAGGGTTTGCTTGGAGATATCCAGGGTTTGATTTGGTCAAAACTGCTCTGCTCACATTCATTGTGTGGTGTAGGAATATCCAACCGCTGGTCAGCTACAGATAAAACGGCCCTGTCTCACTGTGTCTTTCTGTCTCTCTCTTTTTCCCATGGGCTGGGAGGATAAAGTTGAGGCAAGGATGAGGAACATGAGTCGGGTTGCCTCGTGACTACCATACACAAAGACAAAGAAAGAAAAGCAGACCCCTTAAACAAGGCACTTTAGAAGTGGGCCAGCACTCATCTCAAGAAGCCATCCTTACCCATCTCTCTCCGCTCATGTTTATATCCACCCTGCTCAGGGTATACTATCAACAGTATGACATTTTGAAATCCGTAACTCAAGCTCCCCCCTTCTGTTACCTGCTGCCGAGAGCTCCATCTATTATACATGGGTTTTAACCTGCACATCTTGTAAAGCTTCCCGGAGAGATACAGACAGTGGGAGAACGTACAGAGGGGCATGAAGTGATAGAAGAACATATCAAATCTAAATATTATTGTGTATGAGAGACAAAGGTGGAGTCTGAAATAGAAGACATTCTGTCTAAGCACAGACATATAGGCTACTAGCTCATGAAAAAATTTGTTTTTTGTTGTGTTTTGTTTTTGCCTGGCGATAAATCAATGATCCATATGCATTACAAATTTCAGGGTAATTAATTAAAATACAGAACTCTGACTGCAGAGCAATGATCAAGGTACCTGCTCAGAATACATCTAAGGCCATCAAAAGATCTTTGAACATCATAAGGGATACTAGTCTTTTGATTTAAATTGTTGTGGACAATCATTTGAGTGGGCAAATTGATGCTTCATATTTGAGCAATTTATTTTAAAAACAATTTAAAAATAAAAAATAAAAAAATATTAAAAAAATATTACATTTTAAATTAATTAATTGGCACAATGAATTTAGATTAGATTATAACAGATTCTAACAATTACAACAAAAATATTTAACAATTACACACTTTAAGCAGGTATTCAACAGGCTGACGTTACCGTTTGATTTTGAAAATGAACTAAAAAGCTATTGTACATGTCTGCTCTTATCCAGGACTTTTAAAGCCTTTACAATGATCTGATCTCAAGACCAGAAGCAGGAAAAGAATGCTTACATCTGGGTTCTTTCCAGGTAATGGTGCACTGCTTGTTCTCTCTCTCTCTCTCTCTCTCTCTCTCTCTCTCTCTCTCACACACTTCTTTTCTTCAGATCTATAACGCAGTGGAGCAACTAATGAGATCTTTTTTTACCACTAAATACATCGCTGGAACTTCACATCATTAATCTTATAAACAAACAAATAGAACAAACACAGAGTGGTCTAAATCATCAAATAAAAGCAACACAAATTCAGCCTAATGATTCAGTTCCTTTGGGTGAGCCATACAGTATAAAACAGTAATCATTAGTAACCAATGTAAAGGCTGGTACAAAAAAATACCATGGTATTAGCATACCATGTTTTTTGGACATTTGCCATGGTAATGCCAAGGGGTGTGACGAGATCTCGCGAGACTAAAATGTGACGAGATTTCCCGTCGGGTGAAAAGCTGTCTCGAGATATCGCCATGACGGAGCGTGAGGGTGAAATAAGCATTGAATATTCCACCGCTACACTCAGATTCGCCTCAACTGTCGATTTGCTGTTTTTATAAAAAATAAAAACCATTATGAACTAATGTAAAAGTCTGCTCTGCTCATCCAGCACGAGTTGCCGTCGCAATCAGTGCAGCAAGAATCACAGTTCATTGACAACGTGACGATGGCGGATGATTGGTTGCGCAACAGAGCCTAAATGTCTGATACCGGTAAATGTCTTATCTTGTACTGTAGAATGCGCGCTCAGCACTGCTGCTCCCTGCTATACACCGAGTATGCGCGATCACAAATTTGAAAGTGAAAGTAAAACACAAGCTCCCTGATGCGCGCAAATTAGGCTCCATACATACAACAAGCCTGTCTCCTACCCATCTCTGGACTGTGTAGTTGTGGCTATGGTCTCTGTTTTGGTCGCTTTGAATATTGAGAGAGTACTGTAACGTCTGAAGAACGACAGACAAGGGAGACTCCGTTTCTGAACTAATAATCGGAACGCAAGAACAACTGTACGTAAACGCACCAGCCTCGTTTCTCTCCACCCAAACTTTTTCGAACTCACTGCATTAACTGGCGTTGCAAAATAAAACAGCAATTTCAGAGTATGTGCGCTACAGTACTTTGATTATTTGCACTTGAACTTATTGTTTGATAAACTGATTTACTGCACTTATTGTTTGCACTTAATAAGACAAAGATTTATTTTTGTTTTTTATACTGTTTTTATTTCTGTGTTCAATTTGTGTAAAGGAGTTCAGTTGTTAGGAGGTCACACACAACATCAATCAGAAGTTCTGGAAGCTCATAAATGTACAGTAAGGTCTGAAGAGAATCATGTGAAATCATACAGGAGAAAAGCCAGTCAGTAAAAACCTTTTACAGTGCTTGTATATTGTTTTCTTTCAAATGCATTTGATAATTCATACTCATAAAGTAAACCTGAAATGACATGCCTTAGAATATTTTTAGTTAAAACATTTCAAAATGCACCTGCATACTATTTTTCCAGTCATGAGTTTTGGAGGATTGAGGATTTCTGAAAAATCGTGCAAAAGTCTCGTTCTCGTGAACCCAATCTCGTGTCTCGTCTCGTGAGATAAGTGATAAGTGTCTCGTCACACCCCTTGTAATGCCATGATACTAGTCATGTACATTACTAGTTCTGTTTAGTTCAACTTTAATTAAATAGTGTTGGGACTTCTTGCCTGTGTTACAGTTTCTGCCAATCGGCCTCTTCAAGCATTCTCGCTGTGGGAATAGACTGTCAGTCGCTGACAGCTTGTCCGCTGGCCGACAGGGACGTGCTCAAGCCTTAAGCCCAGGGGGAAATGGTTTGTGTTAGTGAAAGCCATCCTAATATTAACAGTCTCATTTCAGAGTGACGAGTGGCCGAATTCACCTGTCAGATCCGTCTCAGGACATGCGCAGCAATTCCCCCTCCTGAATCAGAAAATGTCAGACAATTTGCTCTCCTAATTAAGAGTTAAATGAAGCGTTCAGCTTGACATGGAGTGATGAATCTAAGCTGTCCAATTCAGAGAATCATATATTCATTAAATTAAAATGGACCATATTTTTCTTAATAAATGCCTCTGGTCTCATTGTGTATGATTCATCAGTGCACATTATACTGATTGTTTTTATTAATAAATAAATAAATGTACATAACTATTAATCATTTATTGATAGTTATTATTTAAGTCTATTATTTCACTGGATTCGCAATGTAAACATCATAACTAAGTATTGTAAATACATTGCTATGATAATATACACAGGTTATTATAGGCCAAACCAAATGTCCTTGGCCTGAAAAAAAGTTGAAGATATGCAACAAAGAAACTAGCTGCATGAACTTTGAGGCTTCTTGCTGATGGTTAAACAATAGCTAAAGCTAGCAAAGCTGAGATACCCCATAATAATTCTGCAACAGTACAAGAGAGAGGAAGACACTCTGAATATGCAAAGTGTCTTATCTATTCTGAGCGATAGACGCAGAGAAAGAGAGTTAGGGGTCGTTTTTAGTGCAGTCCTTTATGATCTGGCCATTCTGCCTGTTAATGCCATTGTGAAGTTCTCATGATGTTCATTAAGGCAGTGCTAATTAAGCTCTAACTCTGGAGCTCTACAAAACACTTAAACAATCCACACTCATAAAAAAAGAGGTGGGGAGAGAGAGACAATGACACAAACTAGTTTTACCATCCTTCTCAAAAATGACCCAACATTCTGCCTTTACGCTGCAACACTACAGCTCTTTTCCAAAACATTACGAGATATCTACCTAGACAGCGCTTTAAGGCACAGTAGGCACACTTTCAACATGAAGTCTGTTCCTAAAGGTTTGCAGCAAAATTATGCTGGCTTTCAAGATTGTTTTGGAAAAATAAAGGCAGCATCTTATGCATCCTGTATGAATAAGTCATCTATCTATCCATCTATCTATCCATCCATCCATCCATCCATCCATCCATCCATCCATCCATCCATCCATCCATCCATCCATCCATCCATCCATCCATCCATCCATCCATCCATCCATCCATCTATCTATCTATCTATCTGTCTGTCTGTCTATCTGTCTGTCTGTCTGTCTGTCTGTCTGTCTGTCGCCCAAGAACAAAATTAAGTCAAGTCAAGTCAAGTATATTTGTATAGCGCTTTTCACAATACAGATTGTATCAAAGCAGCTTCACAGTATTAAATTAAAATAATACAACAAGGTTTGTTTCTAGTGGAATTAAGTAATAAAGTTAATAATTCAATGAAATTGACAGTAAAACTGTGTGTGTGTGTGTGTGTGTGTGTGTGTGTGTGTGTGTGTGTGTGTGTGTGTGTATCCTCAACAAAGCCCAAAATTATGTCTTTTGGTATCAGCTGAGTCACATCACTAGATTACCATTATTGTTTAGCATGTACGTGTTGTGGAAATGTTGCCTATGTAGACTGTTTACTTACAAGGTTCCATTTTAGTTAGGATAGGCAGCTGTTTACATAAGCAGTAGACAGTGAAGAATTGCCAGGTTTGGAAAAATCTTGCAACTCAAAATACAAAGTGAACCTCAACACCTGAACCTCTCAAGGCCTTTGAATGTACAGCCCATGTGCTGACAGACACTTTCTGTTCTCGGTCCATCACTGCCTAGTGACATCTCTAACTTCCTGCGATTAAACTTATCACTGCTCACAGCAGAGCCTGTGGTGGCACTAAGCCACATCTGTCATATATCCCCTCCACCAGGACCGGTTCGGAAAACACGTGGCCTAATCCGCAGCGGAACTGCAAACATCCCCTATTTAGGATGCAATCCAGCTCCAGGATTGGTTTAAGCTGGACATAACAAATCTAGTCGACACCCAAACATAGGCTGATGTAAGTCAATTTGGAGTTTCTTCAAACTATAGTAGTCAACATTTGAAGTGGATCAAAACCTTTCATCAAAGTTATACATGAATTTTGAACAATACCCGTTTTCGTCCAAGGACGACTTTGTTGAACTTTTTTTGATCCACTTCAAATGTTGACTACTGTAGTTTCTGACTAGATTCTGGCTGGATGATCAATAATGTAGAGGCTATAGTCTGAATCAGCAACTCTTGAAATGCTTCTCAGGAGTGAGGACGAGAGACACCTCAATTTGTTGGAGACAAGAACAGGTACAGAAAGCGAGACCGACTCTAACAATAGCGCAAGCCTGTTACAGCTTGTATCGCCTCGGTCTTTACAGCTCTTGTGACATATGCGATGGCAACAATATTTTGGGACAAACAAACCACATTAGAGGATGCTGAACTCAATCGGCTAAATTCAGCTCCAGGTAACACTGAATAAGTGTGCTGTGAAAAATCTCAGCCTCAGCGAATCACCTTCACACAGCACCTCTTATTTACTGTTATCCTACACATAACCGCCTGTCACTCCTGATAGCCTATTAATTATTCATATAACACAAATGTCAACATGTCTCCATAGTGATAAAAACTACATCACATAGCTTCTCCTATTCTTTTAGGAAAACCAATGTATTACTTTGAATATATATAAAAATGACCCCATGCTTTTTTTTCCCCTCTGCTGTAATATCTTTAAAACATGCTGGACCGCTGCCAGACCGCTATACATATACATGCTGAATCACTAAATAGCAACATTAATAAAAATAAAAAAATACTCATCATTCTGCTAATGTAGAAGCCTCGTTTTACAGGAATAAAGGCTATAGCCACATTCCAATATGAATGTGGAGAACAATGCGGACGGCAAAGTTGCATTAAATAAATCAGGCCCTGCACGAAAACCAATTTTAAAAAGTCATCGCCGCATGATAAAACCTTACAGAGGCAAATGAGGGAGACAAATGGGGAAGGCTCCAGCCAGAGCCGAATCTAATAACGTTTTAGGCCACACACGCGAGACAAAATGTGTTGAACCTTGCAGTTCTTTTTATGAGGGCTCAATGACCGGCATGAAATATGTGAGACTGCACTGTACTCACAGAAAGAATTAGAGCAGAACTTCATCACCACTAAAACTATTTAGGAAAAGACAGAGTGCAAGGTTTGCTAACAATTCCTGCATGTCATTGGGGGAGCTGCTATTTCTGTACACACGTTCACTTCGCTATCTTAACCTAAACATAACAGAAATATATATATATATATATATATATATATACATAATATTTCAAGATTAATACAGAATGAACACAAACATGTATATCTTTAGTGTTTTTGAACATTGCTTTTTCATGAGAAATTATACCATGGTACATGGTCCAAAATGTCTATAAAGTCTAACCTTCACTTCTATCTGTTTAATAAATAGGCTTTTAGACATTCCCCCTGTTTGCCTTTGTGTAAAACCCAATTTGAAGTATCCAATGTTTTGTACTGTTTGCCCATTTATCCAGGGTTTCCTCACAAAAAAATCTGCCCTTGGACTGCCTCAAATCTATTTAGAACCATTCATTTTCACTGGTTTGTTCAGGATCCTTAAAGAGATAGTTACCCAAAAACCAATGTATCTTTCTTCCATGGAACATAAAGGGAGAAATTTATAAGCCGTTTTATTCCACATAATGAAAGTCAATGGTGACCATGACTGTCATACAATTTTCAGTAAATAACGACAGTCTGTTCCTCACATAAAGCTGTCGTGTGGCTTCAGGAAACTTACAGCGCAGTTAAGAGTCATTTTATTTCACGAGAACAATATACATCACAAAATAAATTATAAATAAATAGCTTTAAATAAAGTTTTCATAATATCAAATTTTTTGATACCATTGAAATTTCATAAATGTTCCAATATATTAGATCTGTGCCTCAGATGAGACGGTAGCCTAATTATTTTTTTTTTTTTATAAAACTTATATTTTAAGTTCTGTCATATTATTCAATAACTTTTACTGTTTTTTTAAATTTTTTACAATTTTTTTACCATGGTATCGATTCAGTATTGGTATCGAGAAAACACTATCGTGTTTACCGGTATATAACCCACCCCTAATACAGACTATCGTAGTGATTTGTCCACTTTCATTCATGATGACAATTTTTCAACTATCCTCTTAAATACTGTAATAAGAAATTCTCACAATAACTTCAGGTCATATTGTAAGCGTGGGTATATTTGCAGAGCAGCTGCTGGGGTAGCCAGGTCAAAGAGAGGAGAGAGACTGTCTACCTTCACCTGTTCCTCAAGTTTAATGGTTCTGAGCACAAGCGGGCAACATGACCTGAGAGCGCATGCTGTCCACGTTTGACCCAGACACATATTTTATATGAAGGGCAATTGAACGCACAAGGACAAAAAGCCACACTACTACACAAACAATGTCTAAAATAGCCATCTTTCTGGAGATAAAATTTGGGGAGAGCTTGTTAAGGCTAAAGAGCAGGGAGAGGTGCAACATCAAGGACATCTTCAAATTGTTTAAAATAAATTACTTTTGCTCAGAGGTTATTCACAAAAAATAAAAAATGACTGAGGAGACATTTTCTGCTGTTCAAATGATAAAAAAGGTTTCATTTCAATTTGATTCCATCGCTTCAGTAGTTCCTCTATAATAGTACCTGTAGGTGTGCTGAGAGGCCACGAATAAGCGTGAAATGCTCTCCAAATCCAGGTTGAGCGTTATGAACCGGGGCAAACAGCCATTAGATCTTTGAAGATAGGAAAGAAAAGACGAGCATGTCTACTAAAATGTTCAAAAAAATATAAAGGTACATTTAGGTGCTTATTTATATTCGGGGACAGTAACAGGGTTGTGATGGTTTCTTTGCTCTGTCCTTGTAAAGATTGAGCCAAAATAATTTTTATTTGTAAGTCCTGAAATACACCCATGGCACCTCCTCGGAGGTAGTACAGCATTAGCAAATCCATGAATAATCATTAACGCCAAAAATATGGTTAAAAAGAATGATAAAGGCTTTGCCATTTTAATAAATATTGGATTACTCTTATTTTTTTCCCATATTATTTCCTGTGCTCAGCTCACCTGCACCAATCATTCAAGTGTATGAGTGGTGCTTATGTATGGATCCATAAACCAAAAGAAATCACCGGAAATCACTCCTTCCTTTAGCTTTAAACACAAAGCCAGATGACAGTATGTCAAATTAAAGAATTTCAATAACTACAGTACTAAACTGCTGCTCTGAGGTGCTTTTCCTAAAGCCAACTTTGGTCGTTAAGTTCTGTCATTACCAATAGAGTTCAAAGTTGGCAAACGATGCTTTTGGGAAACGCACCTCAGAGACAAAGATCATAAAACCTCACATAGAACAGACAAAAGATCAGCAGAAGCAGCAAGAAACAGGTTCCTTTAAAGACCTGTGGAAAGATGAAACCAATCTCAAAGTAACTCCAGTGATAAAGCCTCTGCTGGAGAGTGTGAAACTGTGCCAGCACAGGCAGACAGGTGAGCAGGGTGTGAAACCCTCCTGCCAAAACAGAAATCAATACAACCATGAAGTGAATTTCTGAACCAAGAAAATGTCAAGATTAAATACCACCTAAACCTTACCCTAACCATTAAATAATACATATTTAGCATGAAGCATATTTTAGGACCATTACGATATTTGCACTGTGACATCATTTTCATGTCAATTAAGCACCCCACCCCCCACCAAATGATTTGTTTATCAGTGGCAGAGTAAAGCATATTTCAGTACTATTAACTGATGCAGATGGTTTCTAGGTAGTTACTAGTTAGAGTAAGTTTCTTGGTGTCCTTATGTGGCCTACGGTCATCAGCATTCGCCCACGTTCTGCTGTTCTGGACATACAGTTCCAGAATGGGGGATGTGTGTCTTTGGTTTGTCAGCATAAGTCAATTTCTTCCTCTTCTGTCCTCACTTCAGAGGCTTGATCATATAAACATGGATGTGTTAAAAAAACAAAAACAAAAAAAAAACAGATACAGGATTCCTTCACCCAGACACTAGGTTAAGGGTTGCTAGGCAGCACTTTGCTGGATGTTCAAATGAAGAACAAAACCTGCACTAAAAACACACAAAATTAACCAAAGGGAGTGAATCTTTTTTATTTTGAATAACCCACTTTAGGGCCATTTGACATTATTTTCATAATCCTTACAAGGTCTCACAACAGAAATTCAAAACAACGGGATCCATTACTTTAATGTGGTAAAATATTATGTGTTATTTCAAAATGATGTGCTGTTTTTCATTTATGCTGAGTTTATTAAAAACTACTAAAAATACTAAAAATACAAACAAAAGTATTAAATCAATACAGAAATATGGGGAGAATGTACGTAGATTAAATGTCATGAAAATAGTGTACTGTTACAATGCAAAAAAATATTAATGGTCCTAAAATTTTCTTTAAACAAAAATATATTTATATATTACAGTTCAAAAGTTTTTATAAGAAATTAATACTTTTAAATGATAGTAAAGACTTTTACATTGCTACAAACAAATAGCACGGTTTAAGCAGCACAACTCCCATCATTCAGCTTTTCCATCATTGGGCCAAACCGTTCTCATTGCTTAACCGTTACATTCCGTGCCGATCCGGCCCACTTGGTACGGATACGATTTCATTTTCAACTGTGAGGCTGATAATGGAGACTCTTTGGAATGTCATACAAATGCATCAGTAACGCAAGAGTTTACAGACGATATAAAGCTGTAAATAGCGACCTCGTTATGCAGGATGATTCGATATATTTTTTTATTTGATTAACTTGTGTTTACTTCACTTTAGTATAGGGCGCTTTGCCAGCTACAGATCCCTTTGCAGGGATTTTGATTGACAAGCGATCTGACCAATACTAATCCACTAATCCACCATCCGCCAAATCCGCCATTTTGCCCGACAAAGCAGTCAGGAGAGTTAGTAGATTAACGTCGGTGGACTTGAACTTATGTACTGATGTCTTTCAGCGGTTGAAACAACATTCCTTTTGATGGTCATTCATGTTTATTTGATGCTATAAATTAACTAGAAGGAAGAGATGATCGGTTCACAAGCAGCTCTAACTGAGGTGCTACAGCGGTCTGTCACGACACATTAAAGAGCCACAAAACTTAAAATTTCTTTACAAAATTACCAAATTTGAAAGTTGAGACTCAAAAGTCCTGTCTGTCCTGACTGTTGTCAGTGTCTTCTTTGCACCGCGATGTATTTTTCACTGTGTGAGAACATGATGTGTGGGGTGAGAGAGGCATGGCTTGTCAGACAAGAGAAACTAAAGGGGGCGGGTCTTTACGAACAGACAATTCCGGGCCTTGAACGGTTATTAATCGTGCCATGCCGTACCAAGCTCAAGTGGAAATAAAACTGATAGGGATGCACCGGGTGACCGATCATAAATCGGAACCGTTTCTTTTCTTTTTTTTTGCCAATTTTTTCGGAAGTGCGCCTGCGTGCACAGACTACATTATCATTCACAAACATGTCTTGCAGAGCTACCAGTCTGAGGCACAGATACCAAGAAGCGAACAGCCGTTAGTGAACTGGCGCACAAATAAGAGCCGCTTTCCTGCACTCGCTGAAGTTGCGCAAGCGTATTTGTCCGTGCCCTGCACTAGCGTAGACAGTGAACGTTTGTTCGCCTCAGCTTCTCATGTGTTGGATGAGAAACGAAACAGACTAACTTGTGACAATTAAAGCTGAAATACTTATTTTTGTAAAGAAAAACTTGGATGCAGTTTTGAAAAGCTAGAAGTAGGCTAAACCTCAGTTCTGTATAAGATGAACATTTTTATTTTACCTTAAAATTACATTGAGTTAATTTGATTTAAAAAGCACCTGCTGTAGCATCTTTGTTTTACTCGTTGCACTACACATTATTTGATTTAACATTTTGGAATAATTTATTTATTTTGGTTTTATTTAGTTTCACTGGTAAAGACGTTTTTTCTTTACAGCGAATTTAAAAACAAAAACAAATGCTGAATGAATGCTGATTAAGTAGCCTAACATCTTTGTTTGGATTGTTGAATGTGTGTTGATTGTGTTGTTAGGGTTGCAGAACTATGCAGTTGCTGCATTTCACATGGTTACAGTTAATGTTTGAATTTAAGGCTAGTTTTATGTACTTTCAAGTTTAACCCAAATTAAAAACAAAAGCTAAATGCTGATGCTAAATGTCAGTATCTATAATGAATGTGCTTAATGCGCAGTTACTGCTGTTAATTCCAGATGGTTACAGTTATTGTTTTTAATAGCCAGAAGCCAATTTGGCCTGTTAAATACCAAATAAACATCTTGTTTATTGTTTATCTTCCATTCATTCTTGTTTGTTGCTTAAAGAAAATAAAACCGGAAATCGGTATCGGCCATGAAAAATCATGACCGGTGCATCACTAATAATAACTGAAACCGTTTCTTACCATTGTTCGGCCCAATGGTGGAAAAGTGGCTATTGATAATAATAATAAATGTTTCTTGAGCAGCAATTCAGCGAATTAGAACGATTTTTGAATGAAAATGTAACACTGAAGACTGGAGTAATGGCAGCTAAAAATTCACCTCTGCAATCACAGGAATATATTACATTTTAAAATGTTTTAAATTGGACAAAAAGTTATTTAAATAGTAATAATATCTCACAACAGACATACATTCTGGAGATACATTGGGAGATTCCCCCCATAAAAAATTCCAACCCAGAACATTTGCACACCAAGCATGCAGGTAAAACCTGTCGCATTCAAATCCCACACCTTTAGTAACTGATAACTGAGAGAAAGAGAAAAATGAGAATTGAAGTGAGCCTGTCAGAAACAGGACTAGTATAAAATGAAAAGCAGACAGACTAGGTTAGAACAACTCGGATATGGTGCTGAACATCTCAAGACTGCGAGAGTCGGCAGAGGGAGAGAAAGAGTGAGAAAGAGAAAGGGAGACACACTGGTCAACTTCCCAGATGGTACAGCGTGGTAAACACGACGTTAACAGGAAGACAGCAGGTTAAGAGGATTTTCTGCAGTTTAATGAGAATGATACAGATCATTATTAATGCTTTGTAAAGCAAGCTGGAGTTAAGATAATGGGATACAACGTTGTTATATTACTTCCACTATAAGACGCTGAAAATTAGATCTGGCGGGGTGGGGGTACTCAATCTCAACCGCTTTTTAGCATTAACAAACTTTAATGAATATAAACGACAAACCTGACAACAATATTCACACTAATGATACTTCAACCACAAATCCACCTTTTGTTAAACAATTTGGATTAAGAAGTACTTCAAACAAGGTAATATTCTTCAGAGTGAACTCTACGAGGAGTAAATGAAAATCTCCCACACCTACCTTCTGCATTTTAGCCTTCCTAGCATTCTGAAGCAGCCTGCGTCCCAGCTTCTTGGCGTACCAAATGGAGGCAAACATAGTGTGGCTGAGCGGAATCTCTCCGTATGAATTATGAGTAAACACTGTGGAAGAGTCACCAGCCACAGCGTCAGAGAGAGAGAGAGAGAGAGAGAGAGAGAGAGAGAGAGAGAGAGAGAGAGAAGGAGAGAGAGATGCTCTTCACACTCCTCCCCCCTCAGTAATAATCTACACACACACACACTCAGCCTAGAGCAGGTGAGAGAGAAGGAGGGAGGGCAAAAAGAGACACAGACTGCTCAAAGAAGTCGCAAATCTTACATGCACTCTCTTTCTCATTAACATCTCACTGATTTCATTCTCTTGTCTGCAGGTTTATTTACATATTGTCAGTTGGAGGTCCGAGCAGTAGGTTTTCTCCTTGACGGTATCGTGTGCAGGATCTGAATCTGTGCTAACAGAATGGGCGACCCTGGGCCACTACAGCCCCCTTGTCACTGAGGAGTAGTACATGAGTCTGCCTGGGCTCGGTTCAGGGGCTCTTCTGGCTGTGTGAGAGATGAATGTGGTTCCCTAAGCTACTGGGCTAAATCATCTAACACTCCTGAGGTTCCTCTGGGACTAAAAACACAATCTGTCCATGCCATCGGTTAGGATAAACATGAGCTGTATCCCTCACACTTCTGAAATGCTTTGCTCAAATTCACATCTTCGTGAGACCGCTACTGTCACTGAACATAATGCAGGAATCTGCCTATAATTGTATCATGTACTGTAATTCCACAAGCAGCAACTTAAATTGTGTTGGAAAGAACAAAAAACACAAACAAGATCTAATTAAAGGTAAAGTTCACCCAAAAATGGAAACTCTTTCATCATTTACTCACCCCTTTCTTCTGTGGAATGATGAAAAGTGTTTTTTTAAATACAATGAGTCAATGGGCTCCAATGTTGTTTGGTTCCTGATATTCTTTGAAAAAATTTGGAAACTGACAATTAAATATTGACTCAACAAATTGCTTTCAACTAATTATCCCCAAACAAAAAGATGCATTGTGGTATTTTTCGCTTAAAGTCTGGTAAAATAAAATAAAAAATACATTCAAAATATTGTGTTCAGCCAATCCCTCAAGTAGAAGTGAAAAATCTGTTTGCCGAACAAGCCTAAAAAAATAAATAAAAAAAAATAAAAACGTGCACCTGAGAGAAACCATTGTGGATTCAAATGTATATGCGCGGGAGAGTGAGAAGTCGATGGTGAGAACGACGACAGAACATCATTTCCAGACAGATTTTCCATCATTTAAGTTGTGGTGAGTACTGAACTCTTTATTTCTTAAGTCTTGTGTACGTTAATTTGAGTGCAGGTCTCAATTTCAACATAAAACCGAAAAACAAGGTTATTACATTACCGCGCCTGATAAGCATTCGCTAAACGAATTAGAAAGATTCTCCGAATGTTTTACTTTAGGACACAGTATATTTTACATACATAACATTGTATTTTGCAGAATAACAGTGAATTCACGCCATTGCTGGTTTCATGATAGCATTTTATAACCTAATTTAGCCCATACTAATCTCTCAGTATGGGCATACTAATCTCCCATACTAATCTCAACTTTATTATGATTATATAAAATGAACACTAGGTATACCTTTCTGTTATAACTTTTTTTTTTTCTCAATGTAACCCAGCATCGTTAGGTCTGACTCACCAGGTATAATTTAGTGAAGAAAACGGAATCGGAAAACAGAAGTGAGTATTTAACAAGAGTTGTTATTGCACATTTGTTCATTCCATATTTGTGTCAAATACTGTTAGCTCTTATGATGTGTAATTTGTGTTAAGTTGCTTTACTGAGAGCCGCCATGAGCGCGCTAAAATGTGACAGTGTAATTTAGGCTGCATAAGTTACGAAGTTGAAGTCTGTCATTTTGTGTTAGTCTGGGGGGAACTTAGTCTGGCTATCACCAGACCAAGCTCAATCTTTAAGATTGAACGTGGTCTGGGGAGTCTGATATGTATTTTCTATTGCTCAAATGACTACGCTAGGGATCGACCGATATGGATTTTTTAGTGCCGATGCCGATACCGATTTTTTTTCATCAGCCTTAGCCGATGACCGATACGGGCTGCCGATTTTCTTGAGCCGATTTTTGGAGCCGATACTGCTTTTGCTCCCTCAATTTACATCATAAAAATGACACAATGATCATGATGATAACAAATGTTGCAAGTCTCAATTTAAAAGAGGATCATTTATTGAACTTAAAAAAATATATATTTAACAAATAGTAAAAACAGGTGAGGTAGAACAAGTAAAAAAAGAGTTACTAAAATACTGAAAATAATTATTTAAGCATAATTAAAAATGAGCAAAAGGTACATTTGTTACTGTATTATTTATTAATCTTTGTTAATCTTAGTTAATAAAAATACAGCTGTTCATTCAGCTGTTCATTTGTTCATGTTATTCACAGTGCATTAGGCTAACTAATGTTAACAAATACAACTTTTGATTTCAATTATGCTTCTATAAATGGTTAAATTAACATTATCAAAGATTAACAAATGCTGTAGAAGTGCAGTTTATTAATAGTTAATGTTAACTAATGAAGTTAACTAGAGTTTAATAAACTGAACTTTATTATAAAGTGTTACTGATTTGTTATACACCGATTCAGACGTCTGGTGAGTTCAGTGTTGGATAGATCAGTTGTTATAATGTATTGCCATACATTAAATAGAATCGGTTTAAAGGAGTCATTAGTGCGTGAATCAGAGGTTTCATTAGCGGACGTGTACGTGTTTGTGTGATTATCCCGGCAGTTTAGGACATCGCACAAGATTTGTGTCAACACAGAAAACATTTCATCACTGGATAGGTTTTTGGGTTTATTGAAAGTGTGGTTTGTGTCAGCTGAATGTGCGGAACGTACGCTTTTCAGAGAAGATAAGGAAACGTTTTTTTTTAGCACAAATCACATCCAGCAGGTAATTCAGGAAAGAAATGTCCCAATCCTCCACATGAAACTTCGCTCTTCCGACCTTTTACCATCATGTCAATTCTCAATTGATTTTGATTAATATGCGCGAGGGAGGGAGAGCAAGACAGTCTGAAGACGGTGTGAGTGTGCGCGCGCGCGGCCAGAGGAGGAGCGCGCGCTCTCTCTCTGCTCGTTCTTTCAGCGACATGCGACCTGTCACAAGCGCAGTTTTCAGTCATCAACATCACTCAGTGATCAAATAAGGCTATGGCGGGATAAAAATTCGCTTTGGCGACCGCAAAAAAACGCAATATGTGGCGGCCGGTGTTGATTCTGTGGCGCACTTCCACGAATTAGTCTATGTGTGGGAAACTGACTGGAGACACACACACCACACGCGTCCAAACCTCTGCCAGGTGGTCGCTGAATAAAACTCCCACAAATACCACGGAACGTTGTCGGCATTACTTAATCCTATGACCAGTGTTCGTAACAGCTACCTTATGCATACGAATAGCCTACAACTTAGCTATTTGCAGCTCCCTAAATACAATGGCAAGCAGTTTTATAGAGGCATTCGCGTTTTCCATTTGGACCCACAAACTTGCTTAGCTAAAGTTGCTAGTACATATAGAGCTACCTGTTTCCACTTTCAAAGTGTATGGCAATATTTCAGCTAAGTCAAACAGTTAGAAGATGCTTTGGAAGTTTAAAACTTATCGTTGTCTTGAAGAGCAGATTCCAGCACTCTGCTAGTGGGGGAGGGGCAGTGGAGCGTCTCCAGCAACACAGAGCTGCCTGTGGACGCCTGTCTGTAAATAATGCCGGGAAAAAACTATCGGCGAACGCAGCAGCCGTGTATCGGCCGATGCCGATACACGTACAAAACGCAAATATCGGCCGGCCGATATATCGGTCGATCACTAGACTACGCAATTGGATAGTCCTTCAACCAATCAGACCAACGATCCGGGTGACGTACTTTGCAGAGCGACGCGAAAACTCCAGGCAGGAAATGTGTAACCAAATGTGTTGATCAGCGGTTTGCAGAAGCAGCAATGGAATCGAGCGATTTTTGCAGGTTATGCAAAAAATAAATACATGAAAGTTAGTGGTATTTACACCCGCTCGAGCGATTTGTGTGCTAAAAAGAAGCCATTGAGCATCGTCGAGAGGTTAAAAGGAATTGGACAGAGCCATAACTGGATTGGATTAAATCCGCCAATAGCGCACCAGGTGGATAAGCCAGATTGTGATTGGTTCCCGCAAATTTGTAAAGGAAGCAGCAGAGATAAATGTACAGGTTTCCAGCCTGAGCTGCAGGGCGAAATCAAATCGCCGGCAGATCAGTTTGGGTTTACCCAGTCTAGGGGGAACCCCTAGTAACGTTACTAGCTTGTTGAGGACACAACGTGGCCATGATATCATTTTAGGTAACCTGACATCCTCAGTTGGTTCTGGCTTACTTAGTACCCAAGGCAAGATTAGATACGGAGCCTCTAAACTAGGAAAAAAATTAACTATTATTGTTATTAATACAGAACTATAAACCGAAATTTTCTAAACATTTTTAATTTATTGAATAAATGTTGTTATTTCAGGCCAATAAGAATATCAATAAAAAAATAAAAGTGGTGTTTGGGTTAATGCTAATGTTACTTCAAAACGTAGTATTATTTGATGATATTACATTGACATTATTAATTAATTGACTAATTTAATGAATTGAATGAGGACCAAATTGGTTTGCTGTAATCCACTAATGTATCCACCTTATTATCAATGCAGAAGTAGCCTAAGCTATTTTACGTGAATATGCAAGACTTCCAATTCATTTGTTGCCCAGAGTGTTACTGCCAGGATCCGCCACTAGACATCCTCATGAATTTAAAATTCATTAAGATGTTTTAAGGTTAAAAATATTGCTGCATGTGATTTAAAGACATAAATTAATCAAATTTGAAAAAAAAAAATTCTGTTCTGTCCCTTGTTGTCAGCTATTTAATGCAAGGGGACTTTGTCATTTATTTATTTTGCAGGTTTTCAGCATAAGAAGTCCATGCAGTATCGCTTCTGCAAGTTTTCATCACATCACCAAGACATCCTTTTCAAGCACTACAGAACTTGCCATTGGTCAGTTAATGCAACTTCCTTTCCCTGTTTACACCCAGAATGTGTTTGTATTTTTAAAAGAATTGGGGCTTTAAAAACACATTTGTGGAGGGTACATTCAGAGACTGGCATTAAGGAGAATGCCACATTTTCTTGTGACAACTGTGATTTTAAAGACATCTGCTCTCAAACAACATTTATTCACCATTTAAGAGGACATCATGAGTTCTAAGTACCTCCTGTGAGAATACTAAAATTCAGATGAAATTACTCTAAACACTGAGTTAAGTAACCCTGAAGTACTTCCCGTTTTTCTTTTTTTCTTTTCTTTTTTTGAAGTCTTTCAAATATTTGTAAATGTTTTAGATGTTTAATGTTTAAACTGTTAAGATGCAGTTTCATGAACTCAAAGTGCCTCTTGTGAGAGTACAACAATTGAAGTGAAGTTACACTGAACATTTGAAGTAAACCCACTCTAGTTACTTGCATTTGATGGTGCTTTTGACATTTTTGCACTTTAGCAAATATTTGTAGATGTTTCATGTTTAAACTGTTAAGCTGCAGTTTCATGAACTCAAAGTACCTAAATACTAAAATTTAAGTGAAATTTCTCTAAACACTGGGTGAGTACACTCCCCAGTTACTTACATTATGTTATTTGTTTATGTTTTTACAGATAATTAATGTTTTTCAAATTTGATTTTGTTAATGTAAGGTGCAATTCATCAGCTTTGCATATATTATCAGAATCCTGAATTTAAATGCATGATTTTTAAGGTCTACTGTGCAGAATGTACTTTCAATGTATTCACCATTTTAAGGTATTTTCACAATACTGTTGTATATTTAATAAAATGTATTAAATAAACTATTATATTATTAAATAAACAGGCAGAATGGCTTGAGTGTTTAATATATAATGATGTAATACATTTTCTTTTGGGGCAACGGGGAATAAACAATACAGTAAAGTTGCTTTACTAATATAAATTTACCAATATACATTTTTAGTTTAGGTAAAACAAAAAAAGAATTCTACTACAATTTAAAATATATAATTGGGCCAATAACATGGTTTGGTAAACGTAATTTTTTTTTTTTTTTTTTTTAATTGGTTCAACGTATTATTTCTCATTGAGCCAATGTTAACAGACTAATTTGCAACAATTGCTAAAATTAAATTTACAGAATTTCACTTTGGCCAAATGAAAAATTTAGATGTGACCAGTCACTAGAAAATTTTGAGTTGGGGAGGTTAGAAATTTTTTAGTGTGTGTTTCGCCGAAAAAAGTAAGGTTTGGGATTATATGAGGGTGAGTAAACAATGACAGAATTAAAAATGTTGGGTCCCTATAACATATCAATTGTCTATCAAAATGGAGATTTATGCTTAAGTATCCTGTTTCTGCAATCAAAAGTCAGAGATTTGAACTCAAACCAAATACTTTGGGCTCTGCTTTACAGATTCACTCTACAGCTCTATACTCTCTGAAAGTTAACAATTATCTCAATTGTTTCTATTTTTAACTCTCCTACGGGATTGTATGAGACAACAGTGATACTTAATGAAGTATAAATGAGGACCCTATTAAAGGCTGTGTCTACATTAATCCGGATACATTCGTTTCAAAATGCTATCCGTCCACACTAGCGTTTTCCAAAAGTTTCTCATCCACATGGTAGGAACACACTAAATTCATCTTACAGCGCATGGGTAAAACCTCATACAGTAAAAGCTCCCTGAGATGATATGGACAGGACAGACAAAGTTTTCAAGCTATACTCCTGGTAGAATAATTTTTGCTTAGCAAAATATCTCACCATTCACTGATGCGTCCACTCAGTCACCATTATATGTTTGGTCTAAAACGCAACTGCTCTCATGTTTTGCAGCAGGGCAGCAATTGCGAGTACATTTTCTGTCATCTTTCCAGGACTGAGATACAGTATGAAGAGTGTACAAAGTAACATATCTTTAGCAACAGTGTGAAAATGAATAGCACATAACTGACACAATAGTGATATAAGCATACATATCTATCGGTACAATATGAGTCACATGACTGAAAAGGCTTCATCATTTTCGAATATTGTTTTCAAATTTATCCACTTGAAAAAGTGTTTTCAAAACAGGACAAAACCATGTGGACAGAAGGCCAAAACGAATAAAAAAATATGCATTTTCAAAAGAAAATGTATTAGTGTGGACAAGGCCAAAGTTAACATGAAATGGAATTTGCAACACATCACAAATGAAGTGATTAAATGCATTAAAAAGCTGAGATTCTAAGCTTTAAAATGATAATTATTTTGTGTTGTTCCATTCATTGGTTGCTTAGTAATTTGAAATCTTAAAAAAAAAATAAAAAAATTGCGGGGGGGTTAATCAGATGCAAATAGAAATATAAAACCAGTCCTAATTGAAAGAGAACAAGTGGACAAAAAGATTGAATCCAATATTGGGTGATAATATTGCATAACAAGTGATTTATAAGCAATTTTTGTAGGCCGGTCATTTTTGACCTGGAAGACCACAAGTGTGACAATGTGCCATTTTGTACAAAATAAACGTTTTTCAAAACAAAACTCGTGGTGAAAAATTTAAGTAGACTAGTGTGATCAACAGTGCCAATTTTCTTCAGATTTTATTTAAAATTTCCAAAATTATTCAAAAATAATGTTTTTTTTACCCAAAAAATGAGATGCCTACTCTCAAATAAATGAGGCCTACGATTAATCAGATGCAAATAGAAATATAAAACCAGTCCTAATTGAAAGAGAACAAGTGGACAAAAAGATTGAATCAAATATTGGGTGATAATATTGCATAACAAGTGATTTATAAGCTATTTTTTGTAGTCCGGTCATTTTTGACCGGGAAGACCACAAGTGTAACAAGGTGACAAACCCCCCCCCCCCCCCCCCCCCACCCCCCCCGTTTAAAGATAAACGTTTTTCTTTGGAATAACGAGCACCAATTAATTCCACACATTCACACACACACACACAAAAAAAAACAGGAATATGTATTATGAAATAGGTATTATGAAAGCAACTATGGTCAGTCTTGATTTTATTTGGACATTAAATCTCCTGAGCTATTAGCAATATTTACCTAATATTTACCACCTAGGAATGGCTTATTCTACCATTCAAAATTTTGGGGTAATTGTTTTTGGAAATTGTTAAAGGAAATTAATACTTTTATTTAGCAAGGATGCAATAAATTGATAAAAAGTGATAGTAAAGACAATATTTCTTTTTAAAATAAATGCTGTTCTTTTGAACTTTCCATTCAACAAAGAATCAACGGTTTCCACAAACACGTTAAAGCTACACTGTGTAACTTTTTAAGTTGATTCTTAGCAAAAAACACTTTGTTCTATCAAAAGTATATGTGCTCATTCATGTGTAATTACTTCCACCAACTAATAAAGTATTCTCGTAAGCGTAAAATCTGCCATTTAAAATACATACGAGCGAGTCGCTCGAATGGCGGAAGCCATTTGCACCTCCATCTTGAAAATACATTCGCCAAAGAGGGACATACCTGGAAATTCAAGCTTCGCCTTTCACGTTTTACACTCAGTGACACCGTGACGAATGCGAGGGGGAGATTAGTCGCGACTGCCGGCAGGTTTGAAAGATTGCTGAAGATGGAGGATAACTCCTATTTTCGAGGACATGTAGCAGAGTCGCCAAAGAAGCGAGAGAGAGAATTAAAACGTCAACGCGACAGGCAAATCAGCAAGACCAAAGTCAATATTGGAGTAACTTTTCCCAGATGGAAAGAGCTCATGAGGAGCAAAGATTTTAAAACAGACGCCGGAGTTTCCTGCTTTCTTCTCGACAGGTAATTCAGCCTATTTGTGTAAATTCGAAGTTTTATAGTTGCTTGTCTAACCATAGCATGGTTGTGCATAACGCCAGAACGACCTCTAGTATAACTTGCGTTACTTTTCCTCGCGTCAATGGTGAAAAGTATTGTTTACCTTGTAACATAAATCTGTGCTGCGACGGATCATAGGTGATGAATAGTTTTAAAGGCGCAATTTTTGCGAAGTCGAACTGGAAGCCATGTTAATCTTGGAATAATACAGCCACCGTAGGAGTTAAAACGCCCTCGGAATTGAAATGAAAAGAAACTAATATTCACTGGGTAGTCATATACAAGTTTACCGCTAGATGGGGGAAAATATCACACAGTGTAGCTTTAAGCAGCACAACTGTTTTCAACACTGATAATAAAAATAATCTTGAGCATCAAATTAGCAAATTAGAATGAATTCTGAAGGATCATGTGACAATATTTTTGTTTAAATAATTGCAGCCTTGGTGTGCATAAGAGACCCTCTTGTTATCATGTTGTACCGAATACTGTTTGTAATCAAACCATGAAACCTCTGCTGAATCATTGGATGAAGCCATGAAGTCATGATAAATTAAAAATTGTACTTGTCTATAATGATTAACCATCATTTGGTAATGTTTTTGTACTGCTTAGTTCTAATAAGAATGCTTTACATTTTTCAATAGCTATCATTTTTAACACCCAGTTGACACACAGATCAATGGTCAGCCCTCATACTTGTAAGACACTCATATTTCACACTGATCTGCTAAGTGCGAGTATTACGGCAGGAGGAGAGATTTCATTATTCTTCCTTCCGCTTCCCATCACACCCCAGCATGCATTTTCACACGCTACAAATGAGCTCCATTTCAACATCACCGAACGGTCTTCGCTGACAACGTCACACATTCACAGAAATGCACTCATCAGCAAAAGTAAATGAACATAGCCTCTGAAATCCCAGAGGTTCTTTCAACCATTCCTAGAGTAGCTCACAGTCCTGGATGCACTGATAAAAGCCATCAGATCATCTATCGATGATAATAGTGAATCTGAATCCAAACCTTTTCAGGCTAACTGTACATTATGATGGTAAAAAAGTTAATTCTACTACATCAAAATGGGAGCACTGAGATCTGAGCAGGCAGAGCGAGCTCTTTCAGCCAGCAAATACGTCAAAATGTTAACATGAGGGTGGTGTGGGATCGACAATGAAGGAGGGCTATGATTCGCCCCGTGTGGGGGTGAGTGGAGGCGCTACAGAGTTACGGAAGCCTTGACTCATGATGTTACTCACTGATGTTCTTTTGACAGCATGGAGCTGTACAAAAACATTGGAGTACGCCTTAAAGACGCAAAACACATTAAAGGAGTGGCAAAAAAAGCCACATGCATAAAAAAATATAGTAGAGAGCTCTAATGAGATATAATAAGGTGCACAACAGAACAGGTTATTAAGCAGGAATAAATAGGCTATTCTGTGCTGGGCACAATTTTACAAGTACATTTTCTTTCTCATGTTTCAAGATAATGAATACATGAGAATGTGAAGAAAGCCACATGTATAGCTCCAGGTTCATACATCATATTCTAATTCAGTTAAATATTTACACAAAGTAAAGCTGTGAAATTGTGAAATTCTCTTCTCAAATAAGGAGATTAATCAAGCGGGTTTATAGCTGAGAGCTAGGCATGATTCAACCCCATATCCTCATGATTACTAAAAAGTATAGCAGATATTAAATCTAATCAACCTGTGGGTTTCTATAGCTAAAGAATAAACAGTGGCATCTAAGCAGGAATAACAACTGAGAACAAATTGAATTTGAGGCAATAAATCTCTCCTGCATTGAATCAATAAACGGCTCTATTTTGCTTAATGACGCACCTGTACACCTTGTGCTTGTTACATAACTACTGCACTTCATCTTCAATTCACATTCTAACTGCTACATATTATTATGATTGTTACATAATTCCAGGACTGAGCAGAGTAAAGAGCTCTTGATTCTCCTCCGACGCAAGCTGATTAGAGAATATTGTTAAGGAACTCTGGTATATATGCATCACATTCACAAGAAATAACTACACTTTACAGTAGTGTACATGCAACTTTTACTTTCTTAAAGGTGCAGTAAGTGATTTCTCAGAAATGCTGTTGAAAGTGGTTCAGACCAAGCGCCAAAACACACTTGCAGCCAATCAGCAGTAGGGGGCGTGTCCACTCATGATGGGGGAGGAGAGAGAGTGAGCAAAAGGGAGATTTAAAGAAAGACTATAGAAAGAGAGATAGCGGAGAGACATTACAAAAGAGAAAATGAATATCACTGGAAAAACAAGGTTATGATCAGGCAAGAGCTTCAGGACCTGTGTTAAAGGGATAGTTCACCCAAAAATAAAGATTCTGTCATCATTTACGCACCTCAAGTTGTCTGTTTCAAGTTTCTTTGTTCTGGTGAAAGAAATTTATACAGGTTTGGAACAACTTGAAATGAGTAAATGATGACAGAATTTTCATTTTGGGGTGAACTATCCCTTTAATATTAGAAAAGCTAAGCGGGAAGGCCTGAAAACAGAAGCCAGGGTAGTATTGTGTTTGCTCTATACGTATGTTTCACAGAATCAATACATTCTGTTGTTGTAATATTAGCTATAGTAATAAGAAGGTTTTGAGTGGAACTTGTATGGTACAATTAAATATAAATCTTGCTCTAGGCAAATCACACTTATTTATCAAATGACAAGTTTGATACATAAATTATGGTCCACTGGAAACTTCATTTTCGTTTCAACTGGTGCTGAAATATGCTTGCCTTAGCACAGCTCCTTCATTATCAGATCTGGCTTTGATTATCCTGCGGCGCATCTGTAATAGATGGACTACAGTAGTGCGTTTTTCAGACTGCATGCATTGCAGCAGCTATTGATTTTTGCACACCAGGGAGCTCCGTGTACACAGGGATATTTCCTTGCACTGCCCGTTCATGTCTAGGAAATAGGCCGAGGGGCATTGCATTCTCTAAATAATAGGTCTACCCCAGAGGGGTTGTGCGTAAGAAACCAGCGGTACACCATTGTTGATTCTCTTAGTGAGTCAGAGGACCCTACACTCCATCATCAACACAGAGACCATCAGAAGCAGCAGACTGAGGGGTCATTCAATCAGACGCTGTCCATTAAACAAGGCTTTATGGAGTAAGTCAAATTGGGATGGTGGCTTTGAGACCACAACTTGTTTAATAATAAGTTCAGGGCTGTCTCAGGAACAAGCGTGAATGTGGACGGCGGCTGAAATGGCCGTTCTGTTAAGAATAGGAAACAAGGATGCACATACAATATATTCCATAATTCATCCTGAAAATACATTCTAAGCACTTATCACACCCCTCAACAATCACAATCCGACTGTACACACAAACACATTAAGATTCAAAGCATGCATCCAGAAAACAGTTTTTCCCTTTCTGAAAAGGTAAAATCATTTCTCGCTCAGATGTGTCACTCATGGCCGAAATGCTGAAATCAATCACATTTCATCTGAAGGTGATAGTCATTGAGATGGCAGTAGAAAATGTGGCTGTACGCCTTCACATGACAGAGCCCTGAGGAAATGATGAAACCAAAAGAGGCACTAAGCAGAATCGAAAGAAAGAAAGAAAGAAAGAAAGAAAGAAAGAAAGAAAGAAAGAAAGAAAGAAAGAAAGAAAGAAAGAAAGAAAGAAAGAAAGAAAGAAAGAAAGAAAGAAAGAAAGACAGATAGATAGATAGATTAGTGGGCATTAACATTAGGTAATCCCCCAGTTATTGCTGTTGGCAGATGGATCAGACTGTTTGTACTCGAAAGGTTGTAAGGATAAGATTAAAATGTGTGTATTGCACATCAGTTTTATAGTAAGAGGACACACATTCAGATCAGTATTTGTCTCTCAGCAGAGTCAGGCGGTCAGGATCACACAGCCATACGATCCTATTGATCCCAATTAAATTATGGAGCCACATCATGACCTTGACTCTATAGACATGGCTGCCACATGCAGAGTTACGTCATGTCAAGGATGAATCATAGCAACGTAACCATGGCCTGTGTAGCTGACATATTCCCATCTGAAATTATAAATAATCAAACAAATATAAGTCACGATCAAATAGATACTATTTACTTTCTCAATACACATTCCTGATCTTACTAAGAATAACGTACTGGTGCACGATATCCCCTAATAAAATTAAGTCCTAAATACATATGTGCATTAATGAACAATGTATGTTCAGTCATAGATGTGTTGGTATGCATGAGGAACATACAGTGGGCTGGACAGATTCCTGGTCCACATAAAGGGCAGAGACTCTGACAGAGGTCTACATCAAAGTGATCTGTAGCTCGTACTCTGACAGGTCCCTCTTACCCCCTACTGTCCTGCCTATAACACCTTCTCAATTTGCATCTAACACTGTGACCGTATAGCACTAGGAGCCAACTGCAAAGAAGAAAAAGCAGTGGACATAAAAAATAATAATATATTTTCAAATATTAAAAATACACAAAAATATATACTGTATATATACACAACCATTCAAAAGTTTTTGAAAGAAATTAACACTTTAAAATGTTTGCAGTAAAGACCTTTACAAAGTTACAAAACAGTATTTTTATTAACTAAAAATATAACTAAAATTATTAAAAAATATTTTTTGTTAATTTAAATAAAGCTGAAATAAATTAAAATATAAATATTAGAAGAACTTGAGTTAAATTAGAAATGTTGCCTAAAGAAAAGTTGTTTAATTAGAAATGATGCAAAATTAGGAATGTAGCCTTGGCAACTAATTTAAATAAGAAATAATACTAAAACTGATCAATTTAATTTAAAAATAAAATTGCTTAAACAAATAAAAAATTATTAAAGCTAAATAAAAAATGATATGATTTCTGAAGACTGGCTGCTGAAAATTCATAAATTACATTTTTTTTTTTAAATATCAAAATAGAAAACAGTTATTTTACATTGTAATATTTCATACTATTACTATTTTTACTATATTTTTGATCAAATATATGCAGTCTTGGTGAGCATAAGAGATTTCATTCAAAAACATTTAAAAAATCTTACCGGCCCCAGAACTTTTCAATGGCAGTTTATATACATATATACACTCACCTAAAGGATTATTAGGAACACCATACTAATACTGTGTTTGACCCCCTTTCGCCTTCAGAACTGCCTTAATTCTACGTGGCATTGATTCAACAAGGTGCTGAAAGCATTCTTTAGAAATGTTGGCCCATATTGATAGGATAGCATCTTGCAGTTGATGGAGATTTGTGGGATGCACATCCAGGGCACGAAGCTCCCGTTCCACCACATCCCAAAGATGCTCTATTGGGGGTTGAGATCTGGTGACTGTGGGGGCCATTTTAGTACAGTGAACTCATTGTCACGTTCAAGAAACCAATTTGAAATGATTCGAGCTTTGTGACATGGTGCATTATCCTGCTGGAAGTAGCCATCAGAGGATGGGTACATGGTGGTCATAAAGGGATGGACATGGTCAGAAACAATGCTCAGGTAGGCCGTGGCATTTAAACGATGCCCAATTGGCACTAAGGGGCCTAAAGTGTGCCAAGAAAACATCCCCCACACCATTACACCACCACCACCAGCCTGCACAGTGGTAACAAGGCATGATGGATCCATGTTCTCATTCGGTTTACGCCAAATTCTTACTCTACCATCTGAATGTCTCAACAGAAATCGAGACTCATCAGACCAGGCAACATTTTTCCAGTCTTCAACTGTCCAATTTTGGTGAGATCGTGCAAATTGTAGCCTCTTTTTCCTATTTGTAGTGGAGATGAGTGGTACCCGGTGGGGTCTTCTGCTGTTGTAGCCCATCCGCCTCAAGGTTGTGCGTGTTGTGGCTTCACAAATGCTTTGCTGCATACCTCGTTTGTAACGAGTGGTTATTTCAGTCAAAGTTGCTCTTCTATCAGCTTGAATCAGTCGGCCCATTCTCCTCTGGCCTCTAGCATCAACAAGGCATTTTCGCCCACAGGACTGCCGCATACTGGATGTTTTTCCCTTTTCACACCATTCTTTGTAAACCCTAGAAATGGTTGTGCGTGAAAATCCCAGTAACTGAGCAGATTGTGAAATACTCAGACCGGCCCGTCTGGCACCAACAACCATGCCACGCTCAAAATTGCTTAAATCACCTTTCTTTCCCATTCTGACATTCAGTTTGGAGTTCAGGAGATTGTCTTGACCAGGACCACACCCCTAAATGCATTGAAGCAACTGCCATGTGATTGGTTGATTAGATAATTGCATTAATGAGAAATTGAACAGGTGTTTCTAATAATCCTTTAGGTGAGTGTATATATATATATATATATATATATATATATATATATATTAGATTGTGATTATAACTGAAACTGAACTCGAGAAATCTGTATCTCAATTTGATCTCTATCTTTATACAACAGCACCATTCACGCAATGATACGTCATACCAAATGTTTAGTAATCATTGCCTGCTCTGCACTTCAAAAAGTCAATGACAAAGTAGGTCAAAGTCAAACATTTTGTACAATTGATGCCCCAAAGAGTTTAACGCATTGGCAAATGTTCGTGAAACATGTGAGAGGGACATAATTCTGCCTCCCTCCGCAAGTGTTAACAGGAAACAGATGGAAAGTGTGAGGCTAAGAGCCTCAAATGAGACGCTTCTCTTTAAATTGCCTTTGATCCATCTGAAATGGAAGAGCAGAAGGTATACTTTTATTCAGTGCATGCTGAAATATCAACATCAAATTAGACACAATTTTGCGGATGGCAGTTCCATCAAGGTTTTGTAAAGGATCACGGGAAGAGGGCTCGGAATCTGCCCCTTCCAGGAAATCTCCCACCGCCTGCCATATGCATTTACCCTCTAATAGCAAATCAATTTCTCTAGAGGCCTTATTGTGTAATGGAGTCTGCCTGAAACGCAACCTCCATTGCCCTCCCTTCCAGTTTTCGCTGTCTTCTCCTTCCGACTGCTCCTCTCTCTTGGTTTCCAGCCAGTGGTGGGTAATTTGGGGTGTTAATTGCAGTGTGTTATTGTGCCCTGTCAGGTTTGAAAGGAAGCACTGGGAAGCCACTTTAAGATGCCAACATGCATATGCACACGGAGCTCTCCATGGTGCTGCAATGCCATCGTTTGTGTACTTTACACAAACGATCTGTCTCAAAGGGACCCAGGAGTGCTCTTTCTCTCTCTCAGTCAGTGACTGAGCTGCTTTAAAGTGCACTAAAACTGAGTTATATCACCAATGCAACAGCCCATCCCCAGCAATCACCTGAACCACAGGAAAGACTCATGTGCTCTATATAAACTACCAATGACTCATTGTTAAAAGCAGCTACTGTGGCTGGGAAATAGTTTTAAGTGCATTGTACAATACATTTCTCGCTTTAACAAAGCTGTGAGGTGTGCACTGATCAAGCTAAACTTGAGTTTCCAGGTGCACTCTGGGAGATTAAAGGCGGGCGGGACTTTAGACACTCTGACAAATCAGGAAGTGTAACAGCAGAGCAGTGCACAGCAGAAGGGGAATGAGGCAGATAAGAGCTCTCAAGTCAGAAAAATACAGAAGGTTGAGGACAGGAAAAGATTTGGACCTTAGAAGACCTACAGTCCTCTTATTTTTCACCAGAACAGTGTAATGTGATATGAAAAAAAAAAAAAAAATTCTGAAAAGTGCCTGCGTTTACACAGCAGGAGAAAACAGCTGCCATTTCTGATTTACAGTGTTAAATACAGTTACATCCACACGCTTTGGTTAAAACCGTTATAATCTTAATTTGGATCATTAAAATGTTCAGTACCTAACACTAAATTGTAAGGAATCAAACTGGAATGTCAGTCTGCAATGCATCACGCTTGTGTAGTTATATAATTTTGATGATAAATACATATAATAATAAAATAACACTGTTGTTCAGACATTTATGATTTTTTCCCCCAAGACAAATTCTCTTCAGAGGGAGTTTACTTTCTGTCAGTAGCTCAAGTGCACAAAATGTGACAGGCATGGTTTGGGTTATGAATATTCATAAACGATTTGCTATTCATAAATTCATACATTATTTTATTATTTAAATGATTAAAAAAACAATCATTTTCTGAAAGGTGGCCGTAAGTAGGTAGCCTTAGTCACAGTGGGATTTCATTTCACAGTTTAAGTGTTCGTTTAGCCCACTGTGAAAACAACCGACTGCTTGATTGTAAAATGTGACTAGGTATCTTTTTTTCTTTTTTTTTTATGAATACTGAGGTCAGGATTAAACAAACCTCTTTAAAATATCTGGGCGAATTTTGTCATTTCTAAAAGTCATTATGGTATGCCCCAGCATGTGATCAACAAATATGGACAGGTAGCCGTTACTCTGAAAAAAAGCAAGAATCTATCAAGTTATTATTTTTTTATTTCAAAAAGGATGACACGGTGGGCAGACATATAATCAGCTGAGCAGAAACAACACAAACATGTGCTGTGCATCGGGTCCTGAAGGTCTCCGAAAACCTGTCAGTAAAACACACTTCACATTCTCTCTGTCATTTAGCACTTGCAGTGCAGCATAACCCTGTTAGAGCTACTTACACTCATTAGAGATACAGGGTGAAGGTCACACACAGACACACAAACGCACACACGCACACACACAATAACAAGGTCAGACTCAAGCGTGGGTCTGATTATTAAAAACATTTCAGTCGGGCACATCTGTTACCAGGCAACTGCCACGATCTGACTGCATTCATGGGTTTAAAAAAAGAAGACAAACTTTAAGATGGGAGAACACAATAGCATGTATCCTGTCTATAAAACATCAATGCTGGGATTTGCTACAATAACTGAGACAAATCAATATAGTCGCATAGTGACAGTCGAGTTCAAAATACTCACTTTTCAACATTGATTTGGCCCAAACAGACATTTCATCACCATTAAAAAAAACTCATATTACTTTCAAAACTGCATTTGGCTTGAAGGATGCATTTCAAACAGTCTGCGAGGACTGATCAGGGCGCCTAGATATGTTCTCTTATAATCCCCAGTCTCCTTAATCTGCAATTATGGAGACAGTTTAGTATTCATATCGCCATGTTTGCTTTGGTTAAGAATGACCTTGCTCAGCATTTGTGTGAAAGAAAGAGAGCTAAGGAACAACAAGATACTTTTGCTTTGACAAAACACTACACCTTCTCAAGGGTTAGATACATATTATATATACAGATATATTATAAGAGAACGAAACATAAGTATCAATGCGGTGAATACACTGTAGATAAGGAAGTTCCACCTTTAATTTAAGCACCTATCAGCTTATTCAAGTACATGATTCTTTTCTTTCAAGATGGCTGCAGAGTGATTTTCAATAAGGACTTTGTTAACATGTTTTACTAATTCAACTGTTAAACATACCATAAAACAAGTTTGAGGTCAGCAACAGGTTCTATGATTAAAGTTATAATAAAGCTAGAAAAGAGAATGTTCTACCAGAATGTACAATGTACTACCAGTGTTACAGCCGCCAGCTGGAGAGCCCCGGATAACCCCAAGAGTCTGTCCAAACGGCACTGTAATTTTTACAGAAAAAAAATGCAACTGTAAAAATGCTACTGTAAAAACCTATTAGTTGGTTAAAGGGATACTCCACTTTTTTTGGAAATTGGCTCATTTTACAACTCCCCCAGAGTTAAACAGTTGAGTTTTACCGTTTTCGAATCCATTCAGCCGATCTCCGGGTCTGGGGGTCCCACTTTTAGCATAGCTTAGCATAATGAATTGAACCGAACAAGACCATTAGCATCTCTCAAAAAAAAATTAACAAAGAGTTTCGATATTTTTCCTATTTAAAACTTGACTCTTCTGTAGTTACATCGTGTACTAAGACCGACGGAAAATGAAAAGTTGCGATTTTCTAGGCTGATATGGCTAGGAACTATACTCTCATTCCTGCGTAATAATCAAGAAACTTTGCTGCAGTACCATGGGTGAAGCAGGCGTAATGATATGACGCAGCACCTGATAATAGTCCCCAGCTCAGTAGCCTATTATCAGGCGGCATGCGCTGCGTCATATCATTACGCCTGCTTCACCCATGGTACGGTAGCAAAGTTTCTTGATTATTACGCAGGAATGAGAGTATAGTTCCTAGCCATATCAGCCTAGAAAATCGCAACTTTTCATTTTCCGTCGGTCTTAGTACACGATGTAACTACAGAAGAGTCAAGTTTTAAATAGGAAAAATATCGAAACTCTTTGTTCATTTTTTTGAGAGAGATGCTAATGGTCTTGTCCGGTTCAATTCATTATGCTAAGCTATGCTAAAAGTGGGACCCCCAGACCCGGAGATCGGCTGAATGGATTCGAAAACGGTAAAACTCAACTGTTTAACTCTGGGGGAGTTGTAAAATGAGCCTATTTCCAAAAATAGTGGAGTATCCCTTTAAATGTAAATTCTCTTACCATACAGAGTGAAAAATTCTTAATGGTTTAACATCACATTATATATGTTATACTGTACAATTTATGGTTTTGCAAGTAAATCTACTCACATCAAGTAACACATCACATATGATTATAGTTGAAGGTAAACCGTAGATTGTTATATTAACATTCTACCACATAATGAAATATATGATTATAAACTGTAAAATATACAAGCACATATAGAATGCCATCCCATAATACCTGAAACATTGTCACCATATTTTTACAGTGACTTCCAAGCTGAGTTGCACAATTTATCATAAATTTAACAGGATTTTTAGAACTTTTTTCTAAATAATCTAATATTTGATGATAGAGGTGCAGAAATGATATACTCACCTAAGCTTCTAGCTTCTTAATAGGCCTCAAAGAGTCTATTCATGAAAGGAAATCCCACACTGGCAAAACCAAACCAATGAAAAGGACTATTTTCTGTCCACACTACATTTAAAAACAACATAGCCTACTCTCCTGTAACTCTCCAAACACACTCTTCAATCTTTCCTCTCTGAGAGTGTGTGAAGGTGTGTATGCCATTGGAAACATCACAAGACCTGACTCCTAAAACCCCTTCAAAACAAAACAGTCTATGAACAGACTAATGAGTTCATCTCTAAAAAAGATAAGACCCCGGAGCCAATTTCATTAAGCTCATGCTTCAGGACAGACATAAGCGCTTTAGTTAAAGTGATGTGACAAAAATGAGAAGACCTGAAAACAATTAGTATGCTAATGGAGCAAATTTAAATTCCTTGACTTCACGTTACATGCGCTGGGAAAATAATGCCTGTCTGTGGCTGATATTCTGCACTTGTTGAAACACAACCGCGGCAAAATAGTGCCACTCATACTGAATATGAACAGAGATACGGCTGTTGTGAGAGGTATGGCATCGCTACGTAGATGCTGAAAATATAAAAATAAAAAGATAATTCAAAATATTAATAATACTATAATAGTATACACATAATACTAAAATAACGCTGCTGCTGTGTGAAATTTCTACACATTTGACAACAGATCATGGACCTTTTTAGTCACACTTTTTGCAACAATGTTTAATTTGGGAGGAATGTATGAGCGGTAAAAATTGAGACACTTGTCCAAAGAAACACTGCTAAAAGTACTTTAACATATTTCTTCCTGTTGGCAGGTGGGTTATATTATTTTGATACGGATTTAACAGTAACCGATTTCGTGATTAATTAATGAATTTAGGTCTTTCCACAACTCTCCTTTCTTTCTTTTTTTTTAGTTCTCTCCTTCGCCTTCCACCTCCTCTTTTCTTTTCGAGGTAATTGCCTGATCTCTAATTCCACCCAAGGCTCATCTCCCAGACAATCAAGCCTGGTCCTTTACTCCGACCTGGGCACACACAGAGCCCTGACTCTGAAGTAATCATTTCACCAGGGAGGAGAGATAACCAAACAATCACCATTAACCCTGAGCCTGTCTCTCACTACTTTTCTGAGATGCTCTCTCTCGGGAAGAAAAGAGCTCTCCAATCACACGGATTCTGCTAATAAATATCATGCCTCCCCCCTGCCAAGCTCTGCTCATTAAAACCACAGATGTTTGCTCGCCTCCTCGACTAGTGGATGGCTAATATCTCAACTGGAAGGTGCGTGTCCTTTCTGGTTGTTCCGTTATTCAATAACGCGGCTTGAGGATCAATATCATCCCATCCGACTGTCAAGCTTCTGAGACGCCCGTCTTGTGCAGCGGTACAATTAGTGCTTTGTGTTAAAACAGCTTTTCAGTAGGAGGACTGAGGCTGAAAACAGGCGGCGGGGTGTACAAGCTGATTCATAATGTTTAGCCCTGCAGTGATTCAGGAAGAATAATGGAGCTACATTTCTTCGCTCACCTCTTGGCATAAAAGTCTCACACTCACTCTCTCCGAGCCACAAGGGGACAGCAAGGCTAGAATATACACGCAGAGAAAGTCAATGGTGATTTAATCAACAAGTTTGGCTGTTGAATAGAGCGCATCAAGACTGAGAGCTTCTATTAGTGTCGTGTAGACAGACCTTGACCATTGACCAAATCTGGTCCCTTAACTTATTCTGGCAAATAACTGCTCACTTAGACAGGAAAAAGTCATCTGCTCAACATGTAAAACAACCAACCACAATTTAGAGATGGATAATTCAAAAATCTGATGTAACCCTGGGAGCAATACAGTTGTGCTCAAGAGTATCTTGTTTACTTGTTTAGTTTTTTTTGAAAGCTTTAGCTTTTTTTTTTTAACAATATGCATTAAATGAACCATGAATATGGCTGTCTGAGGCTAAAGATGCAGTCATACTATACTTTGTTTTCCATTCACTTCCATATTTAAAATATATTGAATAAATGAAAATACAGTATTTAATTTAAAATATTATTTAATATTAGTAGTATTATATTCTTGAATAATATTTAATATTTTTTGTATAAATGTTATATTACATTATAAATTAAATAAATTATTCAAAATATTTAAAATATATCAAATTAAGAACAGTATTATTTACATTTAAAATAAATAAATATAAATATTTAAAATAATATTTCATATTAAAAAGTATAATATATCAAATATTAATAAAATAATAATTTGTATTACCTCAAAATTTATGCAAGAATGTCTGCCAAAATTTTTGTTTTTCTCAGGATTAACTTGTACCTCATTCAATCCTGAGGTGTGACAGATCTACACATTGAAGCTGTAAGCTAATTTTCGGCGGAGCGTCCCTGGCGTGAGCGGGGAGACTTGGAGAGGACGGGCTGTCATGGTGACGGTCTACTGAGGCCGTAGCATTAGCACAACTAACAGACTGAAGAGGCAGAGAAAACGGTTGAAGTGTGTGTTTTCTTTTGTGTGTGTGCATACAAGTAGTCCTGGAAGGCCTGATAAGACAGAGTGATACCAGAAGTGTGACACAAACTGTACCTGCCATACAGACTGTGTATGATCACTAACTGCTAATGCAAGAACTGGAAGATCTTGTAAAGATGCACATTCGCACACACCTACACACATACACTAACAACCCCACACTTCATTCAAAAGGTCTGTGTACCTCATATGCAATAAACATCAAAATATCAGCAGCAATCACACTGAACGACATATTTACCACGAAACAAACATCACAGGTAAAATAATCAAAAAGACGATTATCACATAAATTGATTTCATTCGCGTAAACCATATTTGGAGAAAATAAATGTGATTTCACTGCACAAATGGCTTTCTTCAAAGGGAGGTTCTGTTTGTCTGTTATTCAGGCCCTCTGAAGAATTTCATGCGGATGTCAAAACGGTTCGGAACATTGGCACAGACGTAATGTTCCTGAGTACGGATGAACCACAACAACAACCACCACGACGACAACAACAAGAACAACAAAGTAACGGGAGGGAAAAGACACATTCAAAATAAAGATCACAAACTTGCCAGGTAGTTTGCTGCGGTCACCCCTGGGTATGTTAGATCAAACCGGGTAACCAGCGCAGGCTGCAAGCGAGAAAACACAAAAGAGCGTCACCAGCAAGTCGGCTGCACTCAGGGAAGGAAGAGAGAGGCAGAAGAGACAAGATGAGAGATGAAGAAGACACAGAAATACTGCATGTACCATGAGAAGAAGAAAGAAAAAAGATGGTAGGATGAGGCTTTGATTTTAAGGTTATTTTGGCTCTGACCTCCTAAGACAACCTTCTGACCATCGATACACACCACTGGTAAAAGCAATCTAAAAGGCAGCTCACACTGTGCACTTGCTTTCAAAAACAGCTGGACGGAGAATAACGGAACTGAACGCATGGAGATGCTTTTTTAAAAGTTGAACTGCATTTAACTTGACACACCATCTTAAAAATGCAACGCTCATGGCGCAAGCTGCTGAAAAAACAGCGAGATGCGACTCTGTCTGATGCAAGTGTGCATAAATCAACTATTTAAAAATAGCCCGGATGGAATGTAAGAACACGTCTTGTGTGTAACAATGTTTTCACCTGGCTCTGTGGAACAGGAAGTGAGAGGAATAAGTCAGCGAATTTTTTATTTATTTAGTTCTACTGACAAGTAATATCCTGCACCTGAGCGTATTCAACTCTGAGAAATCATGCCGGTAGACAGAGGTTGTTATGTGACTGGGGGAGAAATGGCTGTTGGCAAAACAGAAAGATTGAGATCTTAAAGCACTGTCTACACAAGAGATGACAGCGCAGAATTCTGATGAGCCTAATGCTTCAGACAGGTCTATACACTCTGGACTGGAATAAAATCATACACTCCCTCAGATCAAATAAAAGCAGAGCTTTTGAATCATCTGCAGACAATCAGATGAGGCACAGGCTGTTAATGTCTCTCTGGCACAGAGCGTGACTCCAGCAGGGTCATATCTGATCACAGAAAAACAGCAACAAAAGCTTTCAATTGTGGAATAAAGAAATGTGTTCTTTATCTGCCATTTTTCATGAAAACAGTACACTTAAAAAAAAGGCACAGAGGCACAAATCCAACTATTTGATAATCTTTTTGATGGAACATTATCAATTATCCAATGAATTGACACACAATTGTCAATGCAGTAAAAATATTTGTAATTAATTAACTAATTTTAAATACCACAAATATATACTACCGTTCAAAAGTCAGGGTCAGTAAGAATTTTTTTTTTTTTGTAATCCATAAAAATGATAAGAAGTGACAGTTAAGATTTTTACATTGTTACAAAACAAACAAATACCATTTCAAATGCTGTTCTTTTGGACTTATTATTCATCAAATAATCATGAATTAAAAAATATATATATTACGGTTTCCACACAAATATATAAGCAGCACAACTGTTTTCAACATTGATAATAAGAAATGCTTCTTAAGCACCAAATCAACATATTAGAATGATTTGTAATCATACTAATGATCTGTAATCATACTAGGATTAGTATGTATAATCTGAAACAGAGATTCGTTACCTAAATTCAATATATATTAATAATTATTACTGATGATTTTGCTGCATCTGACAAATATACCACAAAATAAGATACGTATCATTCATGACTACTCAGAGAATAAAACTGCCAGAGTCAAACGGTGCTGTAATTCAGCCAAAGTCAGCCTGCTTTTTAAACTAGCAACTGAGCCCCATCTAGTGTTGAGAAGTCATTTTACAACATTACATTTCTGATTACAACCTCTTGTACTTTCACAAATTAAAGATCCTCTCCACAAATCATTACTTATTGATCATTTTTATCAAATATTTTTTCACAGCACGAGTAAGTTGCTACCACTATAATGAACACTAACCCATAACCTAAAGCACTCTTCTAATAATGTCTAAATTACAAGTCAAACTCTTTTCAAAAAATTTTTTTTTTAATTACTATATGAATGAGGAATGAAAACGTGACATGGAAAACTAAACACTCATAAAGAAGCAACCAGATCAACACACACACAAATGAAAAGAGAGAGGAGGAGAAAGACACCAATGTGAAGAGGGGTGTCATGTTACTCATTGGATGGTCTAAAAAAGGGTGACTTACCTTAAGCGGTGAAATGTGAGAGTGGGAAACATAGCCGTGCACATTCTCGATTTCTGAGAGGTTCTTCTCCGACACGTGCACCAGCTCCGGCGCTCGGACTTCATTGGTGAGCCGCGGGAAGTTGTGTTCCAGAGGAGGGGAATCTTCATCCTGATACCGGTACTGTACACAGGAAAAGTAAGAGGAAGAGATGGGGAAACAGAGGAAAGCAGAGAGAATGAAATGAGAAAAGGCAGAAAGAAAACCCACAATCCACTGTGAGCACAATGCTGCAAACACAATTTAAAACATGACCTTCAGCCAATGAGGTTTGTGCCCTGTGAGATGATGAACAAGCCAAAAAAAATTCCCATAATTCATTATTTGAAGAACTGAGAAGGACTGAAATCATGATGCATGATGAAGATTAACGTTTTCTGTGAGCAACCTCATGCACACGCAATGATAAAGCAAAGCGCTGGTGCTGACATGCTCCAATCTAGAGAGAGAAGTTCTAAATAGTTTGCTCTGCATTCAGTTGAGCTGAAAACAACACTGAAAATGTGTAAAATGAAGACATAACATAGTGCAGCACATCAGTTCTTGACAAACAGTGAGGATTTGGTACGGCGCGGCCCCTGTCTTTCTGTCTCACCCAGGGGGAGTTCATCAGGGCAGGATTCATACATGCTGGAGATTGGCTTTGGTGCTGCGAGCCTTGTACCGCTGGAGGCCTGTTCTGTAAGTACACATACACACACACAGGAGCCCAACTGTGAACAACCAATCACAGTCAGTTAAGCTGAAGCATTTAAATAATTATACATAAACTAGAGTTCAAAAGTTTGGGGTTGGTGCTTTTTAAAGAAGTCTCTGCTTTTATTTGATCAAAAACACAGTAAAACAGTAATACCCACTGATCTAATATCACAACATATTACAATTTAACATGGGTGTTTTGATATAATTTTAAAATTTAATTTCTGTAATGGCAAAATTCAATTTTCAGCACCATTACTCCAGTCTTCAGTGTCACATGATCCTTCAGAAATCATTCTAATACGTTGGGTTGGTGCTCAAGAACTCTTATTTTTATCAATGTTGAAAACAGTTGTGCTGCTTAACTTCAAAAAACTGAATTTTGAATAAACAGAATCAATGTCACAGTCACTTTGCTGAAAAACAAGCAAACAACAACAACAAAAAAGTCCTGACCCCAAACGTTTGAACAGTAGTGTAGACCAAAAATTAAGATAAGGGAAGAAGCCTTGACCAACAAAAACATACAACCTCACGTGCACACACACACACACATAAATACACAGCGACCGAACGAATCACAATTTACAATTCATGTTATGTTTGAAAGCCAACATCTTGCCTTAATTTGGATGGCAAATGAGACACTTTCCAACTCAAATGTACTATTTTTAATTTCTAATTGTTCTACAGAGGGAGGAAAAATAGATGGTCCTCAATAATTAAAACAAAACAAAATCTTCAAAAGTGCTTTTTAAAAATAAAACAAAATCTCCTTCTTCTGAGGGACAAAGGCTCTCACACAGTGTAGCTGCAAACAAAAAATAAATAATACAATTCAATTAAATGAATGACTGGAGCCTTCATTCCTGTAGCTCTAACAGTAGATGGAGCTAACATTACCAGGGAATGCATGCAACTGATGCAAGTCCCTATAGATAAAGGCGAAAATCCACAAATGTAATGTAAAAAAATTAGTTACGAGTAGAGAGCCATAATCACCACTTCTGCAATCAAAAAAGCTCAAATATCAGCATGACAGAGAATACATCACACTATGGAGATAACCAAGTGTAATCATATTTCAGGAATCAGGCTGCACCTGCCCACCCGCAAAGAACATGAGAGCTTTAATTCTCTCTGATGATATGACTCCACACACTGCACAGAGTAATTATCCTACACCTTACTGACTAGCTTTAAGCACAGAGGTGGGCTGTGCTTTGAGTTACAGTGCTTCTCATTATCCTAATCCTCAGAATGTTGCAACATAGAAGTGTTTTAGAACCTTCTGTCAGTTTAGAATTTAAGCACATCATCACTTAGTTCCAAAACCCAGTGATGCACCTCACAGCCTTTTAACCCTCTGAGGTCGGCAAACGCGCCCACGCGTTTTGCTGGATTTTCTTCACATTGTAGCACTTTAAACTTAAATTACTCCGTCATTTATGGTCATACAGAAAAAAAGAAATATAAAAAAAGAATCTGTGATATTTCTACTTTTTTATGTGTCCACTTACAATCAAATCAAAACATTGTGCTTTTGTAAAATAAAGAAAATAAACAGGGTGTGCGTTCTGCCTCTCCGTCGCGGTGAACTTTTTTTTCTTGAGCACGTCTATAAACTGAAACAAAACTCAGCAAATACTTGTCACACATTTATGAGCCATATACCTTTATAAACATTTAAGTGTGTACTTTTAAATGATCGGATTCAAACTGAAAACAAATATTCTCTGTTTAAGTAATTTGTATAAAACCAACAAGATGTCCAGCTTCTCAAACGCTTCCTAATTAGTTTTAATTTGACCACGCCTACTCGCGCAAAAGATATTCACATGCAAATCTCCACATGGAACGCGAACGCGCTCATTACCTCAAAAACAAAACACCAAAACACTTCATCAGTCTCTGCTTTTCGTCGAGATTGAGAGACGCGTCCTGAGCTTACATTGGCTTTACCCCAGAAGATGAACGCGATTTGAAGATAAGGTAAGAAATTCTTACATATTAGTTTGTTATTGTTGCATAAATTTCACATTGCAGTTGAACTGTTGCTAGATATATGGTGAATATTATCATATTTAGATCCGTGTTAACTGTTACTGTGTTTGTGGATATCTGCTCAAACGTAGATATGTATATATGGTAACCATAATGTTTTATATTTGAGCGCGATCGCGTTTGAATGTATCACATTTTGCATCGCGATCGCGTTTGAATGTATCACATTTTGGATCGCGATCGCGTTTGAATGTATCATATTTTGGAAAAGCAAAACGCTCCAAACGGCTTTTACTATTATCTCATTTCATATCATCATAATGAATGGAAACATTTGAAGTAACATGATAATCAATATATTTTTCTCTAGCTTAGTTGTTACTGAAATCTTTTGGAAGATTTATATAGGCTGCTATATTGTTATTATTTTATGCAGCACTGCGCATAGCCTATACCTACAAGGCACAACAAACGTGGTGTTCATTATATAATATATTGTTGGAAACATTTGTGTGTGTGTGTGTATTCTGTGAATTTTAAAAAGCAATTTTAACCAGAAAAATCAAAAATGTATTCCCAAAATCGTGCAGGCCTTTCTCTTGATATCAGTATGTTCACTTTTTTTTTTTTTTTCAGGACCCAGATGCCACTGAGTCCTGCTGACTTCAACATTCACAGTACATGTCTCTGTACATGAACATGGTAAAGTGAAAATCAAACACCTTGGAAATGAAAGGTATGTACAATGTTTTTAGGAATGGCACAAAGGTCTCTTTCTTTGGATCATTGTTATCAATAAGTGCTTTTTTGTTGTGTATCTTTGGATTATGTTGTGTTGTAAATAAATCCAAACAATTTTAAAAGCCATTCTTTTTTAAATCTCCTCATTCTTTGTGCAAGGTTGGTCAGAATGATGGGCCCTGATAAGCTCCTAATAGGGCCATTAGGGAGTGTCTTTGTCTTTCTCAGGTGTAAAAAGCCTTACATATTAATGAGATGATCCGCCCCTTCGCATATTGCTTTTTCACACAAAACACGTCGTAAAAATTTTAAATCAATATATTGTCTTCTCTGAATGAGCAGTCAGGGTGATTTTCACATAGTTTTGGAGCAAATATTCTAGGCTACGCCATACAATTTTCAAAAGTCTTGTGAAGAAATAATCAGTATGGGTTTCATGACCTTATTTCAGTGAGAATTTTTTTTTGTATTTTCACAAACCACGCATAAATGACATTATCTCAAAACTACAAACTTTTACACACATGCTGCTGATATATTATTGTAGCAGAGTTTGTGCTGAATACAGTGTAATCAGACTTTAGCCATGAAAATGTCACAAGTAACAGAAATAAGCACAAATGTCAGAGCATGTCAGAACACCTCCAGGGCCCAGAAAACACCTCAGACCTCAGAGGGTTTTTAAGGCAGCATTCTTACTGATAATAGGCTGATAACAGTTTTTAGCAACATTTCTCTCCATTTTTGGATGTACACGACCCTTCAAAAAACTGGGGTCGGCACATGTGCGCGCGATGAGAAACGCACTTACATCTTTCTTTCTTTTTTTTTTATTGGAAACTTTAAAGTGCAAATACATCACCAACTAAATACAGGTCCGGTTCCAGAATCAAATCACTAATGGTGCTTCTGAAATTAGTAAGGGTGCTCTAGTAAAGTCCAGATGTAATGTGTAAGCAACAGCTCCACCATAACAATAATCGCAATGCACAGTGAGAAACTTAAGATTATACGATGTTTCTATTTATCTATTAGTCTGCATTCAAACTGCTTGATGCGTATCTATTTTTACATGCCACATTTTTGTCCCATGCCATGATTATGACTGTCAATCATTGCAATTTTGAGATGAATCCTGTATTTATCTTTTCACTTTTGAAACTTTGCAAAATGTAATTGGCCAAGGTCCTTATGAAATCATGTCTATGCTCTTAGCAGCATGAAAAACAAAACTTTTATTCTATTGATTGTAGGCTATATAGCTTCGAAAGCATGCAAAGAGCACCATAATCACAAAAAACCTTTCACTAGTCTCAGTTCATCACAATCTCACAAAGTTCTGTTATAATCAATATAATTGTCTACAATGCACAATGAATCTCTTATTTACATCGTGTCTATACTTTGTTAATGAGAGAAAATGGGAGCGTGCAGAACTCACTGTTCAAAAACTCAGATCTCAGTCAAAAACTCTAATTATTAAGAATTAAACTCGCACATACTCGCGAAGAGAAACACACGGACTGCAAATAGCCTACAGGTACATTACCAACCAAATAAAAACACATTTTTTCCATGGGTGCTCTCTCGCTGGCAATAACCTACCTGATGATTTGAGAGATAATTACTTAAAATGCAATTTATCACTGTGCCAAAAACAGAAAGCACAAGCTCTTGTGTCAGGTTGTAATGCTAAATATAATGGTAGAATTGTGCGTATTATGTCCTGCCAGAACCCGATGTGAGATCAGATCAGAGAGGTTCCCGAATCTCAATCGATTTTTTGATTGGTTAAAATGAATGGAGAATATATTGTTTTTCTGTAGGTGATCGGCCATTTTGGGATTAGCTCCTATGGTCTACATTGTCACATGACCCTTTGGAAATCATTCTAATATGCTGATTTGATGCTCAAGAAACATTTCTTATTATTATCAATGTTGAGCATAAGCTGATTAAAACGTTTGTGGAAACCATGATATATTTAGATGATTCTTTGATGTATGAAGTTCAAAGGAACAACATTTAATTGAAATAGAAAACTTTTGTAACACTATAAATGTAACTTTTGATAAATTTAATGCATCCTTGCTGAATAAAAATATTAATTTATCTCTCGCTCTCTCTCAAGAAAAAGAAAAAAAATACAAATCATACTAACCCTCAACTTTTGAACAGTAGTGTATTTTTCACAAAGATTGGTGCAATGCATTCAGAGATGTCTGCAAATGACATATGATATGCTACCTTTGAAGCTGACCAAAATAACATATATTACGATGCTGCCTTAAAATGCTGCACAAAGTGGATATCTGATGGTTTTCTGAGAAGTCAAACGTGATGGGCATTCTAGGGTCACACAATATCCAACTCTAGGCACATTAAATCTGGATTTCTGAGCTACAGACTGCCGCGCGGAGCGTCAGCTGGCACTCTAACAGCTGACATATGTGAAACGGTTCATCTGAGGGAAGAAGTCACAAGAGATCAGAATAACAGAATGAAAGTTGTGCTAAGAATACACACATGCCGCAAACACACTCTTGCTTACTATGAATTCAACGCATGAATTCAGACATGAAAGCTTTCATTTTGATGTTCATTTGAAAACTATTGATACAAAAAAGTAATTTCACCCAATATCTGTGGTGAAAGTGTATCAAATGATTAGCTTAGCAACATGCTAATGACATATTCTATTGAAAACAACTGTAAGTTTGCTATGCATAACATTGCTATCCATCCAGAAAACTTGTGTTCCATTTCAGATATGATGTACCCTAAGGTATCTGCCAATATACTTTAAAGTTAGCTCACAAGGTTCTGGATAAGGCCCCGATCACACCTAATGCGTTTTTTTTTGCAGTGAGAAGCGCCTTTTTTCAATTGTTTTCCTGTGGCAGTGAGCATTCTGCACGCTGTTTATGCACCCCAGGCGCCTCGCGTTTTACCGGCTGCTGCGCCAGTTGGAAAAAAAACAAACAAGCAACTTCGAGTGGAAAACGCGCCCGACATCATCACCGAAAAACGCATTAGGTGTGATCGGGGCCCTAAGTCAACGCTGAGTTTAAGGACACTCACTATTTTCATTGTCATTGTGTTCCAAGCTGCACACAAGCAGCGTGCTGAACTGCTGTGTTATTATATGCGAAGGCAGAGATAAATGAAGTTAATGTAAAATAATGACAGGTGGGTGAGAAAAGGTCGTCCCCAGGGTTCCCACAAGGCAGCAGGTCGTGCAACCGCCTCACCTTTCTTTAAAAGCTGCTATTGTCTCCCTCTCAAATGATGTAAGCATCTCTTGTTGCCCCTGACTTGTTCTTTCTACACTGTCATTACTTGCAATTATCCAGCCCAGACTAATAGCAGTTCTCATACTCCATAACAACGAATGGTAGGGAAATACCTTCAGTATAAAATGCACACTCAGATTCAGCTATATTTAGGCTGTCTCTGACCTCTCAGAAGCAGAAATCTTCATGTTGAAACTCCATTTGAAGGATTTTCAAACTTTCAAAATTTACCAGCTTTGTGTTGTACTAGTCAACCAAACCAACTGCTAGTTATGCTAGTACAAAATGTTCTATTAGAAGGAACATTTTTGTGCAAACTTTCTCCTCAGTATGAAATGTTACATCTTTTCAACGTCTGAAATGTTTTAAACTGGATTATCTATTTCGAATGGGCGTTCTGAGCTTTATTAATGACCTGTGATTTGGACAGGATTTTCACTCAAGAGGCCTGTTCCCCGACTCCAGACCTCTGAGGACATTCATCATGCCGTTTGAAGATTATAGACTTTGCAGGCAAACCGCCTGGAATTTTTCTTAAAAGAGAACTGAGAAAATATTTGCCAGCCACAGCTAATCTGCTTGTTGTTGCAAACGTAAAAGTGATAAACAAAATGGAAAATAAAGATGCAAATCCTCTCTCCAGAGGCATGTCGGTGAATACAAAAAGGGTTAGTGGGCTGCAGTGATAGTGATGGGATTGAGCAGGTTTCATTAAAACCCAGGAAGAGCAGAAGGCGTATTGAACTGAAGACACTACAAATCACTACAACATATGGTCTTCTTTAACCTGTAAAGACCAACAAGAAATGATTAGTATTTTCTTCAATTCTACAATTCTTCAATGATCACAAACTAAATTATACTACGGCTGTCTTAATTACGCTATTAAACTTGAGTACTTTTTCCGTTTTTAAGTGCTATGATAGGGTCCCCCATGCATCTACCAACCCAAAATACATGAAAAGTGACAACCCAGTAACTTTGTTTTGGTAAGCCTTTCTCTGCAAGCATGTAAAAAAAATCAGCCGATCAGATTTAACTCCCCTTCTGACATAGGAAGGGGATCTTATTATAATATTACCGCCCCTTAATCTGCACGTTTTCACCCATGGCGCCGCCATTTGGTTTTTGCAAGCGACAACAGTGTAACCAGTTCTAACGCAATGGCAAAAGTTCAAGCAAAGCATGCAAACTGTTCTGTCGTTGGCTGCACAGACGAGCACAGAAACTATTTGACCAAAAAAATGTCACAGCTGTCTTATAAAGACCTCAGGGAACTGTGTCAACTTGTGTAAAAGTTAAACATGATGGTATATGCTAAGTATATGAGATGAATCAATGTAACTCCACAACAACTACATACATGTATCCACTAACCATTCAGAAAGGTCCAGGGCCCGGTTTCCCAAAACGTTCTTATCGCTAAGTAGTTCTTAACCTATTCCTTAACCCTCTCTCTTAACGTTATGGCAAGAATCCCGACACGTACGTACGCTAAGTATATCTTTTGTAAGTCACACTTACAGTCTATATGAATATAATTCTGAAGTTTTAATACACCCAGACAGTATTCAAGTAGGCTAATTCAAGTGTTTTCATGCAAAGAATAAAATTGTCTGATTGTTACAAAAACACTGATTGTTGTTAGATTTTTAATTATATTATTATACAATATTATTAATTTAATTAAAAAGCGCTTTTAAAGGCCAGTAAAAGCATAGGCTACTGTCAGTTAAGTCCTATTCGTGGACTGTGATTTTAGTGCTGTTCGAATCCATAATATCAGTGTTTTTTCTCACCCAACCCGCGTAAAAATCCCAGGCCAAATTATTACCTTCTGTTTTTTGACAAACAGGTCGTGTGGTAATTTAATTGCCGTCTGAATCCACTGAATATATTCACTGTCTATATTTCTTGTAAATTCGCATTTACAGGGACACACACACAAAAAAAAAAAAAAAAAAAAAAAAAAAACGACACGTTTTCGCTCACACCCAAAAAGGGGCAACTTTGACAAGCTATAATAAATGATCTGGGTTTTTTTTTTTTTTTTTTGCTGAAATTTCACAGACATTCTGGGGACACCAAAGACTTGTATTACATCTTGTGAAAAGGGGCATAATATGTCATCTTTAATGCTTAGCTGGTTGTTATACTCAAATTTTCTATACTCCTGTGCTTTTGTGTGTTTTTTGTTTTGTCTAAATTGGATTTAAACATTACTGTTTCAAATAGATCTTGCCTAAACAACTCTCCTTCGCTGCAAACACTCGTGACATTAATAGACATTTAGGAATAAGATTACATGGGTAATTAAATCGAGATCGCAATCTTTTAACAGTTAATCGAGCAGCTCTTTTACTTACAAAAAAACCCCTATGTAGGACTATTCAATTAATCACCAAAATAATTGTCTGATTACTTAACCAAAATAATAGTGAGTGAGAGCCCTAAATTCTAATTCTACAATCATCAAAATAATGTAACTTTTATGATGACAATTATCATCATTATCTTCTTTAATTCAAACACAGCTTCAAATCAAACAAAACCCTGAGTTTCCCCACTGGCGTAAATGTAGTGGCATAAATGAGATGTACAGTACAAATATATTACAAGTCATTAGAGAAGTTCTCTTGAGAAGATCAACCAGCACTCCTAAAACCACCTTATTTTGACTTTAATTGGATCTGTAAGAATGTAAAATTAATCTGACAGCTGTGTGTAATGCCCATCAGCATTTAACAGACCAATGATAATTTAACTGAATCTTGAAAGGGAGCATTTTTATGGATTCTGGAATATCCAAGAAATATCAGCCAAATTACTGACAGCATAGAATGCCGCATTTTGTGTGTGTGTGTGTGTGTATCTGACAGAACCACTACAGCGACAATAAATGAGTCACAGTTCATTAATAATGCTTTAGTACTATACTCAACATATAACAGTCAGGTCACTGGTCACAGCTTAGTAAATGGACCATTACTATTTCGCTGAGGCTGCTGACTCTAACCTAATTTGTGGAGATCTGTAAATCAAAAGCCTGAATATAGACAGTAGAAATTTTCTTTTTACACTGTAAATGCGGTAAAATAAATCAAATCAAGTCTAAAACAAACATAAAATGGTCAAAGTCAAGCCTGGTTCACTGGACTATTAAAAACGCATCAGGCTAGCATGTTAACTGCTACGGTCTGTGACGTGAAGTATATTTGATGTGTTAAATGTGGTGATAAGCAGTCTCACACCACACACACAAGTGCCAAATACAATACTACAATAAGTAATATATCAGCTCTAATCAGACATATGTAGCATGACAATGTGATAGACAGCAGCTAGCGTGGTCTACAGCAGAGAAGCTTGGAAATCTTCAAAATGTGCAAATATATTTGTATGAGGGCAGATGTGTATGTTGGGGGAGGTGTAATGTATTTGTGAACAGGCTGTGGGTTTTCCAACACACTCGTGTTCACGTGCCACTGTGGCTGCTTCCTCACTTCCCTCTCTCTCTCGCTCTCTGAGATGAGAGGAGATGGGTATATGAGGTGGCATGGCTAAAGGCTCTGTGCTGGATTGTGTGGAATTTCCTTGCGATTGTGTGCACTGACCCCTTTTCTGCGGCCTAATAAACCCTGAGCTCGTCATCTTCAGCTCACGGGGTTCATTCAGCCTGCAGAAGAAGAAAGAGTTAACAACAGTTGGCAAGATCCTTCAACTTTTACTTCCTTAGCTACTGAGAAAATTCAAGTTCCAAATAAGTCTATAGTGAGCATTTTGAAGAGATAATTTACCCCTCAAAAATGTAAATTGTAATTCTTTAAATTCTTATAAATTATCATAATTTACTCACCCTAAAGTCTTTGCGAGTTTCTTTGATGGGTAATTTAATTTTTTTTATTTATAACAGTATCAAGAGTAAGAGTATCATGCTCTTTTCCATACAATGAAACTAGATGGTGACCATGGCTGTTCAAGCAAGATTTGCAGTGAATAAGAAAAAAATTTCAGTAGCTATCAGTTCCTCAAATAAATATGTGGTTAGGCTTCCGAAGACTTGGATAGCGCACAAGTCACATGCAACACTTTTAAATGACTTTTATGGAGTTTGATAACCTCTGTCCCCACCCAGTTTCATCATATAGCCCTTATGTAGCCCCGCCTCCTTTCAGCACTGTGCTTGTTGTGTTCTTTCTTCCGGTTTATATTTCCACCGCATGAAGGTAAGATCTTGCGGATTTATGAATGAACCGCTTGTTTTAAAAACTTCCTGGTCTAGTGACATTTCTTATGACATCCGCTTCAAACATTAAAATGCTCATGATAATTTCTGTTAACTCTACAATAAGTAAGACCACTTCACCACCTAATTACTCTTCAACAGCAATGCCATGGAAATATACAAGGCTAACGCAAAAACGGAAGTTCAAAGACAAAATTCTAAAGATGGCTGCGTGCTTGTTTCTCTGTTGCTTTAGGTCTATAGAAGCAAACAGTTTGAGCCTTCTTCAAAACCTTCTTCAAAGTCACACAAGGCGCGTTTCCATTAAAGATTTGCGCAAAACTTTTCCGATTTTTTCTAAAAATCGATAAAAAACGATTGCGAAATGACGGCGTTTCTATTAACCGATGTTATGCGACTAAAATGTCATTTTTTCCTCTCGCGATAAGTCATTTAAAAAATCATGGCAACGGACGTTGGTAAGTTTATATATATCACAGCCACGTAGCCTACCGCACTAGACAGTATTATTATTAATGGAAGGAAACATATGCGTGTTATCCAAGCATTAATGGCAAGGAAAGACCCTTATACTGTGAGCGGCACATATGAGGTGTTTCTGGGTTTTTCTCACTCATTTCTGCTCCGAGGTCTTGATTGTGGCATTTCTTTGAGTTTTAGAATCCAGTATTTCTGTCATTCTTTTGTCTTATATGAATTTAATAAAGAACTCTGTCTCGTATTCTGTCCAAACACACCGCGCCTTCTAAGTCAGGTGACTGTAAATGCGCAAAAACTGTTTCCATTGCAGTTTTGCGAAATATTCCTTTTTCGAATTGCCTGAAAAACCACCTCATGCGAGCGTAAAAACTTTTTTGCGATAAATGGGAGTTTTTGTGAAATTGACGTGTTTCCATTGGGCGTATTTTCAATTCGCAATTTCAATTTGCGCAATTTGAAGGGTAATGGAAACGCGGCTACAGGTTTGGAACGGCATGATAAAATGAGTTACTGCATACACAAATATGCAACTTAGTAGGGCTGCAACTAACGATTATTTTGATAATCGATTAATCGGACGATTATTTTTTCGATTAATCGATTAATCGGATAGGTGTTTTTTTTTATTCAATTTGATTTTTGTTTATAACTAAATAAAACCCTAAATCAGGGTATTTATGTGTAAAAGTGTACTTTAAAAAGTGCAAAAGCCACACATTGAGGTTTACTAATATAATCTTAAATTTTTACATTTTAAACCCCAAACACAAAAGTTTGTCCAGTTTTTAAACAGTAAAACTTCTTTAAATATCCAAAATATAAATAAACAAAACAAAATATTGAGTTGCGCTGCTCATATAAACTTCACATTATGAAATTAGGACACAAACATGTTTGTAATAAGATATTAAGCAGCAGATTTTGAATTCCAATGTAGAATGCGATCTGTTATTTCTTGATAACAGACCGCTGCGAAGTATAACACACCAGAAAAACAGAGCGTTGCTATGGACACAGGATTCTAACCGTAGAGACGGAACGGACTATTTTCTTTAGCGGAAGCAATACAATCATTTTTAAATCAAGAAACTCCTTTTTAAATCAATATTTTGTGTAAAATTATTGATTTATTTGGTGGGTAGCCATGTAATAAGCGGGATTATCCCTTACATAGTAGACAAATGCTATAAAAAGAGAGCGGAATGGAGGTACGCAGCTGACAACAGGCTTGATTTAAAGTACAGAAAAAATTATGTATTACTGCACAAGCATTCGCTGAAAACCACTGACTACAGTGACTAAAAAACAATATTTTACTGCTGCTGTTATTAACTGCCTTTATATTTAGTGCTTCACTTTGTAAACACCATTTAATTTAACCTATTTCTGCGGTAGCGCTATTTTAATCCATCACTTATGTTGCGAGCGAACTGATTGCGCAACCTGATGCTCGATACAAAATAGATCTAGTGTGACTGTCCCGAAGTTAGTAAACAAAGCTGTTTACACAGTAGCATTGAATTAAACTAGACTATACCATTTTCACATCTTCATAATAATGAGAATACAGTTTTTGCTTGCCGTGCTGATGTTTCTCTCCGATTACTCTCTGCCATTTCGCGTGACTGCGTTGTCATGAAAGTGACGTCATCAGTAACGCTCCCCGTGACGTGAGCAGACCAACTAATCGACAATGACATTCGTTGACAACGATTTTCATAATCGATTATTATCGATTTTATCGATTAGTTGTTGCAGCCCTACAACTTAGCATCAACAAACATACCATAAACTTTTAAAACACTCAGTTGAGGTCTGAAAATTGGACTCGTGAACAAATTCTGTATTCAACACATTAAAATGATGATTCTGCTCCTTTGAACTTCACAGTTAGGGATTTGGTTGTGAGCCAATACAAAAGTGTCCACGAATGGGAACAGCTTGTTGATGGAGGGAAATAAATATGTCATAAGGAGACTACATCTCATGAGGGTATTTGCGGGACTCAGAATGATTCAGAATGCTGAAGGAACCTCAGATTTAAGCTAAACCCTTACACTAACACTTCAGGTCAAATATTAAATAATAATGCTCTTACGGTTACTGTAAAGATTTAAACAGCATAATTCTGGGTTAATTAAAGCAGCAAAGAAATGCCACTGCTTACACTACAAAAACGAATCCCCCACCTCCCCCCTCCATTTCTCTCTCACTCTCTCATTCAGGCAGAACGTGGATCAGTGGCTTTAAAACTAACTGTACTTTATGGTTGAAGCTTCCACTGTGCCACAAAGACAAAATCAAACAATAAAATTGCTATACCCTGGCATCTTTTACATAAGCAATATTTAATACAGAGAGTATCATTGCAATAATTATGAATATCATATTGCTAATATTTACTGTGGTATCATCAATTATAAGAAAAAATAATAATATTGTTTTTGTTGTTACTATTAATAATAATTATTATTATTATTAGTAGTAGTAGTAAGTAATCATTATTATGTGTTAAATAATACATCTCAGCAACAAAAAAATTTAATAAAAAATTATATATATATATATTGATGAGTTGTTAAAATTTGCAAACAATTTATTATAATAATTACATAATATAATAGTTTACGGCATATAGATAAAACAGATAAAACACTACACACTACAAAGTTTTGGAAGTGACAGCACATTTAAACTTCTCACAGACATAAACTGAAATATGGATATCAACAGTTTAACCACTTTACAGTAGTAGAGCTGTTTTTGAGTAAATCCTAATTTAGTAAATCCTAATTTGCATTATATTATTAAGTGTATAATTATTAAGTAATTATATTATTGTGTACATGGCCGAAGTGAAGCTACTCAGTCCAACAAGAGTTTTTACCTCCTCAAAACACTTCACACCAAATTAAAGACACTATTCTGCATGTTTCCATGAGTTATAAATAAACCCACCCTAGTGACATCATAATGTCAAGCACAAGTGACAGAATTCCCTTTGCAGCTGCAATTCATTTTACATCCAGAGCTGAATCATCTTATTAGCATGCCGAGCTGCGGACTGCCTCTGCCGTCTGAAACTAATTGGTTCTGAATGAAGGACCGTACAAGAGAGCAAACAAACAAACAAATGTAGCGTGCCAACTAAATACAACATTCACCCCGGGAATAACATCTTGATCCAAATGACATTACATGGGTTTACAGATGTGTACAGCTCACTGTTTAAAGGCAAAAAAAAAAAAAAAAAAAAAAAAAAAAACCAGCAAACTTAAGTGCTTGTCATTTAAAGTGAGGGTTGTAAATCCCATAAATTACTTACAACACGCTAAATCACTCAAAACACAAAAGTGATAATGAACAAACACCTGCAGTACAACACATTTCAATAAATCAACTGCATTCCAATAATCCACATTAGAAGCAAATGCTGAGTGTCAAACCACTGACACACTTCCTGTTCTGGCCAAAAGGCAGCATTCCCAGAGCTTGTAAAGTGCTAATGCATCTTAAAAAAATATCATCTTTTCTACAGAATGACACATATCATGATGGAAGCCTACCTTACATCCGAACATCAGCGACAAGGTGTTGTCATGGCATGCGACCTTACAGTGGCAGAGCATTGGATTGAAACAGTCGGGGTTCCTCAGTATAGGAGACATTCCTCTCACAACAGGAGCAATGCACTCATGCTACGAATTGACGTAGAGAGAGAGAAAGCACGAGACTCTTCACTCCTGGATAAGCAAGAGTCCGCCTAATGCATGAACACACACACACACACACACACACACACACACACACACACACACACACACACACACACACACACACACACACACACACACACACACACGTGCTCCCTAAACACACACACACACACACACACATACACGCAACTGGGATGCAGCCACCGTTAAGATCTCACTTCTCTCCCTTTTTCTACTCTGGTCTGAGTTAGACGTTATTTCACAACCCTGTTTACTTAAAGCGTTCTTCTTACTCTTCTTACTTATGCTTTAGTTTCTTTTCGCAAAACTAATTTTTCTTTTCTTTTGATTTTGGGGTGAAATAATACCAGGACCGTGAGATTAACTAGTAATGCCAAGAACAATGCTGTGGTAAATGATCTACATAATTGGCACCACCCGGCTTTATTAGCAAGGCCCAGTGTGATTTGCTAGACTGATTTGAAATTCAGCAAGAACTTGCGCGGTGGCAGAGTCACCGGAATAGGTCTGAATGCTGTTCTCTTTAAATATATAAATTTGCGGGCTTTATTTGAAAACCAGAGAGCTGTAATTAGCAACGGTGTGATGTCAATACTAGATTTCTCAGGGGCTGTGTCCTTGTTTCTATTGCCATTTTGGCTGTTCATTTACATGACAACAGCATTTTGGTGGCCTGAAAGCACAAACTTTTGACACCCTTATCATCTCCATGTAAACTACAAAAATGTGAATCTGTGAAAATGGTGACGTCACGCACATGCGTAGGCTATTATGTGTTTAGTCTATTAGCTTCTTTTTTTTGCAAACGAAAGGATACAGATATTAACAGTAAGAAATGAGGGAGGCATACGGACATCATTTCAAGTGGTTATAGGAATTACACAAATTAACACAATATAACATTTTGTCATCATACAAAATTAAAGGGGTCATACAGATGGTGGACAACCAGAATGAGACTTTTACCGCCGCCGTTCCCGCGGCGGCAAAATTGGGATGTGTATTTGCTGCCTTTTACCGCTGAGTGGCGCTGTAATCACAGACTTTGAAAAGTGTCAGTTTATTCTCTTTATGACGTAATCTGCCGCGGCAGTAATCTGAGCTGAGGCCACAGATAAATTCAAGATAAATATTGTGGTTAAACGAATTCAAATTCATTAAATTTAAACAAAGTAGACACGTTAAAATTGTGTGCCCAGTTTTTCTATAATTTAGAAAGGCTATGTCAATAGGTTACTTGTCATTTACTTACGTAAAATTAAAACATTTTCAGGACTTGCAGTTACTAACCGATGTTAGTCGGTTTAAGCATTCTTTGTTATATCCAGAATTAAATAGGCTTACATGTTGTTATGATTATCAATTGAATTATTTAATAAATAATCAACCACAATGCCTATTACTGCCGCCGCAAAAATAAACCAGTCGAATTTCAAAGTCGTTCCCGAAATGACTAGGCTATACTGGGTGGTGCAAGTGACAGGGCAAAACAGCAGCAACTGCGGCATTTTAAAAGGTAAGTTTCCTATCTGTTTATTTAAAAAAAAAAAACTTTGAAAAAAAAAAAGAAAAATGGCGCAAGATCTTGTAAAAACAAAAACAAAAAAAAAAACAACCTTTTTCCTTATTTGAACAAAAATGAGACTGATTAAATATGTAAAAATATAAACAAACAAAGCAGAGAATAAAACAAACTTTTAGGGAAAAAATATAGGCCTATTATGCTACAACAGAATTGGTTAACATTAACGAAAGAAAAATATGTAAAAATACATTTAAAACAAAATAAAACAAAACAAATTCGTGGCCGAATTCAAATCGGTTCAAATCCCGAACAAACAGTAGTAGACCTAGGCTATTCAGACGATAGCTCTGTGGTCAAAGCATTAACAATAGCCTCTCGGAGCTTCAAACGATCTGAGATCGAATCTCAGTCTGAGATCGAATCTCAGTGTAGCCGACATTGTTTATGTTTTTCCGTTCTTGATGCTTAAATATGCATCTGTTTATTAAAGTCAATCGTCTTGTTTAATTATCAATTGTACATTACAACATAAATTTGCAACATTCCAGTTGTGCCGCTGCAAAGATGACACATCTGATGAAGGAAGACTGTAAGCCGATTGCACCAGAAAATGAAGATGATGAAGCTCGTCTTTAATCTGCTAAATTATTTTTTTTGTGTGTGTGAATCATTCACGAGATTGAGATGACTGACAGTGATACCCGGCCATAGCAATGGTAGACATTTTTCAAAACAGATCGAACAAATCAGAAAAATACTTTCAATACAGTATTACTTTCAATTAAAAAATAAACAATGAAAATGTAAAAGAAAAAGAAAATTAATTAAGTTTGAAAACCCATCGCACATTTCAAGGTATGAATAAAGTGTCGGGACAGTTTATTTATTTAAACAGGGTTGCATCGATAGAGTTTATTCCCTTTGTGATGCAAAATATGCACACCATACAGCTGATAATACTGTATATGTCGCTGTGTGTCATCCACACAAATCACGAAAGAAAAAACTGTAAATAGCTTTTGTTCCTTCAAAGATAAAGCATGCCTTGCTGAATTCACCTTACAATAAAACGAGGTGGGTCGCGAATTAAAGAGCTCTGTATCTGCTAAATTGAAATTGTGTGTGGAAAACCTTTAAATACAATCAATAAAACTACAATATATAATTTAATAAGATATAGGGCCTACTGTACATAGGCTATGGACTTTTGGAGATTTTGAGATTAATTAATCCTTAGAAGAATGTTGCCTTTGCATGCTCATCAGGCTGGCTCCGACACTCTCCATATGAAAGACGGAACATTAACACCTCTGTCCTTCACCCCCACGATAAAGCAACTATTGCCTTCTCCAAACCCCCCACAGGCTAGCTGAGTTTGCAAAACAAAACAAAGAGTTTGCCACTCGTCGTGGTGTGCCAAAACACTTAATTATAAACTTCAATATTTCATTCAAAACAATCTCAAAACGCTTTGTGACATTTTGAAAAACCGTGGATGCATTACTGCCTCTGGAATCATGAACGCAACAGAATACTGGTTCTGATTTTATTGTTTGTCGTTTAAACGTCATATATATATATATACAGTGTATAGGCCTATATATATATATATATATATATATATATATATATATATATATATATATATATATGAAGAGTTCAGATGCAAAAGCCTCTAAATGCCATCTGAAATTTTCTTATAGAATGATCATTTTTATCAAGCTTGTATGTTTAAGTTCAGTAATTTCACGTAAATGACAATTAATAGGTAATCTTCATCGCCATTTAAGTGAAATTATTGAATTTAAATATACGAGCTTGATAAAAATGATCATTCTATAAGAAAATTTCAGATGGCATTTAGAGGCTTTTGCATCTGAACTCTTCATATATATATATATATATATATATATATATATAGGCCTATAGCCTATATATATATATATTTTTTTTTAACAGAACTGCTTTTGAAATTACGATTGGAATTATTATAGGCTACAGAAGTAAAGTCATTGTATAATATTTGTTCCTTAGTGTAAAATGGAAATGCATGGTGATTTTATTTTGTAAATAGGCTATAAGCAAAAAAAACTATGTTTTAGAACTAGACAAATCTCTCTGCATCAACAATAGACTATAAAATGCATAAATAGGCTAATATAAAAATATCAGTAGTCCAAGTTAGTTCGGGATTCGAACCCGTGTCATCTAAATAATCGTAAAGTAAGTTCAACCACTCGGCCACGATTCACTCGTTGCGACGTGGCCTAACGTTCCAGTGTGTGTTCGCTCAAACGCTCTTCATTCAAATGAACGCGCCGCCGCGTTTGTCGAACACTAATTCAACATGCCAGAATAAAACCTGGCTTTAGAACAATGCATAGCGCCACTCGTCGTGGTGTGCCAAAAATTTTACAATAATTTAGTTTCATTTATTTCAGTGTTAATGTTTGAGTTAAAAAAATCCTCTACAAATTAAATGAACACAAAGTCGGCTATAAGAGTCCTTTATAGGCTACGTAAAAAAGCAAAGGGCTTACAATCTTAACATTTAGGCTACTTTGCTTAAATTCGATACATTTATTTTCAGTAGGGCCTAATAAATTTGTAGGGATGTAATTTCAGTATGCTTTACCAACGCTATATTCAATTAAAGTTCCAAGAGGTCTGGGCCCGGTTTCCCAAAGCGTTCTTATCTCTAAGTAGTTCTTAACCTATTCCTTAACCTCTCTCTTAACCTTATGGGACGGTTCCCGAAACGTTCGTACGCTAAGTATATCTTTTGTAAGTCACACTTTCGTAAGGTTGGTCTGGACCATTCGTAGCTCTCTCTTAGCGTTGTTGCAGGTCTAAATGAATATAATTCTGAAGTTTTAATACACCCAGACAGTATTAAATTAGGCTAATTCAAGTGTTTTCATGCAAAGAATAAAATTGTCATTACACTGATTGTTGTTAAATTTTTAATTATATTATTTTACAATATTATTAATTGAATTAAAACGCTCTTTTAAAGGCCAGTGAAAGCATAGGCTACTGTCAGTTAAGTCCTATTCGGACGCTAATATTGTTTCTCATGGGCTCGTCCGGTATTTTAAACATTTACAGGGGTAAGTCGGTGATTTTAGTGCCGTCCGAATCCATAATATCAGTGTTTTTCTCACCCAATCCGCGTAAAAATCCCTGGCCAAATTAGTACCTTCTGTTTTTTGACAAACAGGTCGTGTGGTAATTTAATTGCCGTCTGAATCCACATCTCCGAGTTTACAAGAAGAGATTCAAAATCCACTGTTTAAATCCTTTTTGATCACTGCCGACCACCGTACGCAAGATGTAAACTTTTATTACTGAAATGCTGGAAAGTATTTACAAGAACAATATTTCATCGCAGCTCCACCTCAGCGAACAAAAATGGGAAAGAAAAGGCGGCACGTAACTTTTTGAAAAGGTTATTGTGGCAGCAATAGGCTATATGTTACAATTTTAAAATATGTAGGCTAGGCTATTATAGGCTATTATAGTTTGAATTATTTTTTATAATATCCAATAATCATAATAAATAGAAATTTCAACTATTTCTGAAGTGCTTCTTTTATAAAGATGACCGCTTTTTCACATAAACAGCCCCTGCACGAGAGAATAATTGATTCTCGAGCAATCGATTTCAAACAATTCAGCACCATTGGCACGGACAGCGCCGGGTAACGTCCCACGTAAGAAGGTATATCTTAAGCGGCTTCCTAAGGTATAGTTCGGGGAACACACTTAGGAAAATAAACAAATTTGGTAAGATATATCTTTCGAGTCTTCTTACCAGGCTAAGAGTGAGCGTTATCGGGAAACCGGGCCCTGGTCTCTATATTTCCTTCCCAGCTGACACTAATATGCAAGTGCACAGCAAAATTCTATTCTAAAAAAAAAAGTCTATAGGCCTACTATACTGTTGTAGCCATTAAATAATCTCATTTAGCATCATATTTGTTAAAATATTATGTTTTTTTTTTCCATCTATGTTGAATATATGAAAAGTGAACAGCACGAGTAAGATAGGATGCATTATATCGAGAGATAGATATGGAGTGGGTCAGACATGATTTTGACCACTTCATTAAGTTTTGTTTAGTAGAAAACCTTTCTTTAAAGTGAATTTCGTTTTCTATAAATTGTATCTTAATTTTAATCAATTTTTCATCAACCAATTGCCTGGATTTAAATAAGTAAGAGAAGCAAATATAACAGACACTAATCATGGAGGCGCCCGCGCGGTCACTTGCATTGCACGTCAGCTGGAGCGCATCTCATCCTCCTAACTTAACGAAACTCAGCGTATGCCTCACACAGACATGATAAATACATCAAATACACAAAGCTTGAAATGTCTTCAAACTAAATAATTCAAAACGAAAAGAAAAAGGCTACTCTCTGATTATGTCTTTATGTGCATTTCTCTCTAGGTGCGTTCACTACAAATATGGCGATCGTCAACTTCTTCTTTGCAGTCGACACTGTCAGAAAACACTAGTTTATTGATAAAAATCAATGCACGCATCACCGGATTTACAAATACACATCTTGCTTGTTGCACGCACACATTATGTCGAAAAAACGAAATATTATGTTGAAATAACATTATTATTAATAATACATCTTTTAGAATATTTGATTAAATGCTGATTGTTGCGCTTGTTCAATTTAATAAAATTAAAACTTTAATTGTGATAATTAAAATAATTGAAAATTAAATATTTAGTGGCCAAGTTTTGCTAATTTATTATATAGGCTATTATATGCCTATTGCCTATATTAAGTAGGTCATATTAAGACAAGGCATATATTAGTTATTTTAAAAAAATCTAACGAAAAAAAAAATCTAACGAAATCTAAAATCTAAATCTAATAAATCAAAAAAAAAAAAAAAAAATCTAACGCCAATTCAACATGCCAGAATAAAACCTGATTTTTGAACAATGCGTAACGCCACTCGGCCTGGTGTGCCAAAATACTACATTTTAAACTTCAATGTTTAATTCAAAACAATCTCAAAACGCGTTGTGACATTTTTTTAAAGCAGTAGCCTAGCCTATATACATTAAGGGCATTGAAACCTAGCCTGGCTGCGCCCTCCTACGCACTTCCGCTCAATTTCATTTTCCTTCAGTACTACGTCTGGGACTGCTGTATATTCTTAGGTTTCCAGAAATCAATTTTTTGTAGGACCAATCAGCGAACAGAGGGAGTGGCTGAGAACGATGACGTTGATGTGATCACACACATGACTGGCGTCGGCCAATAGTGTGACGTACAACACAGACGCGCTGCTCTATCAAACTGCTCTATCTATCGAGAGAAGGAAATGAATAGTGGAATAAAGTCGTTATTTTTGTTTGTTTTTGCGCACAAAAAGTATTCTCGTCGCTTTGTAAACTTTATAAAAGACAGACATCTTATTCTAAACATAATCCTCTGATCATTCGGACTTGTTGTTTCCGGCCGGTTTCGGCGCATGACATTACGTTACGACCACATGTTAGCGATTGGCTATGGCAGATCCTGAGTGACTCTGGGCAGATCCAATAGTTTTGAACTTTAACAGAGAACCCGCCTACAAGGAAGTAAACGTTTCTCAATGGAGAGAGGCCAGACTCTCTGTACAAATGAAATGTACGAGAGTCTGGTAGAACCAGGCTAATTGAAACCAGGATCTTAACTAAAACGCGTTCCGCGTAATCTCTCAAAAATTATGCCACACTACTCCATGTATTTTTTTTTTTTAAGGACTGCTTTTGAAATCACTATAAATTACTATGCAATTGTATCGCTCACGAGAGCTCTTCATTTATCTAATTCCTCAATAGAATAGTAAAAATATTCCGCGTCATTGCTTCTAATATCGTCTCTATTTTTAACTTTTGATTCTATTTTTTCAGTTCTAAAATTGATTCTATCTTTGGTTCTATTCTGTTGTAGCCTAATAGGCCTATTTATATATATGAAAAATATGACTATTAGGCTTAGGGTTTTATATTTAACCCACTTACATTTTAAAATACGGCAATTGCTGCTGTTTTGCACAATGTCCCTTTGCGCCACCTGGTGGTCATTTCGGGAACGACTTTGAAATGCGGCTGGTTTATTTTCGCCGCGGCGGTAATAGGCATTTTGGTTGTCCACCATCTATATAATGTTAATATGATTCTTTAGGGTCTAATTGAAAAGTTTGTAATATACTTTAATTAAAAATTCTCATTAGTATTGTAAGAAAACACTCATTTTACCTGGTCAAAAACAGCTCTGTTTTCAGCATGCCATTTAAGTGCATGTGTCTTTAAATGATAATGAGCTTTGCTCAACCCGCCCCTCTGTTCTGTGGGGCGTTTTGACACAATACACGTGGAGTGTTGCCTTGACAACAGTTGAGGGTATATTTTGGAGAAAGAATGGCAGCGGGAGTCTCTGAGGACACATCTGTGCAACCGAATCAATCTGAATCGGAGATGGACCCGGAACAAGATGACGGCCCCGAAGAAGTTCGAGAATTAAGGCTCGAACAGGTCGTTTCTGAATGGTTGGTTAACGTAATGTCACTTTGATCTATCTTTGTATGTACTGGCAGGGTAGAGTAGTGAGATACGAACGCTATGTGTTTACTGATGTATACGTTAGTTCATTGACAGATTGATGTTACAGCTAATGGTCATGAAAAACTTTTTTTCGGTAAATGTAGGCTTGTCCGTGATGCGTAACGTTATCTATGCAGTGTTAGGTACAACTGTCAGGGCTGAAGCACTAAAATTGTACTGATCTGTTTAAAAAATAACCAGTCTGTGAGACTATGACAGTCATTAGGCACATAAACAACACATACTCAGACAGGAGCTAATACCTATTTCAATGTTCTCGTTTCTAAAGCAGTCTGGTGAGAAATGATTCGCGCAAACATGAAAGCATTGACGTTGATCGTGGTGAATATTCCCTTCGAAAACAAAACTCAGCCACTGCGTCTTCAGCGGTTCGGATTTAAGAACATCAAAATGACTGCTGTGTTCGTTATTACACCCAAGAACAGAACACCACAATCGCTTAGACGCCATTCTGCTCCAGCGTATCAACAATGGCGGACTATGATGACAGCTCGCTCAGGGCGGGTCTGTGTTGAAACGCTGCTGTCAATTAACAATCAACACACATTTCAGTACAATCAACTTGTAAAAGTGCATGTACCATTATATGACCCCTTTAAAGGTTCCTTACAACAGACTCAAGGATGATAAATGTTTTTGAAGGCTTTGTGTTTACTGAAGGATCATGTGACACTGGAGACTGGAATAATGATGCTGGAAATTCAGCTTCACAGGAATAAATTACATTTTATAATATATTCAAATAGAAAACAGTTATTTCAATAGCATAAGACACTTCTATGAAAATATATACAAATCTTTCTGACCATAAACCTTTGAAGGATAGAGTATATAAATGTATTTGGATAGAGTCATGTGGGTTTTGAACAACATGCCAGCATTCAAAATCACAACAAATGCAATACTGTTCTTTTCAATGGGCATCTTTGCCAAGTTGAGGATGTATATCAAGATCAACTCAGATCCCGGCAGCAGATGTGCTAGCCGACAAATTACCACAACAACTCCAAGAGGTGAGAGAGGATGTTTACAAGCCCATACAGCAAAGTGCCAAACCCAGACAGAGTGCAGGATGGCATTATGCCCGTGTGTGTGTGTGTGCGCTCCAGAAGGAAAACAGAGGTGTTCTGGGATGGTAGAAATCATGCTGGAGGTGAAGAATTGTAAGTTAAACCCTCAGTGGGTGAATTTATGTGTCACGATTCTCTGTGTCTGTTTCATGGACTTATTTTGATATTCAGTTGTCTTGCTGTGCCTCTGTTCTCTTCATGTGGTTTAGTTCTTGTTTCCTTGTTTCTATTGCCATCTTGTTAGCTTCCATAGATACCCTTGTTTGTTACCATGTCAACTAATCACCAACACCTGTCCTTCTTGTTACCTTTGTGTATTTAAATCCTCAGGCCCTGTTTACACCTGGTACACATAACCGTTTACACCTGGTATCTTAACCTGGTCTCTTTTGCCCAGTTTCAACCACTTCTGTCCTGATATCTTCAGAGGGAGGGTCTATGGGTGGTTAATTGTATTAAATTTTGTCTAATGGACAAAATAAGCTCACACAATTTACATATGAACACAACTGGAGAAAACAGAAATATATACGGAGAGCAGTAGCTTTAGATTCTGCGCTGACAGCCGCAACACCGCACTGAACACTGTGAGTGCGTGTTAGAAACCAAGAATGGAGAGAGAACATTGAGCTTGGTACGTTTTTCATCTTCAAACCAAACTTGGGTCTCCAGCCAAAGTTTAAATCCCATCTACCACACTTCCCATGTTCACGCATTAAGTCAGTAGGCGGTCTTTTGTGTCTATTCAAACACATTCGCCCACATGTGCATTTACACAATGAAAGCAATCTGGTCGAATAAGTTTTCGACTACCTCTAGATGTGGTTAAAAAGTGGACAAGCTCAAAACATTTAGACACCGTTTACACCTGCATTTAGTGTCGTACTCTTGTGATCGACCACAACACATCTTAATACCAGGTGTAAACAGGGCCAAAAGCAAAAACAATTTCAGTACCAGAGCAAAAACTGTTGAATTAAGTACTTAAAAAATCTCGTCCGTTGGTTATCACTGTCAATCATCACAGTTTCTCATTTAAATACAGTTGTCAATCCAGAAACTTTGCAGTATAGCTTGCTTAGCAGCATGACAAACTAAACCTGTTTTAATATTGTGAAGGGGTAATAAACAGAAAGCAAGAGAAGAGCCCTCCCTTTATAATCACTAAGTTTGTCAATCTCTCAAGCGCCAGCTCACTGAATTCTGAACTCTCGCGAAAAGTCCCGTTATAATTAAAAAAGCTGCCTTCATTTGACAATGAATCTCTTCTTTACATTGTGTTTACACTTTGTTGGCTATAATGAAACGGATTCGCGATCGTGTGGCTTGTGTTGAACAAAACAAAACCTTTCAGCATTAAGCAGATTCTGACTAACTTACTGACTAGCACCTCGGATAGGCCATTCACACACTCAACATATATGATTGTGATTGGCTAAACACTTGTAAAAACATTCTGTAAATAGAAACTTTGACTCTCAGAGAGCACTTGAACAAAACCATGAGATCAGCTGTGATTGGCTGATCAACAGTATAATAATGTCCGCCTATTATGTTCACAACTGCTCTGCAAACCACCTTCTTGCTACTGTATATTAACAATATTGAAATTATATTTGAAGCAAATAAAAAAGTGTTACGATTCTTAAAGTAGAAACATCTTATGAAACTGAATTACGGTATGTGTGCTAATATGTGAAGAGCAACAGAAGGGGATATGTCTTTCCCCTTTAAATGTGGAGATCTGAAGGAAGCTTATATGAGATCTTAGCATATGTATTTGTGCCAGTTAACCTTTGTGCCAAAAAAACCCGAAGAAACACTTCTAAAAATACCAGCGCGTAAAACCCACCTCAAATGTGTGATCACAGCTAAGAGGGACGCAGCTCTATGTTTTATTCTGTTAAAATAGAGCTAATTAACATGAATCCATAGGCTAGCGCGTTATACCAGTCCTGGAAAAAAAATAGGTATATGTTTTATTTAAAACGGTACGATATCATGATTTTGCTGATTATGGTATTGGATATGCTGCTTTTCCGAAGTTCACCGCCAGTGTGCCACTGACGTGAAACCAGCAAATGTGACAAAATAGAGGAACAAAATGGATATGTGAAATGGAAGCAGGTGAATCTCACTCAGCACTACCCAAAACTAATTAATAAAGAGGGCAGCAGGAGTGAATTTTGGAATTACTTTGCTTTAAAAAACTGATGAAAATGGCAAACCAACAAACCTTACCACACCAGTCTGCAAATGTTGCTATAAATCATGTGTTGCCTTGGGAGGAAACACATCAAACCTTGCCAAGCATCTGTCGCTTGGTTTGAACATCCTAACTTCTACAAGGCATTAAGAGATTGGTGAATGCGTCATTTAAACTAATTTAGTCTAATTTAGACTTTTATTTACTTTTAACACTGACCAAAGCATCATTTTGTGTCGGTGTGTATTTGACCATTTAAGCGCAATAAGTTATGAAAAAGAACTCACTTTGGAATGTGCGCGCTCTTTGAGAGGCGGCTTTATGTGTGTGCGCTGTGGGTATGAGTGCAAAGAAAACTACTGAATGATATAAAATCGCTTGAATGTTTAAACTGACAAGGCTTAAAAAGATGTGGGCAAGTGACATTTCCATCAGCTGTCCCGAAATGCGTGCGAGAGTGTTGTATCGCAGCACGCAGCTTGCTTATAGTGCAGAAGCGATGTCATTTGAAGCCAGAAGCCATTTGCTCATTTTGAGAGATAGAGAGAGACACAAAGTACTGATGATTCTGTTTGTGAAATAAAAGCTGTTTTACTAATAAATCCTTGTGGTAAATTCCCGCATTATAAATGCGAAACCATCAGGAATGAGTCAATTAGTAAAATTATGCGCAATACCCGTGCCAAAAAACCTATGTGGTATCGGTTTAATATTGATACTACGGTATTAGATTGTGGTACCGTACCGAAGCAAAAATTGTGGTATCGAGCCAACCCTAATCCATAGTCAAACACACATAAAGTACACAGTGAGTAGATCTGCACTAAAGCCCTGGGCCTTTGGGAGGTACAGAGTACACACAGGCCTGTGCGTGTATGTGTGCAGTGTGTGTTGTGTGGTCATGCATGAAACGATTTATGTGATGGGTAATGATGCCTTAGGAAGGATCCTGAATACATTGTACACACACACACACACACACACACACACACACACACACACACACACACACACACACACACACACACACACACACACACACACACACACACACACACACACGTGCGCACAACTTCTATTTTACATATGCTGCATAGACACATTTACATTGAAACATAACTGCAGAAAAAAAAAATACTGTATATGATGAAATTAATGTTTGCATTGGTACTTTATCATATTGAACTTTGTACATTATTTTAAATGTGTTTTTTTTTTGTTAGATTCAGACTAAATGCACAGATGCATTGACATAGAAACACAATTATGTTACAATTATAATATAATAATAATCATATATTATATAGAAAAATATAATACAATTAATATTTATATTGGTTTTTTTATCAAAATGTAATTGTACATTATTATTATTTTTATGTTTTTATTAAATTAGACTAAATGCTGCACATATAATTTACACAGAAAAACACAAATGCAGACAAATATTTTAAATATGACATGAATACAGAAACATGGAATAAATTAAAAGATGAAATTATAATATAAATATGTAACGAGAACATGTTCATATGACAACGACAAAAAATTGTTTTTTTAATGCTGCTCTGATGCTGTATTTTACTTATACAGAATCAAATCAGCATCCAAATCTGCGATGCTTTGTCTGAATCATCATTACTAAAAATGTAAATAAATTTTATGTAGTTCCAAATCATTTTTCTCATTTGAATTAAAAAAATATTCATTTTGACACAATGACAGTGACCATGGGCTGTCAAGCTAAAAATTAAAAAAAAAAAAAAAAAAAAAAAAAAAAACCTTTAAAAGGACCATGAAAGTAGTCCATACGACTATTTTTCTCTGAAATATAACAACATACTGGTGTGGAATGACATGAGAGTGAATAAATTACACAACATTTTTCATTTTTGGTTAAAATACCTTTTAAATTGCAAAATTCAAAATTACATAGCTCTCAATGCACAGAGCCCATGTAAAAAGCAATGTAAGGTCATTCTATTTTAGGAATCTACTCAACTGTGCATGACATTCCGCGACCCGATCTGCCATGATGTGAACTGACTGCACGGTAAATGGTCAGAAAGTGAATCGTCGTTCGCATGGTTGGCACGGAAGCAAAATCTGGCTTTGGTCAAAAAAATATTACTCACAGTTTAAAACCAATCCATCCGTGCTCTGATCTTTTTGATTTTCTCCAATAGCAAGCTTCTATTTAGCTCAACATACAGTATAGTATGGATCAAGTCAGGTCTACCTTAACTGTAATTACAAACATAGGGTTTGGGTCTTCAAGTCATGAGTATTGCTTGCTTATTACGATATCGATGCTGTCAGGATCAAATATGGCACAACACTTAATTAACAATAAATGCAGATATATTACTCAGAAAGAGGGTTTGATAGTCTCATTAACAGGAAGCAGCCAGTGCAAGCTATATTACTGAACTATGTGCACATGGGGAGGAGAGTGGAACGTGGGTAGGGTAAGCGCTCCTGTAGTCCACTAGAGGGCGCATTCACACAGAGCGTCACACAGATGGAGTGTAGAGAGAAACTGAGATTGCAGCTAGCCAGATCCTGATATATTAGTCGAACCTCACATGACACTTCACGAAGAACCACGGTGCACTAAGGGTGCTTGGGGATGAGGCATCACAAAGTTTGGAGTCGGTACGATTTTTTTGAAAGCAGTCTCTTATGCTCAGTGCTCATGGCTGCATTTATTTGATAAAAAAATACAGTAAATGCCATGATACTGTGAAATATTATTCCTAGCTGATTATTAAATAGATTCCTTCAAAATAAAAATCTTCAAACTTTTGAATGATAAATGAAGTCTATGATAAGACCTTATGAACCAATTTTATGAACAACAGAAAGTGCTCCTGAAGCTTTGATTCACATTAGTTTTACAGTGCGTATCAACTAGTGGTGCTTGTACATACAAAACACACCAGGTTGATTCAGTCAACATGACATTTATACATCTAGCTTTGAGTATCACTAATGGACTGGTTCAAAATGAAAATGGAAGATAAAGAAATATCCTCCAACTGCTCATCACTGCACTTATGATCACAGAAAGATCAACAGTCTAGTGTTTTCACGGCCTCCTAATGTTAGCATCTCAAGTATGTAGCACTGTAATATGTCTAGCAGGCCTGTTTTCATTTCTGCACTAGCATCAGAATTGAACCAACAGTACCTGCATCTAAACCCCCTCCAGCTGACATTAATATTTCAGCATGCCTTTAGCACAAGAAGATCCAGTCTGGCCTCAGACTGTGCTACATTACGGTAAAACAGTAAAGCATCAGCACTCAGTGGTGCAGGCTGAAATGGATGCACCTCTTCCTCCATATGTCATTTGCTATGGCCTGCAGCAAAAAACAGGAAGAAGGGATCCAACCTGCCAATAATATTAAGGGCAAACATATAGGTCTGTCCATTTAAATCTGAAGCATGTATGATGGACTTTATGGGTTTGCAAATCAATACAATAGTTTATGTGGAACCTTTGAGATAGTAACCCACAGTCATTAATAAAATCTCATTTTCTCAACATGTCTTTACACAGACAAGCACCTTTTCTGCTCCAAATTCAGCATCAAGATGCACAGAGCATAAAAGTTACACTAAAACAATGGTTCTAAAACTTTTTCTGTCGGGCCTACATACATCACCAACACAAACACACACTCAGACATGACCTTGCTTGCAAAAAACTATATATTTGAAACATTGTAAATAATACAGTACTACAACTTCAATGGGCTTTTCTTTGTGTTTGTGATGTGAAGTCTATATGTGGCGTCATACTGTCAGAAGCTAATATTTTGAAGCATACAACACACTGTGGGTTTGGTCTTGGCGGAATAGATCTACACAGGTGGAGCTGGGGAAGGTGGAAGGTTTCTGAAGCGCGCTGCACTGTTAAGGCAAATGCTACCCAAGGATTTGAAGGTTGAGCAGCGAGCTCATTGGCTACTGATACGGCAGGAACCAATCAGCTGCGCCCTATAGATAACGTCTGTGATTATGAACAGGTGAGTTAAAGGACCTATTAGCCTGTGCCATCTAGAGTTTCATGCCAGAACTTTTTTATTCGTACTGGTGAATCAGGGGGCGAGATATTGCCTTGTCATATTTTCTTGTTTTGAAGCCGTCTACACTGGATGTGACAAAGAGAACGTTGCCAATCTATCTGTCCTTTGTGTCAAAAGATGCGCGAGTGCTTGGAGTACATCAGAAATAGAACGAGGCATAATAAGCAGCATGATTTTGCAGTGGGGTCTTGTATCACCATGAAGAGGTTTATTTTGCAGTTTAGGAACTGCACTAAAACATGCCACCAGTGACGCACCTCGGCCCCTTGATGATTCTGATGCGGATTTGATTCTGAGTTAAAGCAATGTAGCCCATACATGTTCAGTAAGATGAGAAGAATTCTGACTTCAAAGGTGTGGAGAGACATTCCCAGGGCTCACTGTTTGAGGCTAAGCTGCCAGTGGACTCAGGATCCAGAGCAGACTAGAAATTAATCAGAAGTTTGATAGGTTTTTACAAGCCGTTTAATTACAGTGGTAAAGGACAATTAGATTTGAGCTCTGAGACACCTCTTGGGAACTACATAAAAAGAAGAGCAAGAAGACATCAAGTGACTCAATAAAAAATTACTCCCCGACTACATTATAGTTTCCCAAGTTAGACTTTATCTAATTGAATTTTCACCTGTGATATTTTTCCAGGTTAGAAAATCAAGCCATTATTAGACTCTGACATTTGAAATAATAACCCATTGCATCAAAAACTTGGGTAAACGTATTCCTGTTCTACTCAGGGTTAAAAATTGCCTTAGTTCTGGCTTTAAAAAGACAAGTACCCTGTGTTAAGTGCAGTAGAAAAAGCCCTTGAGAGTGATAGCGCCAAATAAATTAACTTCCTTTAGGTCAGAACAGTATAGTTTACCACTTATGATAACAACCTCATTAACTCTGTAATTGTTGAACAATATAACAAATTGTGGACAAACGGACAAATCTCAAAGTTGGCATGTCTTCGTGCTTACACTTTTGGATAGCTGTATAGGAATGAACAATAAGCTGAAAAATGGAGCAAACAGAACGGAGTAGAGTCCAGATATGGATCTTGCTTTGAAAAATAATGCTAAAAATACCCTGGTTTACAAATCGTAAATGTGGCTCTGGGTTATATAAGCCTGCAGCGTGGGTTTACTCACACAAACATGGAAAACCTAATTAAGATTCCCATGTAGCATCTCCCCCTCTCCACACAACAGCCCGTAGCACTTGGTTAATCACTCTATTAATCATGGCAATGCTGTTAGTAATCACACAATTGTCTCCAATAAACAATTATCTCCAATAAAACAGGAAGGTGTAGGGGCAACTCCTCGGCTCACACCTGAGACATCTTGAAGCGGCAGAGAGCTCATTTTGACTGAAGAGGCAGAGCTGGGTTGTGGAAGTTTGTTTAGCATTAAGATTAGTTTCACAAGGTTATTGAACTCGATTTATTGGCAAATAAGTTCCAGGTTCAATACAAAATGTGCTCAATCGACAGCATTTCTGACCATGTTGATTACCCAAAAAATTATTCTGGGTTACAGTGAGGCATAGGGGTGTAAATCGGACAGTTAATCACGATACGATACGATATCGATTCTCTCAGCCAGCGATACGATTTTTGGCGAGACCTTAAAAAATTCTACGATACGATTACGATTCGATTCGATTCTGGGCTATATCGATCGATTAATCGATATTTAGATATTATGTGCCAAGTGTGAACAACAAGTTACGTTTATTAACTCACACTAATACATGCAAAAATATATAACATGAAAGTTTAATTAAACTCTCTCCCAATTGGGACATTTACAAGTTGTTTGTTACAAGTAAAAAAAAAAAAAAAAAAAACTCTGTTCTTGTTCATTTTCATATATCATGTTTTTTTTTTTTTTATATATATATATTGTGCATTTGAATATCAATCAAACTGCAGCTGGGTTGTTTTGATTAAGTAATAGTAACAAAAAAATACAGGTAACTTATAAAATTAAAGTTCATTGAAAGGTTTTTTTTTTTTTTTTTGTGGCAAAAGCAGATAACTCCACATTTCATGTTTCAGAGTTAAATAAAGCCAAGTAATTGCTATGATACATAATAAAACACTTGGTTAATCTTTGTAATGTTAATCTTCTCAGCTGACATAGACGCCTGTCAAACTTTGTTGTTGTGATTAACATACACGCAATACAGAGAGCTTTTCCCTCACCACTAACGTGCTGTTTTAGCAAGATTCCGTGAAAAAGTTTCAGCTTTTATTTTCCTTTTACGCCCCGAAGAAGATATCACAGGTTCATCAAGTTCTCTGGCTGAAATCCATCCTCGATCACTTTTAGTCAGCTTTGACGAAACTCCTCTCAGCTAGCGCGTCTTTTCAAAGTGACAAGCAAGCAGCGTTGTCACCTGACCTGAATACTGCGCACTGATTCGCTAAAACAGACTTTTCGGGGCTTGTCGTTTCTGCTGTAAAACATGAACACGCGATGCCTTGACAGTGGGAAAAACCAGCTTTTGTGACAAAGGGTTAAGTCAATCTTGTCAGGCGTCTATTTCAGCGGAGAAAAGTTACGTGAGGATGTGGAGTGTGTCAAAATAAAGGTACCGTATATCGATATTTTATGTGTGGTATCGATGCATCATATCGTTAGACATTTGATCGATGCATCGATCCATAACGATGTATTGTTACACCCCTAGTGAGGCACTTACAATGGAAATTACTGAAGCTAATCTGTAAATTGTAAAATACTCAAGATGTACACAATAACATGATTTTTTACAACAATAATATGACATTTTACAGCTTAGTTGCCATGGCAACATACTCCCTAAAACCCTAAAATTACTGTAAAATAATGTATTAATTCTTCTGTTAAAACTTGTGCAAGTGCTTTTATAAAATTAAAAGCTTCACATTTTTGCAGGGCAGTGTTGTTATTGTTAACTAAAACGAACAAACAAAAGATTTAACAAAATAGTTTCCATCAATTAAAACAAAGCTGATTAAAACTAACTGTTAGTCGACTTGAAGAAGCTTGGGCGACCAAAATTTTATTTTCGCAGAAAAAAAACTCCAAAAATGTGCCCATCATTCACTGACTTCAAATATGGCTTATAGGCCTGTCGCAATAATCAATATATCGACTTATCACACAATATATGTACATGACCTAAATTTTTGGGAGTTTCAAAACATTAATAATAAATTATTAAAATGTTTAAACAGTCTCCTGTTTTTTTCACGATACATTCATAATCATTACTTTTGCTGGTGTGCTGTGGCAAGCTTTATGTGTGTGCTTGAGTGCTGAGCTGATTAGGCTCTGTATTATATATATAGGCAATTAAAGGCTCATTATTATGATATATGGCTTATTAACATAAAAGCGCAATTAGTCGACTAATCACTTAAATTAACGACTACTAGTCAACTAGAAAAAAAAGACGAGGGCAGCCCTAAATTTTACACCACAAATTCTGTCAACTGAGCTTAACTTGCATTTAACCCAGAATATTCCTTTAATGCTGGGCTAGATTGTGGACCAAAACTAGGTAGAGAGATCCAGAATTCCAGTTGAGTTGAGTTTAATTTTGTCCTGCCTCATGGCAGAATCCAGGTTGCAAGTAACCGTTCAGAGTAACAAAGTTCTCATGATGCCACCGGCAGCTAAAGGACACACAGCACGAGCCTATTCCTCCCAGCGTCTCTCTGTGCCTGTGATTTTAAAATAGCAGCACAATTTCACAAGAAATAATTAACAAACAACACATGAGTTTGATGACCAAAGCTGTGAGAAAACAGTGATAATGCTGACACTGAGAGAATGAGCATCTTGGCCCCAAATCATCCTCCTATCTGGGTACACTCCTCCTAATATGTCTGAAGGCCTTCTGGACAAAAAAAAAAAAAAAAAAAAACAACAACAAAAAACCTAAAGTGCTTACAGCACTGTTCTTTCTGGGGGCAATGAGCCCTTCCCATATTCAGCATCTACAGAATGTCAATTAGTCCTGACAGTGAAATATCAATATTTTAATCATTAGAAATTGTTAAATAGCAGGTGAATAGCAGGGTGAATAACAGTAAGTCTTAAAAAGGGGTGGACTTCATCACTTACAGTGCACTGATTATTTATTTATTTTAATAAAAAAAAATTAATGAATTGCTGGTTGGCCATAATGCCTTTATTATATATGAAGGTCCTACTCGCCCCGCTCTGTGCGGGCCTCGAACCCGGGTCTCCAGCGTGGGAGACGGACACGCCAACAAGGAAGCTAAAGACTGCAGCCTCTAGCGTCAATCGTTAGTGTGCCTCTTGAGATCAGGGGAGTGAGATTTACCAGCACAGCTCTTACTAGCTGGCCTCCGTTACACTCATCCCCTAATCCTCACTCCCATCTGGGTCACGGCACCAATGTAACCCCTCAGGTCCTACTCGCCCCGCTCTGTGTGGGCCTCAAACTCGGGTCTCGGGCGTGGGAGGCTGGAACGCCAACAAGGAGGCTAAAGACTGCAGCCTCTAGCGTCAGTCGCTATTTAATGTCATACAGTAACTCAGCGTTTGTTGAAATGAAGTGCAGTCAAATAAGTCTTATAGAACCGAGCCATATCTAGGGACCAGGATTCATACTTAAGTTTCAAAACTCCCATTTTATTTTCATATAAAGCAGACAAAAAAACAGGGAGGCCCATATTAAGAGGAAAAGAAACGGTTCTGATCCAATGGCAGATGGTAGTGGGTAAAACTATTTTAAAGATGTGCACCATATAACACTTGTGTGTATGCGTGTGTGTCACTGATATACAGGAACAGACCCTGCATCTGTTAGCTGCTCATGTTTACCACTCTAACAAGGAACAGTAAGGGGGTAACATGAGCACTCTCTCTCTTACACACACACAGACAGTCTGGGTCCAAACAGCAGTGTAGCCAGGCCGAAACACGAGAGCCCCTGTGAACAATGGCGTTATTCTGAGGGGAGCAGATGAGATGGCAGACGGATGAAGGATGTAGTCAGAGATCCTGATTGGAGCTGATCATCAGAGACCGTGTGAACACAGACTGGGAACATGTTCAACTCACAAAATCTCTATACATTCCACCTCTTTTTTTACTTTTTATCTATCTTTTTCTCTTGTTTTATTGTCACTGCCCCCACAAAAGCCTGTAGGGGTGGCTGGCTAAGTAATGGCGTACCTCAGGGCTCAGTGCTGAGCCCTCTTCCTTTCCTCTACATGCTCAACATTATAAATGTGTGTGTGTGCATAGAGCACCCTTGAGTAGAAGTGTCTTCACCAGATTAAGCAAAAACAAACAAAACAAAAAAACACATCATGCAACAGGGGATCAGACCTAACCACAAACGCCTGCCTTAGCACATCAGCTTCAAACACACACACACACACACACACACACACACACACACACACACACACACACGCACACACAGTCACAGTATACAGCCACATGCTTGCTGGTGTACACATAAGTCAAATGAAGAGTATCACATGTGCAGTGTAACTAATAAAATAATGATCATAAAAACAAAGCAAGAATGATTATAGACAGAAAGAGAGGGATGATATCAAGTGCTTATTCGTCGGCTCTCTGGAATACTTGAATCACAAAGAAACAGAAGGAACAGGAAGAGGAAATAGATGAAGTGAAAGGAAAATAGAAAGTAAAAGACTGACAGACAGAGAGTTGCAACAACAAAATGACAACAAAAGGAATTGGAAAGAGAGAGACAACATTAGCTTTTAGGGTGAGTCACTTTGCTGCAGAGTTTCTTACGACAGACTGAAAACCACTCTCGACAACAGTTTGCAATGCCAACTTACAATGTTTACGACACTGACAACTAGAGCATCGAAAAAACACTTAATCACTTCAGGTTTATGGTCCTCCTCCTCTCCACACTTGACATGATGTATAAAGTCTTTTTTTGCTTACCTCTGAGCTCCTTACTTTCTGTTCCTGCATGCTTCTCTGTGTGTGTGTGTGTGTGTGTGTGTGTGTGTTCAATCGTACAGTAGAGAGGTGTTCATGTTCTGTGGAGTTGCTTCCTTTTCTCTGGGCAGACTCAGAGACTGTGCTCATCGGGTTTGTGTGTGTGTGTGTGTGTGTGTGTGTGTGTGTGTGTGTGTGAGCATGCCAGAGATGTGGGGAGGCCCTGAATCACTTCCTCACCGCTGCATCCAGCATTCTGCGGCACTCAGCAAGTCTACTGCAGGGAGCACAGCCAAGCAGCAACCAATAGAGGAAGGGCCACTGAGCCCACATGGAAAAAGCGTACTGTAACACGGTTCCCACTCAGGAGGCCGACACTTGACAGGTACAACAACAAGAGCTTTTGTAGCTTAAATTAATCTTAAATCAAGAGTACAGTTTAGTAGTTACATAGTTAATATAGTTAATAATCATCACTACTACTGCTGTATTTTAATAAACATCTAACCCTAATATTAAGACTTTGGAAAATAAGTCATTCTTCACTGTTGAGCTACAAACATGAACGATGCTTCAAATAATGTGGTCTGTTAAGGAGAATTAACTATTAATTTTCTAAGTAATCAGACTTATAATAAGCAATGTTATCGTCCTAAAAGTGTGGAAGCCAATATAGTAGGCTAATCGTTATAGTTAACATTCTTTGTGTGAATAATAATAATAATAATAATAATAATGAATGGGCCATAATACATTATTAAGATCGAAAGTCGCATCTGTAATAGGGCTGCAACAACTAATCGATAAAATCAATAATAATCGCTAATGAAAATCATCGACAACGAATGTAATTATCGATTAGTTGCGTCTGCCCATCGCGCACGGAAAACTTCTGCCAGTCGCGTCAAATTGCAGCACTGAATAGCACATTTCTATGAACAAAATGCATCTAATAGTGGAGGAAACAGAGTGAGCTGCTGCGGGAAAGGTACAGGGCATCAGCGTAAGGCTTAACATGGCTCGCCCTGTCAGGTGCTTTGACAGATGCGTGTGCTGTTTAATGTGTAATGTTTCCTCAGCACAAAACTTTCATTTTACGGTTATATCTTTATCTGTAAGTGTCACAAATTCACACAAGTATTTACATTTTACATGAAGGCTCGTCCTGACAGTCTGCGTTAAACTTCAGACTTTACTGAATGAGCGCCGGTGCGCGTATGCGCATCAAACAGACGGGACGCATTAGAGAGAGAGACAATTAATATTTAGCGCAAAAATATATATTTTTCTGAAATATCTGTTGTTGGATGTTAAATTTAGATTTAAAAGTCAACATGTAATTCAAGTATTTTATGAGAGTAGTGCACGAGGATAGGACTGACCCAGGGCTCTTCGATGAGCTGCGTGCCGCCACTGACCTCGCTCAACAGGCGACTAAAGTGACCGCACGCTCCCTGGGTCATGTGATGGCCACCAACGTGGTCTAGGAGAGACACCTATGGCTGAACCTGGCTGATATGCGGGATGCTGAGCGGACCCGGTTCCTCGACACCCCCATATCCCAGGCCGGCCTCTTCGGCGGTGCAGTTGAGGACTTCGCCGGTGCAGTTGAGGACTTCGCCTAACAGTTCTCAACCGCTCAGAAGCAGACTGAGGCTATAAAACACATCCTTCCCGGCCGCGTCGTGGAGGAAGCCGCAGGAAGGCGCCCCCGCCCTGTCCAGCCCTGCGCCCCGCTAAACGGCACCCCCGGGTGAGCAGCACCCTAATGTGGTTAAAGAAAGAACTGAATCCCTCATCCCTGAGCACACAGAGTTCTCGGACGATAGTGCGCGCCGCCCACGGGTCCCTCCACTATCGCCCTCCTCTGTCACAGAGTTCTCGGATGACAGTGCGCGCCGCCCCCAGGCCTCGCCACTCTCATCCCCCTCTGTCGCCAGACCCCTGGCAGAGCAGACCCCCACTGAACGCTGGTCGTTCCCTGGTCTCCTCTGTCAGGACGCGGCTAATGACCGTGCCCCCACACCGGGCCGCTATGCCACCCACGTCTGGACCGCTTTGCTGCACCACCGAGGGTACGTCTGTGGTTCGTATGACACCGCTGGTACAGTTCTTGGGAGCCTGGCAAGAGCTTCCCAACCTGTCCCACTGGGTCGCCCGAACTATCAGGCTCGGCTATGCGATTCAGTTCGCACGGTCTCCTCCCCGCTTCAGGGGAGTCCGCTTCACTATGGTCGGTGGCAATGTTACCCTACTGGTGAAGGGTGCGATCGAGACTGTCCCTCCAGCCGAAATGAGGTCCGGGTTCTACAGCCCCTACTTCAATGTCCCAAAGAAATCGGGTGGGTTACGGCCAATCCTGGACCTGCGAGTCTTGAACCGCTCCCTTCACAGGCTGCTGTTCAAGATGCTCACGGCCAAACGCATTTGCGAATGTGTGCGGCCACAGCATTGGTTTGCAGCGATCGACCTGAAGGACGCATACTTCCATGTTTTCATTCTACCTCGACACAGACCGTTCCTACGGTTTGCTTTCGAGGGGCAGGCATACCAGTACGCGGTTCTCCCATTCGGGCTAGCCCTGTCTCCTCGCGTCTTTACGAAGGTCAGCGAGGCAGCCCTTGTTCCTCTACGGGAACACAGGGTTCGCATCCTGAACTATCTCGACGACTGGCTGATCCTAGCTCACTCTCGAGACCAGGTTTGCGAACACAGGGACCTAGTTCTCCGGCACCTAGCTCGTCTGGGCCTTCGGGTCAACTGGGAGAAGAGCAAACTCTGCCCCGTGCAGAGGATCTCTTTTCTCGGTATGGAAATCGACTCGGTCGCCATGTGCGCGCAGCTTACGACTTGCTGACTTGCCTCCACCAATTCGAGGGCAAGAGTGCGGTTCCACTGAAACTATTTCAGAGGCTCCTGGGGCACATGGCATCCGCAGCCGTAGCAACGCCACTCGGATCGAGCTTCGCGATCGAGTCCCGGGGATGGGCATGGCAACACGGCACGCTCCGAGTCCCAGAGGACAAGGAGCAGGTCATCTTGGTCGTGCCACACTGGCCCACCCGGACCTGGTTCTCCGAACTTGTACTCCTCGCAAACAGCACCTCCCTGGCCAATTCCCCTGAGGAAAGACCTGCTTTCTCAGAAACGGGGCACCCTATGGCACCCTCGTCCCGATCTTTGGAACATCCACGTGTGGCTCCTGGACGGGACGAGGCAGGTTTGAGTACCCTACCACCAGCGGTGGTGGCTACCATCCCTTCCGCTAGAGCATCGTCCACGAGACATGCCTATGCGTTGAAGTGGAACCTCTTTGTCAACTGGTGTTTTTCTCACAATGAAGACCCCTGGAGATGCCCGATCAGTGTCGTGCTTTCCTTCCTGCAAGAAGGGTTGTAGCGAAGGCTGTCTCCCTCCACCCTGAAAGTGTATGTTGCTGTCATTGCAGCACATCACGATGCAGTCGAATGTAAGTCCGTTGGAAAGCACGACCTGATCATCAGGTTCCTGAGAGGAGCGAGGAGACTGAATCCTCCTCGCCCTCCTCTCGTACCCTCTTGGGACCTCTCACTGGTGCTAACTGCCCTGCAGAGTGCTCCCTTTTAGCCTCTGCAATCAGTGGAGCTTAAGTTCCTGTCAATGAAGACAGCGCTCCTGGTTGCATTGGCCTCCATCAAGAGGGTAGGGGACCTGCAGGCATTCTCCGTTGACGAAGCGTGCCTGGAATTTGGGCCGGCTAATTCTCACGTGATCCTGAGACCCCGGCCTGGATATGTGCCCAAGGTTCCCACCACACCCTTTCGAGACCAGGTGGTGAACCTGCAAGCGCTGCCATCGGAGGAGGCAGACCCAGCCTTGGCACTTGGAGCCAGTTTCTTCTCATGTACTCGCTTCAACCAGCCGGTACTAGATTCTGCTCAGGTGTCTTCGCTTGCTCGCCATTCCTCTCCACGGACGGGATACGTGCGATATATTCCTCAGGTGAGCCTAATAAGCCCTGAGTTTCCTCCAGCACTGTTGATGTCAACGCCAGAGTTATGCCACCGGCAGCTTTCGCACTTGGCTAGGTGCCTCCATGTGCATGGTTCCCCCTCTGGGCGACCCCCACATGTGTATTTCCACTGTAAGCCTCTTTGAGCATGTGTCTTTCCCTTGGCAAACCACCTTGCCACCCCTGGTGTTGAAATATTCCACCTGTGGCTGGACACCCCAGAGATTCTCCATATGCAGCCCCTCCGGGTCATATGTGTATTCTGTAAGTACCCCCCCTTCGGGCTGGCACTGATTGCATATTTCCACTGAGATATGCTTCCCAGTGTACCTTGGTATTCCTGTGTTAAGTAGGAGTCCTTCGTCCATGCCAGTCTCACGACAGGGATCTCAGACTTACGCAGGGCACTGGAAGACAGACGAGAGGTGGCGTGATTAGACTGGGAACCCCCATTTCGTCGTCACTGATGTAACTCGCAGTGACCACGAAAGGGAACGTCTCGGTTACGTATGTAACCCTCGTTCCCTAAATGGGGACGGAGACGTTACGTCTCCCTGCCACTTCCGCTGTATCGCTGGAAACGCCTGAGTTTAGTCTCGGCTCCTCAGCGAGAAAACACACTGCGCTATACCGGCGTACTTCCCTATATACCCACGAGGTAGGGCGGCGTTACGCATGTAAATCCCGCAGACCCAAGGCATTTCCATTGTCATTGGCTCGTTTTCTATATCTCGAAGGTGATAGGCTTTCTATGCGAAACCCCCATTTCGTCGTCACTGACGTAAAGTCTCCGTTCCCACTCAGGGAACGAGGGTTACATACGTAACCGAGACGTTTTGTCAATAAAAAATAAATAAAATAAAAATAATATATTATATATATTAATAAAAAATAATATATATATATATATATATAAAATAATTGGCCTTTTTCATCCGATTAAGTTGCAGCCTTAATCTGTTATATTATTTAACAGACCTGAACTAATATGACTAACTTTAAGATAAACCCCTAACTTTTTGGGGTTAAAAATGATCCAAAATATATTTTTGAGCAGGTACATAACCAGCCAGTGTTCGAAACTATAGGAAACAGCGTGATGAGGGATGATGAGATGTCAACTCAGTTGTCGATGGCCAGAAGGAAACCACGGTGACAGGGAAATGCACAGAGACGAAGGAGAACGACTAGGGAGATGGTGACAGAGTGGAGATCATGGAACGCTGGAGAAGGTATAGGAATCTTTCGTAGAGATTTTGTTGTCAACAATAAGTAGCATTTAGAGTGTCAGTCTAGTATCCACTAGGGAGAACAGACAATGTATGTGACTGAGGTGTGTGCTTAAGTAGTCCATGGTTGATAAACAACAGGTGCAGGTGATTATTATTTTCTGTGATTGGGAAGTGCATGCAGGAGAGGGCCAGGGAGGATGAGGGGAAATGTAGTGAGGAGGAATTGACTAGCTGGTGACCGTGACAACAAGCTGCGCTTGTGTGATCATTATGTGAATGCGATACAGTGACAGACAGCCGTGAATATGTGTGTGTGTGAATTAGAACTGCAGCAGGTTTAATGAAGCTGTAGTGGGTGATGGTGACTCTGCCTGCACTAATGAGAACACATGGAAACATCACACATATGTGCAATGAACAAACACATGCAAAAAGGGAACACAAGCTTGTCTGCTTCTAAGAAAGCTCCAGGGGAACAGGCAAGAATTTCACAATGTTCAACAAAGACATCAAACATCACTACTACTGTTTGACTGCTTGTTAAAGCCAGATGAAACCCAGAATAAAGCTACCATGACCAAAACCCTTAATCCACAACACTGAATCCAGTCAAATATAAAGATATGCAAAATGATCAGGCACTGACTATAATAAAATCTCATTAATATTCTTGTCACAAAATGGACATAACCGTCCTAGAAATTGTTCTAGCACACTTGCAGGTCCAGGATGGAGAAGATATGTCCATAACTCTCTGCAAGCATTTCTGCATTCCTCAACATAATTTAATAAGATTTCCTTGTGAAATATTCATGACTGCATGACTCAAAGCTTGCTCAACATTTTTAGCAGATGGGTCAGTACTGTCTGGTTACCTCTTTCTCCCAGTCTGAATTCACATGCCGGAAAGCCCTATGGTCCCTGGCTGCACACACACACATCCATTGGAAAGGCTACAATGCAGAGCATTACTGTGCACAATGTGTTCGGACAGAGTGTTTCCTTTATGTGAGAGGGTAAAGAACTAAATCTAGCTCCATTCCTAGCTCAGACTATCATTATCTTGAAGAGAGGATATGCAGCATGTTAATTGCCATCAGCTGGCTCTTCAATCCAAATATAAATTGTAAAACAGTGAATAATGGAGATCAAATCCTTTAGCTCATAATCTTACTTTAATAAAAAAAAATATTTATTTATTGCAGTGAATGGAACACTTGCCCTGTAATCAATGAGAATAGCATATTTCTGCATTTATTAAGAAAAATACATTAATGACTTTATGAATGCTTTTGATGACTCTAGAGACAGAAGTCCAGATCTTTAACCACTGTGGTACACTATCAACAATTACCATGGTTAACAACTCAAAGAAGAAAGAATGGTTAACTAAAGTAGTCTTTGTGCACAACTTAAAGTAAAGAAAGGTCCAAAGAAAATATCAACCAGATCAATTGATTTGTTCCGACAGTTCATGTAAATGTAAATACAGTTTAAAAAAAAGTAATATTGTGAAATATTATTGCCTTTAAAACAAAAAAAAAAGTCTTCATGTTCAATCATTCTAGCTTCCACAACACTGGCTGTAAGACTGTACTGCTAAATCAAGTCTACTGATTCATGATGCTTCAGAAGGAGCAGGAAGTTTGTGTGTAGCAGTGCTGATGTGGGAGAGAGTATAGGGTAATGTTACTGAACAATGCTTGCCTTAAGTTCTGAGATGCCCACTGGTATAGACAGATCAAGTGTGTTATTATACAGCCCACTGATGCCAGAGAGAAAGACAGATAGAGCTCAGTTTCACTCCTCTACACACATCCACCCCCATACTAACTCTCACATGCAGGCTTCTACACATACTGGCATTAATCTCCTTCCACACATACACAACCCCTCACACTCCCACACACACACACACACACACACACACACACACACACACACACACACTCAATCATTTATCAAACACACACTGCAGAATTGTTACTATAAATGCTCAGGAACCAAATCATGGTTTTTGGCTTCACATGCACACTTCCTCTCTTTCCATCGCCAGCATGTCCACCCCTGCATCCTCGGCATCATGTTTACTGCCAGCTTGATGCAGGAGAACACAGCTTCTATCAGATAAATCCATTACAAGCTGCAGAGGAAAGCAGAACGCCACCTCCTCCAGACAAGTAGCAATTTTCCAACATAAAATGGGACGAGCCCCCAACGAAATCTTCTCTATATGCATGTCCGCAAGGAATCGAGAACAGCCGAGGTACATCTAAATTGGTCAATTTGCACCTGTGTTTCAGAGCTTACTTTCTGTAGTCTTCAACAAAGTTTGTGTATAAAGCAGGGATGACTGTCACAGGCAGCACCTCCCCACATTGCATTATCAGGGCACTTCCTGCTCTGTCAGCAGAGGAAGGTGTGGGAAGTGAGGCTGACAGGTGCAGTAACAGTTTCTGGCATTTCAAACACCTCTCACTCCTCAGTAGCCAAACTCTAGACAGAAAACTGCAGCAAAAAAGGAGTGGGACAGACAGACATAATTATGAAGATATTAACTATACTTCAACATACCAAACACACACACACACACACACACAGAGAGACAGAGACACAGATCCTCCAACACAGCACAAAATAATTTATGGTAAAATCAGCCAACTAAAACTTGATAGAAAAATATCCACCCTTGCAGCCACATTGCACAATAGTACAGCGCCATGTGACACTCACACATGTAGAGTACACACAAAAGTTCACACTCGCAGCATGGTCTTACCTTCACATTGGACCTCAGTGCACAATAGCATGCAAAAAACATTGCAGGTATTGTGTGGCATAAGGATTGGTGTGGCAGCAAAGCTTCTTAAGGAAAGGAAATCAAGATGAGGAAGAAAAGAGTCAGAGGCGGATCACATCCCTCGGTGTGCGCTCCCAGCAGAGCATTGTGGCGGGTTGCCGTATCGGAATCTCTGGCCAAGGGACTCGTAGTACGTACACATGGGCATCAGGCATGCAGGGAGAAATACGCTATGCTTTGTTGCTGGATGAGGCATTTCAGCTGACAGCAGTAGGAAAGGCACACCACTGAACGGGGGATTCTCTCTTTCTGTCTTTTCTCTCTCCCTCTCTCTCTTTAATACAGCAAAAAGAAGAGGCAGGAACTGAGAGAGGGTGAAGATTTTGGAGGTTACTTGATACTATAACTGCACCGGATTCAATACGCACATACTGTAAAACAGCAGCAGGTAGAAAGTATAAGGAATGGCGGTGTTTATTTTAATAATTTCCACTTGTGCACAGACACCCTGTGTTGTTATATAACACCCCTCAAGACTCACTCTCTCCAGTGTAACGCTGCATTCATTAGGCCAGTGTAAGCAGTGGGTCTGTCATTTAAAGCACAATCAGGACAGGGATACAGTGTGCTTTTGAGAAATGTTTGTGGGATGGTTTGATCCACATTTGAATATGTCAAAACACAATGCATCCAATGAGATTATCCACTGGGTATTTGGAGAATGCATTAGAATGCAAATCAGAAATTAACTTTAGAATCATAAAAATATCCTGCATCCTGTTTTTCAAGTGCCAAAGTCCATTGACAAAATACACATTAAAGTTGCACTTCCATTTGACACGATTAAACATGATTAAGGGTACAGATTCTTGACGTTTGGATCTGAGGTAAATATCTGCAAGGCAGAACCCCTGTACTGGTCATGTTCATCTGCTTTAAATGATAAAACTCCACACTGCACTGGCATATAACAAACACAAGGGGGCAGGAGTCTAACTCATTATATACTCCCGTCTTCATCTCTCCCTGCAGTGGTGGACACATGTTAAAGAATAAAGCTTTTCCTAACTATTTCTGTCTAAGATACACAAAGTGTGCACAGCAGGATCTCAATCTCTTGTCAACCATGTAAGCACTTTAATCACTTTGCTGTGAATGTGTTAATTCAGCTTAGCGCAAAAGAGTCCCACTAAGGGTAAAATGAAATTAGAAGAGAGACAGACTAATGACTCACAGACCTTGAGAAGAATGAGTGTACTCGAACTAAATCACACCTCTCAAAACCTCCACACGCACGCACACACACACACACACACACACACACACGGGATGGGCATTTTTGTCAATTTCTCATTTTCGATCATTGATAGGTCTCAAAAAACGAGTAGCCTACTCGAGTACTCAGGGGGCGGGGCATGTGCGGGGGCGGGGCGTGTCCGTCATGAAAATGAAAATATTTTAAGACTTTTACGAAAATTAATGTTGACAAATAAAAATATGACATGAAAACATTTCTAAAACATGAACGTACTAATAGAAAAAAATAACTGCTAGATTATGCATCAATGTTATTGAAAAAGAAACATCTGAAAGGAATAGCTGCTTGAGGTAAAGCTGAAGAGTAGCCTAAATGAACGGTTGGTAAACTGCAGCGTTTTGCTAGCTGGTTATTAAACTCAATCAAACGCGTCTTATTTGAGATTAATAATAATAATAATAATAAAAGTATAAAAGTAATCTTACAACTTACATCTGCACAAAAAGATTGCGCACATTATAACTTGACCATATTAGTCTGATCTTGTTGTGGACGTGCTTTAAACAGCGCGCTGAAAAACTAAAGCACAGAAAATTTTGTTTTCTCATTATAATGTTATGCATATGAATGATAGATTGGCGCTGCACATCTTGCACTTAAAGGAGTGGTATAATGCCCTTTTCACAAGATGTAAAGTATGTCTTTGATGTCCCCAGAGCGTGTATGTGAAATTTTAGCTCAAAAGTGTCTGTTCCTTTAAATGCAAATGAGCTGCTGCTCCCGGCACAGAGGGTGGAGCTTCAACAGCTTGTGTCCTTTTACCTCACACAGACATGCACTGAAAATTTCAAAAACTCGGGAAACCGGAGTCAGATGATATCAACGGAGTCAAAGATGGAGAGACTCAAGAAGAAGTGACAACATGTAGAATGCAACAGGACGTTTCTGAATGGTTAGTAGATGAATTTATGTAGCTGATGTGTAGTTATCTTCTAGTCATTGATTAGCATATTCTGTCTTGATAATCTATAAACTGTGTTCAGGGGGCGGGGTTTATGTCAATTCTAGGGTTGGTGATTAAAAAGCAATTTCTTTAAAAGCAAATATCTCCCTTTGGTTTGAACTTTGAGCATTGTAACTTTGCAGATGTTGTCTATGCTCAAACAGCAACATTACACACTAACTAAAGTTAGAAAAGTGAAATCATAATCAACCACCCCTTTAAATGCATTTCATGATTAAAGTGATTCCAGGCATTACTGCAGTGCGCGCTTTCAAATCTAGTTTCACTTCGCCTCAAATGCAGCAGTAACCAATCAGAAAAAAAGTCAGGGCGATCATCGTTTCCATGATCGATCCGCTGTCACGGATGAGTACTCATGCCCATCCCTCACACACACACACAGGGAAATAATACAGTCATACTTCATCGGATTGCTCTTCTCTTGACACAGCAAGATCCAAATAAGCAAATAAATAATAATAATAGTTTATATATGCATCGATGGGTATGTTCAAGTGTGTGTATGTGTAGCCTATTCACATTTGAACCTTCTATTCAATGAAAAATATTAAACAGGACAACCATTTTTGACAGAAATGTTTCTTGAGCATTAAATCATCATGCATGATTTCTGAACGATGTAAAAAAAAGAAATAATGGTGGAAACTGACAATTACATATTGGCTCAATAAATGACTTCCAAATCATTAAGCTACCCCCATGCAAAAATATGCATTGTACTAATAATAGCTTAAGGTCTTTACTTAAAATTACAAACTTGTATTTACCGAACATGTTTAATTGTGCCCAGTCAATCTAAGTCGAAGGGAAAAATCTGTGTTGGCTGAACAAGTCCTACGTCCAAAAAACTGTTATCGTATGTGCAAAATATGCCTGAGGAAAACCACTGGTGTGGACAATTCAAATGTGGATTTGAGGGAGAGCGAGTGGAGCCGAACCAGGCGGTGTAGAACACCGAAACAAACATCCCCAAGAGAATACAAATATTCATTGTCACAAGTTTCAAGACGTTATGGTGAGTAGCCAATTAAAGTTTTGGTTTAAGACCCGGTATAAAGTTAAAAAGGCATTTTGTAGAACCGTGAGTTCATGCATTCATTGGTTTCATGATCGTGTTCTCGCAGTTTCCACATAATTATCTTCTGGTAGATGATAGTTTTATTTTCCTCACGTCATATATGTCTAAAATACTGTTTGATCGACTGCTGAACACATTGTTAGTTTGCAGTTGGCGTTAGACCTCTTTCGGGGATTATTGCCTTTTAATATCAAAAACACGTCAAGCTTGCGATTTTCTTATTCATCCATTAATGATTTATTGCTCGTGTCAGAAACTTTCAGCAGTCCTGAAAAACTATACATAAAGCGAAATAAACGATAACATATTTCTCAACATATTTCTGATTGAGCCCATGTTAACAGACTGTTGCCACAAATGATAAAATTCAATTCACAGAAATTCAATTAGGTGATATTAAAATTACGTGGATAGTGACAATATGCATTGTTGTGTATAGTTCACCCAAAATAACATTTCTGTGTGAGGAAAAAATTCAAGTTTTCTGAGTTTTAGTACTAAAAATGTACTACAATAAACTACAATATATAATGTTGAATATAATGTATATGCCTGATAATGCCACGTCATATATTACCAGTAAAATGTGTCCTACATTGTTTTAAATATATATAGTCATATTTGTCTAAAATAATAAAGTCTAAAGTAACTTGGCGCTTCAAATAAAGATTATATCAATCACATTGGTACACTACTCAGTGACTGTTAAAAATGGATTTGTCATTGAATCATTCAAGAGATTTATTCAAAAACTCTGATTCATCCAGTAATTAAGCAAGTCATTATGAGTGAGTCATTAAATCATTAATTCAAACCAATTTTATTTAAATATTCATTCTAATGAATTGAACATTTAATTAAATTTAGTTAAGTTCAGAATCGTGGGAGAATTGTTATCTCTATTTGAAACAAAAAAATTGTGATTCTCAATTTATCCAGAATTGTGCATCACTAGCGTCAGCGCTGGTCATTGCACGGAATCAATGCCATTGGTCTCTATGAAGTGAAGCATTAGCTTCAGTGTTATCCAGGTGACTCATTGCTGGTCAGTGGAACCTTGTAAAATGGTGCTCCAAGTTAAAATAATTTCAACACCTTGTTTCATTTATGAATGAATCAGCGTTTTTGAGCGTATTAGTTGAATGAATGGTTTAATGACTCACTCAAAGACGGTCCTTTGTCGCCACCTAGTGGCGTAACAATGTAACCAACAATGACTGACAGGCTGTCTAAAAGCAGTGCTGATACTGGTGAAATATCAGCAGTTTTAGAAAGCCTCTCGTCCAGTCAGATTTGAGGATCAGAACTAACTGTTATACAAACAAAATCCCAACAAGCTTATTTTTAGGTTTATGTTCAGTAATTGGACCCTTATTTTGACATTCTGTTCTGTTACTTTTAGTTCCTGTTTCCCCACTCTGCTTAGTTTCATTGGTTACTGATTATGTCCTCCTTTGTTTCTAAAGTTACGTATTAGTTTCACATATGTCTAGTTTACTTTCCTTTGTTCTACCCATATTTATATAGCCCTGTGTTTCAGTTATGCTTGGTCAGTTATCTTTTATACATTGTGTGGTTTGTGTTATTCTCTTGCGTGTTCATTTAGAGTGTTTGGATTATTAAAAAAGCCAGGTTTTTTTTCTGAATCTCTTCCGTCGTTGTGCCTGCTGACCACATAGTAATATTTATATAGCAAAAAAAAAAGAATAAAACATTTTTAAAAATGGCGATAATATCGCAATATTGAGCCACTCAAAATCACCACAGGGGAAATTCCTTCACCACGACAGCCCTATATATGTGCATGTATATATGTATATGTATATGTATAAATCAGAGTGCCAGTTCAGAGCTAGGTGGTGTTGTGAGGCGCGGACGAGTGCCAGCATGCAGTAGGAGGCATCGGAGATGCCTTAGAGAATATATTTTTGGTGCCAGTCTCCCTGTTACCAGGGAAACTAGTTGTTCTGTGGTTAGCAGCTTTACAGTATAGATGAGCTCACAAGAAAACGGGGGAGAGAAGGAAAGAGAAAGGGAGAGAATGAGGGGGTGACAAGAGAGAGGGAGTGCTGAGGCTGAAGACTGAGGGGGTGACAAGAGAGAGGGAGTGCTGAGGCTGAAGACTGAGGGGGTGGAGAAAGAGAGGAGGTGAGAGAAAGAGCGGAGGCGACTGAATTCACAAATTAGCCACTGGGAACTGCAGCTTTAGCTACCAAAATAGCTTTTTATGTGAGAGAGAACACCAGATAGTCTGTCCGAGGCCAGTTTCAGAGGGGGTATAGAGACTTTTCATCTAAGAAAACTTCACTTCACTTGCTGTGACCTGACGTTCAGCCTTGGACAGAAATAGAAGCAGAAAGACGCACTGGACAAAAAGGGATGTATAAGCTAAAACCGTGGACAGGACGAGAGAGACAAGCAGGCAAAGCTGCACTGAAGCCAAAACACTTTAACAAGCACAAATAGATCTCCTCCCAGAGGCAGCTCCTGCTGAAGCAATGAGTCATACACTCTTGCTCTTGCACATGCACACACGCTCCCTCGTTCTCCTCCTTTAACACAGATACATGTTAAAACACTTAAGGTCACATTAAAGGTGAAGAGTGTCATTTTTACGCCATAGTGGCACCAAGCAGAATTGCAAAAATAATGTTTACCTAACACCTATAGCCAACAGTCATTAGTCTGAAAAGTGTGAAATTTGATCGATGTTACAATACTTTCTCATATCCCAGTTTAATTGGCAGAGACAATATTTGAGCCATTTGTAGGCTGATTTACATGAAACATTTAAAAACTATGGATTTGGTGAAACTATCAAAACACTGCTCTTTTTGACCATTATTAGTTACCATTATTGTTAGTTTTACAGCCATTAGTTCTTCAGTTCCGTTTGGTGATGTTAGCCGCACTGAAATTACACACTTGAGTTTTAAAACAAGTTTTGGAGAAAAAATATCAAGACTTTAAAGCATAAATAAAAAAAAGATTTATGTATCTAAAACATAAACAAAACAAAAAAGCATAATAATCCCCTTATGAAGAATATTTATTTTTGCTTCTCTCAATGATCATTGTATTGAATTTCATATGTTTTGCTCCCCATGATAAAAACTACAGAGCTTGGATCACAAAACTAAGCAATTTGTCTTACTAAGACATACAGTGATATTTGTATGCATTTTATGTAATAAGTATTTTAAATAACTCACTGAATCATTAAAATTACAAGTTATAAATATTACAAGTTATATATATTAATTTATTATTAATACCAGCAACTGCAGTAAATGTATATGAATGTATATGTAAGTATATGTAATTATTTTTTTAATTTAGATTTTTTTTTTTTACCCCTAAAGGTTCAAGAAACTGTTCCATTGAAATATATATATATATATATTTTTATTTTTATTTAAAGGGTTAAGAAAAAACATTTTTGCATTCCAAGTATGCTAACGGCTAGGACACAACCCCAGTGCTTTACAATTCTGCATTATAATATGTGTAACTCTATAGCCAAACGGCGTAAATAATCTTCTTGAGGCTTTAAATCCCCTTGCATCAGAAACAAAGTGACATCAGCTGTGTGAAGATGTTTTGTACACTGGATAAAATCCAACCTTAAGTATAAACATCAATGCATAACTCATCTTTCACCATTTATGCTATAGACTTGAATGTTGAATCAAATCATTTTTGTTTTTTAGATTATTGAGTTACATATCCTCCAAAAAAAAAAAAAAAAAAAAAAAAAAACCCAGAAAAAAGACTTACACACCTAAGCTTCTGAACCATATCTAGAATATCATAGAGACATGGGGTGGGGTCTTTGTCCTTGGGCCAGAAAGCAACTGCCGAACAACCGCCTGAAGCATGTTGGCAACTACTCAGAAAGCCTAAGCAACAGCATAGCAGCGCTCTGGCAACCACCCACTCCAGCACTGTAGTGAGCACCAGATTTAAGGAAATCTGTGTAGCAAATTAATTAATGAATCAGTGTCAGCTCACAAATCCTTTAGATATTTAGAATCAACAGTAGTTTTAGTGTGTACCCAGGGGAAGAGAAGAGCTTAACCGTCCATTGTTAGGTCATGCCTTATGTCTCTACCACAGTTGATCAATTTAATGTGTCCATGCTGAATAAAAGCTTCTTTTTTAAATAATTTTAATCATACTGACCCCATCATTTTGAACAGTAGTGTATATTAATAATTAATAATAATTTGCTACATTTAAATAGCATTTTTTCAGCACGCAAAGCGCTTTACCTAGAAGGGGGGAATCACCTCAACCAACACCAATGTGCAGCATCCACCTGGATGATGACAAGGCAGCCGTATTGCGCCAGAACCCAGCGTAATTTTTAACGACCACAGAGAGTCAGGACCTCGGTTTAACGTCTCATCCGAAGGACGGATATGGTATGGTGAGCATAAAACTTACGATAGATGGCTATAGGCTCAGGAGCACCCAATTAAAGCAAGAGATGGCCCGTGTATTTAATAATTTGGTAAATAACTTCAAATCAGGAATCTGATCACCCTGCTGGTTTTATTTTGTGATAATGACAAGTTATACATTTCATAAGCATGCTGTCGGTCTAAATCAACAGAGCCGCTGCGGTTAGCTGTGAGGGTGCTGGTTATTCACAAGGTGAAGTTATTTTCATAAGCATGTTGCATGTTAAACCCAGAACGCTTTCTTCTTCCTCTTAAACAGCCTGTGAGGTGACAACATTAATCCTCTGGCGCAAGTCAAGTCTGAAATACAAAGAATGTTAAACCCTTGACAGATGCGCTCATCTTCAAAACGCTGACAGTGGAAAAGACGGAAGAAGTCAAAACTCAACTGAGTCTATCTAGAATTGAGTTTAATCTGTTCTGCTTTACTCTGTTAGCCTTCTTACGTCAGACTGTGAGGGGCTGAAAATAGGTTAGCTGCATAATTGTCCAGACTGGCAAAAATTGCACATGAAGTTGCGTATGGTCTAATTTTAGCATCATATTATCATGCTTATTTAATGATGCTGTGTGGTAAATACAGATTTTGTGGTCTTGTAATGCTATTCATCAAGTGCCAAATGAGAGTAAAGTTTTGACATCTAAATAAATACTTGCCAAAGGATGGTAACTTTATAAGGGAGCTGGAACGTAATACATGGTTTAAATCCAATTTTAACTCTTTCCTTGCCAGTGTTTTATTTTATTTTTTTAGCATAAACAGCTAAACCTTTTCGCCGAGCAGCATAACAACTGATGTGCGATCACAAGCGCACGACACAGCTTCAAACATGGCTCAACCAATTAGAATTCAGAGATGAAACATTTGTATAACTTGCATTTCATCCATAATTCAATTCAATTCAATTAAATTCAGTTCTTTATTGCAATAACATCATAGTTGTTTCTTCCTGGTGAGCTCATCAACAAAAATCATATAAAATGAGAGAGAGCAGATAGATACACAAAAAAAGAGACATAGGCTTCATCAACAAGATGCCAATAACAGCACAGAATTGTAAACTAAACAAATCTTTCTAGGCTTTAGAGAAAACAGTTGGGGTGAATACCATGAGATTGTAGTAGCACAACATGAAAGCTGAAAAAATGAGACTTGATCACTCTTTTGTATTTTTTGATAATTATCTAGACTTGGTTTCCCTTTATATAATTTTGATTTCCGAAAGTTCTGGATAGTGGTCTAAAAAGGAATTAGGTGGTATTAAAAGAAAATGAAACTCAGAAAAAGTTTTGCGCTTTCTGAAGGCCAATCAGTTACCTGTCATGAAGGTCACACAGGCACCAACGAATCCCATTCAGCTGTGTGAGTGTGAGTGGCAGGTAAAATGATTGCTGTAAAATGTTCATACGTCACATGTGCTGGTGCAGTACATCTTTAAAAGGACAAATGCCCGACCCTTTGTAGCTGTAAGCAGACAGACAACTTCCTAAGAGGCCTTTGCAAATTACTTCGCTAAATGTTTCTATTCACAGCCTGCCAAAACTGATCCCTCTGACATACTACAGCATGTCAGTGCGTCTTATTCTCTGTCAGCACATCCCTAAGAGCCGCCTCTTCTCTTGGGACAACCAGGTTTCACTTGAAAAAAAACCCGACAGCTATAAGTTATGGCTGAAATGAAAGTTATGGAGGTGCTTTTCAAGAATAGCTAACACTTTAGCATCATTTTATTTTATATCTCACAAACATCAATGCTAATCTATTTCCCTTGCTAAGCATAGGTGGATGTTGAAAGTCCCTAAACTTAAAAAAACCTCAATTGTTCTTTTTCAATTGAACAGTTTGAATTGAATCAACAATTTCTCTAAATTTATCACAGATCTATATGATATATATGCATATACAGAGGTTAAACTGGGCCATAAAGTGACACAGTAACTCATTACAGTACATTAGATTAGATTGACTGATGTAAGTATGTGTCCTGACTGGTACAAGAGATCAGACAAAGTCTGTCAAGCTTTTCTAATGTCACCTCATCTCACCTGATAAAGCCACACTGAACACCTCTTGAGGGGATTCTGCTAAGGTAACAGTGAATTATATAACTTGACTGTGCATGGAACAAATCTGTTTCATCTTAGTACCTTTCCAATTCTCTCTTTTTTGGTGGAATAAATTCATGTTTGAGTACATTATGCATAATTTATTTTGCCATAAATGTGTGTGCGAGTCAGTGTTCTGACTGACTCACACATATACAGCATCAAATAATTACTACCACAACTCCATGCTTGTTGAGCTTGTTGGCTCTGTTTACAGGATCATTCCAGACAGTCAGGATTCTGGAAGTGTTTGCCCTAATCCTAACGGACATTGGCCAGATTGGACAAGCAGCCACAGTGACAGTCAACTTTGTGTGTATGTACTTATGGTATAGTTTGAGGACCAAAATGTACCCAAAAGTGTGATGAATCTGAGAAAACCTTCCTGCATCCGGTTGATGTCCTCATTTGGAAAATGAAAATAAATAAATTAAAATAAATTAAAAAGTGTATATATTTTAAGATTCAATTTGTTCACATGATTAATTGCATCAAGTATGAGCTAACAATGAGGACCACATTTAATGCACTAAGTATTATGAACTAATAATGATGAGCACGTTGTTAAATACATTAAATACACACACAAAAATACTTATATAACTCTAAAAATTAATATGATCAAGACTATATAATCATAGTACAAGATTGATAACTGATATACTGGTGTTCTCATTGTATTGGCCATTGTTAGTTCATAATATGCAACAAATGTTAATGAATTGGATTCCATTTTTTTGTTAAAAAAGTTGTCTGTAATTTTTTTTCCGGTATTTATATATAACCTAAATTGTCTTAATCAACACGTACGTTTTCACTTTTGTCTATTTCTGGGTGTTCTTGCATAATACATTTTCACTTTTTGATTATTACTGTTTTTTTTTTTTTTTTTACTGTTACTGTTATTACATTGTTGGGATTAAATGTTTTTTTCTATATATATATAAATAAATAAATAATAAATAAATTTCCCCACCATGATAGAAAACAAACGCGTTTTTGCATATTGCAAGACTTCCGTCTCAACACCCAGGCCATGCAAATCCGCACCTCGGATCCAAGGGTACTCTAAAGTGCCTGGAGGCTGCTGCACAGACACATTCATTAACATACATCACACACTTCATAGCACAAATCTGAGTGCTCAGAGTCTCCTATCACTGGATACACAGCAGACCTCCATCAGAGCAGCCCCACGCTCCTCTGCTGCCTCTGTACGTTCAGTAGATCACAGTTATTACCTCATTAAGCGCCTTACAAACAGTCCTCTTCAAAACTCCTCAGGGTTGTGTAATCATACCACTTGATGCGAGGTGTCAGTGGGAGAACTGGGGCATTCTTGCACGATGGTGTAACAATATAATCATCACTGTACTGCTGTCACACTGCAGGAGTTATTTCCCATAAAACCACAGGGAACCACCTTTTTTTCTTTTCTTTTTTGCATATCCTGCAACAGAATCGATTATGTACCCAGTGGGGTTGCTGCAAGTGCACAAGTGAGCATGTTAAACCTCCTTGCACCATAATATATGAAGCACTAGTGGAAGTCCCAACACCAGACAGAATTCCAGAAATAACAAACGCTTTCAAACAGGTTTCTTAAGCATTCTCTCCATGTATGATGTTCTGACAAACAAACAAGTAGGAAGAGTTTAAAATAGTTTGAAAGGGTTTTAGCACCTGTGCTCTCAGCACAGTAAACGCTCTCAAAGAACTTCATTCATCTCATTTAAAGCACCACCGCTATAGCCATCAAGGTGCAAAAGTTTGCAACAAATCCAAAGCCTTAAAAAATCAAATTCAAACAGCCTGCTGTGAGAAGTCTTCCTGTTATACACACAGTCTGAAAGTCCTTGTTTTGTGTGAGGGCTGTGATAAGTTTAATGCAATAAAGCTAATGAAGATTTGTCAGTTACACTAATGAAGGCTAGGCATTCTTGATTTCAGTCTTAGTTTAGTCTGTGTACACATACATATCACACATTTGGAACACTAAAATGTCATTTTTAAAAAATATTTAAGCAGTTACTGTTCTTAACATAATAAGAAATGTATCTTAATCACCAAATCAGAATATTGAAATGATTTTGATGAATGTAGATGAGCAGAAAAGACTTTCAAAAACATGAAAAACATCTTATCTCATGTATTTCAGTGTGGCTTAAATCATTATTGTCTGTAGCCTCTTCCCAACTCGTTGCTTACTAATTACCCTACATTCAATCATCTTATGTTCATGCTTGGCCTTATGTCACTGCAGGGCTCTGGAAATATCTGGTGTCCCAGTCACACTGCTCAATCTTTAGCTTCGGTCCATCTTCAAATGCAAGGAGAGGATTAGGATGGGCTCTCAGAAATGCAAAAGGTCTTTTCTATAATCCTGATCTAAGCAGTACTGCAAAGCTACACCCTGATCTAGAGACCAGCCTCACATTCACAAGACATTAACCCTAGGACTGATTAAATTATGTATTAATGTGGTTCCTCCACAGCGTGCACTTTACAAGACTGATGGAAAAACATTTTGAGAGGGATAAACCAGGTTCTCTTGGTCTGTGTTCTGCTGATTTACAGACGACCTACACTAAAGGCCTGTTTACACCAAGAATGATAAACAATAACAATAAAGATATTAAAGATGCACCGATTACAATTTTCTAGGCCGATTCCGATTTCTGATTTTTCATTGAGTTTGACCTGCCGATACCGATTTTAGCCGATTCCGATTAAAAAAATTTCTAACCACTTTACAGCACACTCAAATATGTATTTTAGATCTTTTCTTTAACCCTTTCACAACCCTTCTTCAACCCTTTTAAAATATTCTAACTGACACCCCCACCCCCAGAGTGAGTTTTTTCAAGGCGAACGTTCCCTTTAATGTTTCCATGGCGACGCGTCACGCGATACACCGCAGCCACAATAATACTGTATGACAGATGTGTCGCTTTTATTTCGCTTTTCCTTTTTTATGCAAAATATTCACAAACTTGCTTACCATGTCATCAACTAGCCTATCTGATATTCCGATTCTCAAATACGTGTAAGTGAGTGTGTTTGGTCGTTTATAAATAATCTTGATCTATAACATGAGATGGGCGCCGCAATGTTGTCCTGCTGTCAGTCGGATTTACAGCACGTGAATTCATCAGTTTCTCCCGAAATAAATGCAAGAAAGTGGCCGGTGAACTGAGAAGAATAGAGTAAACTTTATAGTTACTTCCACTATGTTTGTCTGATATGAATAACACGTCTGCAAATCATATTTGAATGGATGCTGCTTCCACAGACATCAGTGTGTATTTTACAAACTCCAAATGTATTGTTTTACTCGTGCTTATGTGTATTTAAATATCTGAAACCTAAAATAAACATTATGAGGTTGAAAACACTGCTTAGTTGTGATATATGACAGCGCTGAATTCGTCCGAAATAAAAATCCCATATATGAGACCGTACCGTTCAAAAGGTTAATCATGCATCATAGTTGCATTTGACCGAGTGCATTTGACCGGCATAAAATCGGCATATGTCAGACTTACCGGCCGGTCGCCGGTCATGGCCGGTCATGTGAAAATCGGCCAATTCCGGTCACCAGCCGATCAATCGGTGCATCTCTAAAATATATAGATTTAAAAATCGTTCTAAATATAAAAGAATAGCAGAGTCCACACCACAACTATAACAATAACACAGAGAACAGAGAAACAATATCGTTGAAATCACTTTCAGAACGACTTTTTTCTAGCTAATGAACGATAAAGACATTGACAACCAATCAGAAGCCACCATGAGCTCGAGCATTTAAAGTGTATTACAACATAACTGCAGCAAGTGCTTATATTAAACAGAACGATATCACGTGTTGTACCCTTAACCTTCTGCTCCAAACCAAAGTAAGTCAGTCTAGAAGGAGGTCTAAGCAACATGAGGATAAGCCAGTATTAGCAAAAGCCAAAACGCAATTCCGTAAATAGAAACAAACATCATGAAAATCAATCCAGGTTTTGTTTAAATTTGTTCGTTAAGGTTCCCAACTTTCCCAGTTTTTAATTTGCAACTATTCTGTAGTCTCAGTCTCAGATGTCACATCCACGGACAGTTGGCTGACGTCTGATGCATAAGGCACACAAAATGGGAAACTCTTCAAGAGTTCCGGGGAAACGTGTGTGTTGCGTTCTTTAACGGTCCACCTGGAAACAAAGCCGAATGATTGATTGTTTTACATGTCAACCATGTCCTCTTGGGCCGTTGTTGGCCAATGAAAGCTGCTATGGATTCCAGACCTTCTACCATCAGTCTGAAGGTCTGGCTACGTGACACTAACTATTCAGGATCAGCAACACCCCAAGTAAGAGACAATATAAACCATAAAGTGTTAAAACTCTTCAAAGCATGTGGGCAATGTCCATTGCAAATTTTACACCTCCGCCTGAATGAATGAAAAATAGAATTGCAGACATATTCAACTCTAAAGCTAAAGAGTTTTTCCTACGCAGATGAACCCTATCCCACACTGTCCAGCGGAGGAGAGGAGGGTGAAAAAAAAAAACCTCCAGTGGAGGCAGAGATCGTTATTATATCACCTTTGTCCACGCCACTAAAAACAGCTGCGATGGGGGACTAACACACACAAACTCCCAGCATCACACAGCGTGTGTGGGTTGATATTCTCTCAGCCATAACCTACTGAGTGCATCCTGCAAACTATTACGTAACATTAACCACCAAGAAGAGAGTGGAGGCAGTCAAAGAGAGAGAGAGAGACAGATTCAGATATATTGTTGCGTGCATTTGAAGTAGAGGAAGTGGGTGGAGGGCGTTGGATGCACATGTACACTTCACCATGACTTAAAATAGAAAGAACTCACACGAAATATTTACAGCCAGGGTGCCAAAAAACAACAACAACGACATTGTTGGAGGAAAGACTTCCTGTGATGAAGCACAGCATAATGACTCTTAGCTTGTACAATATAATTGGCTCTTGTGAGGGAGGATGTTCCCTCAAGATCTTGTTCTCTCTACGACTCTCTCTTTCTTGATGATACAATGACAAGTTTATCACTATCTGAAACTGCATTTTAATATCACTAAATCTGAACAGCCATACTAATAAAGGTAAAACAGTGTTTCTTCTAAAACACCTTGCTGTAACACTCAAATGGGTAACAAGTTCGAATTTTGCTTGCAACATTTCCCGATCCTTTTCCAACCTGTCCTCCCCATAATTTAACAAATGGGTTGTATTTCAAGAAAACTTTGAAATTTACATTTTTCTAATTAACAACAAAATCCAAAACAAACAAAAAAAAGATTCAAAATTGTGGCATGATTTAATAAACCACATTTCTCTTAATTATCAGTATATACTATATATTATATCATTTATTGATGTAGTATTTATATTTGTGTCCATAACTGCCGTGCAAAGGCAAAAGACCGTAACTTCGTTTTTGGTCGAAAATTAGTTATTTATATTTTTGGCACATTCAAGACCTCCTTTATCATGTGGATAAGTATCTTAAATCAATTCCGTTGTTTTTTCGAGAAAATAATGAATTGTCTTAACAGTAACTTCCAAAAGCCCATGAGAAACAAAGGCAGAGCACCGCAACATCAGTTACGGCTCTTTGGCTTTGTTTTGGAACGCTCGAAATTGAGTTACGGTGCTCTGCCTTTGTTTAACGCGCGTCAATATGAAGTTACTGTGCCGGTGTTCTATCAAATAATGCTACCTACCAGATTGTACTGTTATCTGCCTTTGTTTTAATGTTAAAATTACGGTGTAGCCTGTGTACTTTGTACAGCTGCCATCAGTCCCTCTAACTTCTAATGTCCACAGAGCTTTCTCCTGCACAACTGCGGTCAGAACATTTAGTATGGTCTGAACCCGCCGTCGACAAACGTGCGATAACGATCGCGAAGGATTATGCAGAGTTGACAGAAAAACGTTACGCATTGCCGTATCAGATGAATACAACCAAGAATTAAAGCCCCGCCTCACTCAGTTCGGGTACAGGACCTGGTTGAAACACTCATGCATCTAGCTGGCAGAGTGCCAAAACTTCGCCGGCGAGTTCAGCCCCGCCCTAAACGCGGTCGAGCCAATGCTGGACTAATATATCTATGGAGGTATTTTGTCATGTCAAATGTATTAATAATGCCATCAGAATGCAACCAAAGCACAGGATAGCAATAAGTAGATGGCTATAAATAATTGTAAATCATACAAAATAAATGCCATGGTGACTAGATTTTATACAGGTGTTACTATAATGATTTTGTTAATGGTGATCAGCAACTAAATATTGATAATGTGGAAGTTACTGCCTTTTGCCTTGGCATGACTTCTCACTTTTTGCTGACAATACAAAGGCAGAGTACAGTAACTTTAAAATAGTGGTCAAAAGTCAAGTTTGAGCTAATTTTTTTTTATGTATATAATTTCCATTACTAAAACAACTATTTGCCAGATTTCCAGTGTCCTACCTATAATTATTTTGACGGGACAAATAAAAATCTTTAAAGTCATTTTTCTCAGTTCCACACTCTAGCGACTTAAGGTCTTTTGCCTTTGTAGGGCAGAGTACAGGGGTGCGTTTCCCGTACAACTATATAGCTCGCTGCTTAACTACCATATTACGATGCATCGTTGGAGAAATCAACTAGCTAGTCACGACTGTTTCCCGAAACCGTATGTCGCAAAGTATCGTTCAACCACGTTGGTTTATGACGTCTCGCACGTGGTGGACTAATAACTTATTTTAATTAATCTGTTTGAGATCGAATTAACGCTAGATTTTGTCATATAAGTTACAGACATGGCATCTGAAGACCATTTCAAATTTTTCTCAGTTATTTTGCTTTATTACCAGACTCAATATTTGGCTCGTTCTTACATAGTAGAGCACGTTCGCACATGCGCAGTCTTCAAAAACGGTGCTTTAAATCTCTTGACAAACTAAAAGACATAAATTACATTCGTATGTATTCTAAATAAATAACGGGTTGTACTGAATGTCAGCTTGCTTATTTTGCTAAAGATAAGGATTTATTCAGTCTACATCTCATGTAAACTAGAAACTATGCTTCTAACCACAGCTCAAGAGCTGTCGTTCCAACCACACAAGTTTGCGATGCTGTTTGCGAACATTCGTTGGAACGATGGTTTCGGGAAACACCAAATCGTTGAACTATGCTGATAACGACGGAACTTGCGACCATAGTTGGCTAACGATGCTTTCGGGAAACGCACCCCAGGATGATTTTCATCATTGACATCATTGTATCATATTAATGTGAGTGTGCAAAAGCACTCAATTGTTATGAAAATAATGTAAAAAAGAGGAATTACAAGATAAAAAAAAAAAAGATTAACCCAATAGCATACATAATAAGAAGAGAAATTAATATACTGCCACTGATATACATCTTTGTTTCAGTGTTTATGCACAGTATTTAGAATTTGGTTTTTGTTAACTCATATGTATGCCTCAATTAGATATGTACCTATTGTGATTTTTTGGGGTGATTACGATTTTTTTTAAGTGTAACCTGCCGATACCGATTTTTGCCGATTCGATTTTTTTCTTTCAAAGACCTATAATTGAAAGCATATATTAACAAAAATCTACTTTTCTTAAAAGTAAAATTTTATTTTCATAAAAAACAAACAAATAAAAAGACAAATTTCAAACTACACCACAAATAAATGCAATAGAATAAAGAGAGATATGAAATAAACACGGCTTTTCAGGTGGGTATACAGTATATTCAGTAGGGGTGTAAGAAAAAATCGATACACATGAGTATCGCGATATTTTATTTTGCAATACTGTATCGATTTTCAAAAACGCAATATCGATTTTTTTTTTTTTTTTTTTTTTTTTTTACGTCCAAAAATATTCATGGTAAGACGGTGGTTCACGTTTATGTTGTTTAAAAGGCTCGCCGAACGGTGCGTGTCCACTGGCACGGAACGAGCGGAGCAAGCGTTTTCAATTCATTCCATGGAAGTCGAGCTTCACGCTCAGCAGTGCATTTTGGGATTGACAGCGGACCGGAGAAAGCGTTGAGAGCGACTGAGAGCGTCAAAAGGTTGGGCAGTTCAAGCGAAAAACGCGGTCGGCAGTTTATGATGGATTTAGTGCATAAATCATTTTGTTTACAAATTAGACGCTTTGCAGTTGTTTATATATGTTAAAGATTTTATTTTGGATGTGTTTATTGTTATTATATTGGCTGGGTTTATAAAATTGAAAGGATCTTTGCTTGGTGCATTTGGAAACAAAGCTTGTCTATTTCTAAATGTAATCGCGTGCATGATGATTATACTGTCCATGTGTTGAAATTAAAAACAAACACACTCGTAACAGACACACCCCAAAGCGGAGACGTTACAGCGTTGCCAGCGCCGCGGCACCGAGCGTAGTTTTGCCGCTGTAGTGGACGCGCACCGTGAAGCTGCGTTCACACCAAACGCGAATAGAGTGTCTGGCGCGAGTGATTTCAATGTTAAGTTAATGCAAAGATGCGTTTACGCGCGTCTGGAGGTCCTGTGGCGCGAATGAGGCGTTTAGCGCGGCAGACGTTAATTTGCCTCATTCGCGGTCCAGTTGTTTTAAAATCTTTTATCACATAAAAACTTGATTTCAATAGGCCTATATGGCACATTCATTTTGTTCACTTTCATTCATTTTCGTCCAGTTCACGTTGTTGTTTTGTATTGTGACAGGGGCTATGTATTTTCTTTTATTATGGCCTACTTGAGAAATATAAAAATTTGCTCACTAAGAACCTGTGAACCACAATACCAAACTGGCAGTCTGATTTTCTGTGAACTGAATTGTTAACCTAAAGTAAACTTCTTTGACTTTTATGCACATCATGTCTTTTTTTAAATATTATTTTTTCTAAAATTATAGTCCTACTTTAAAAAAATCCCAATATATCGCCTTATGCACAGTATCGAAATATATTGCAATATATTGAATCGTGACCCATGTATCGTGATACGTATCGTATCGCCAGATTCTTGCCAATACACAGCCCTAATATTCAGGTAAAAAATACTACAGAAATGAAAGTAATCAAATGTAAAATGACACTGAATAGTCTTCATTGTAAAAATTAAATACAGATTAATGCTTACAATTAGTTCCAAAAGTTATTCAGACAAGAGCAGGGAGTGATTTTCTTTGTCTTGTTCTTTGATTAACATGAATACTCGCCAAGACGGGCATTTTGACGTAATTTTGTGGTTTTATCCGCTTAAGTGCAGTAAGCCACTCATTTTGGTACTTGCTCAAATCTGAGTCACACGCTGCTTGAGACTGAGAGTTGGCTTGTGCGCTCCACTTATATAGATCAGTAGTGTGCGCACTTTTGGTGTGAGCACGAAACCTGTGGGAATTATGTGCAATACAAGCACTATTTGACCAGAGCGAATGAGGCGAGTGAGTGAGAAGAGGCGGGTGTGTGTCACTTCGCTGCCGGAGGGAAGAGAGCGACACACCTGACATTATTCCATGTGCCGCTAGCAACAAAACGGATCGGTAAGACGCGAGACTGACCGGATGGTTACCGTTCAGGGCCATTCATGAGGAAAATCGTCCGATTCCGGTGCCTAGCTGGTCGATTGGTATATCTCTAGCCTCAATCCTCAACAGTGTTTAGTGTTTAATCCAATATAGACTCATATTTATATATCTCGTTGCAAAATAACTATAAACAAATAAAACTGGGCCAACTTTAAGTCTTTGCATCAGCCAGCAGAAACAGAGCAAAGAGAAAAGTGTCAGTCCAGAGAAGTGTCTGTTTTTTCCATCTAATGTTCCCACTTGTATTTCACCTTTTCTTCCAGACGTAGGAGTTCACCCTATGAGTCCTGAGCCATGCTTCCCAGGGTGCCACAGATGAGCCAGATCTCTGTCAACAGAATCATTACACTGCTAAATTGCTCCAAACCAGGATTGTGCTCCTTTAACCGCAAAACACAGTGCTTCCTAAACGAGTCTGACTGTTTTCTTGAGCAGTTGCAGTCTCTATGCTTCTCGCACAACTGGGGTCAGCAGTAAAAATGACTTGGTTTAATAGCAATAACAGCTATTTTCAATGTACAGTAAAGACAGTAAAGACTAAATGCCTTAAGAAAACCAGAAAAGCAAAGACACCTATATGTATATGATTTTAATAATTAAAATTAATATTTATAACAAGCTTGTCCTGGTCCATGGGAATCACTACATTATGTAATACACACGGTACACATTCAAACCGAAGTCGATGCCTATTTCTAATAAAAACTTGAGCTAGCCACTCAGAGCACAGAAAATACTTCTCTTTCTTAAGGCATGAACGATGATTCACAAAGTCCAACTCAAGAAAGCTTAAAATAATTCCAGTGGGTGACTGAGGAATTGAAAGCAAAAATCTGAGTAAGCAAGCAACTCTGCTGGGACTGGATTCTTTTACATCAAAGCACTGATTGCATCTAAACTGTTCAAATGATGAATGCTTTCTGTGAATCAGGTGAGTTCACTCTTAATATCTACAGTCGGCTACTACTGAGTGGAAACAAACTCTGCTTCTGTTACTGAACAAAATTATATTCTATAACAAAATTAAAAACAGAAATTACTTAAAAAAAAAAAAAATGGTGTAGTTTATATTAACAAAGCACTAAAATAATTATATGTTTTTTAGTCATGTACCATGATAGTCCTTCTTTCAAGAGGCGTTCACTGTTCAAATATTAGAATTTGATCATTTGAAAGAAAATGCTTGCCAAGGCTGCATTTATTTGATAAAAAAATGCAGCAAAAACAATATTAATGTGAAATATTATTACAATTAAAATAATAATAATAATTGTATATATTTGAAAATGTAATTTATAAATGTGATGGCAAAGCTGAAATTTCAGCATCATTACTCCAGTCTTCAGTGTCAGATGATCCTTCAGAAATCATTCTAATATGATGATTTAGTGTTCAAGAAAAAGAGATTTCTTATTATTATCAATATTGAAACCAGGTGCTTAATATATATTTTTTTAATGAAAACGATAATACACTTTTTTAGGATTCTTTGATGAAAAGAATGTTTAAAAGAACAACATTTACACCATTACTGAAGAGTATTAATTTCATTATTGAATTAAAATGACTAATCATTACAATCACTGCACCATGGTACCTCTATATTACTTTAGAAGTATGGAGAAATTAAGATGCCTAATATTAATCAGCTGTCTTCAGGGGTTTTATAAAAGACCATGAAACCACCTGACCATTTAAAAATCAGCATTAAGGTGCTTGCCATTCAGGTGTAGTAGGGCTGCATTTGGAATTCACCGCACAGAGCCAAGCTGCCCACATTACCATCACAATGGCATTTTCAACATTGATTCAACAAAGCACGCAAATACAAACATTAATAATATTTCAGTTCACAGGGTGGTGAATTGCATCTGCAACACTGATTGTGAATGAGAGAGGTAGCTGTCTACACATTAGGTACAAGCCCTCCTTCACTGACAAGCCAAAATAGAACATTAAACTGAACAGAGATGCGAAGATCAAATCACTCGTACTGTATATTTAGAAGCATGTAAACAGAGCAGCTTGGATCTAGTGAAATAAACACCATTAGTTCAAGTACTGCTAGCAGACTGGCACTCTCAATGTCTGTCTCAATCCTTCAATGCCACTCAAAAGGCTTCCCATCCGGATACCTGCACCACTGAAGGCGGGAAAATCCGATAAAGCATTGGACTGTTTGTTGATGGACTGACCATCAATAATGTATTCCACCAGCAATGTGTCTGGCTCCAGCGGTGGTGAGGAGCTAAAAGCCCCGTTGCCCATGGAGAGGCTGGTTATCTGTGGATGCAAGTTTCCGACAAGTTTACGCCTTGATGGCTCAACAGAGCGGCAACAAGGGATTAAGCCTGATACAATGCAGCACTGAAGCGACACTGTAACACAACACCTAAACCAATGAGCATTCTGTTCCAAAAAGATGTGAAAAAGTCCCTTTTAAAAGAAACAGCAAAGCAATACGACACAAATAACCCCCTTTTGGATTCTCAACAGCCGACACGTAAAAAAAAAAAAAAAAGCTTCTTCCCTTTAACACTCATTCCCATCTTCTCTCACTCTCCTTACCTTAGTTGTGACAATACACAGACAATCCATTCTGAGCCAAACAGCTCAAGCCAGTTTCCCCTTCATCAGCACCACATTAACAAATAGAGAGAGATGAGAGAGGACAGAGAGAGATTGAAAGAAAGAGGAAGGAAAGGCACGGCTGGAGCTAACGCTGACAGAGGCGCGAGTCCTCTCTGTGTGCAGGCATGGTCTTGCCGTAGTCCTACAGCCCGGCGCTTGTTAGCGCTATCCACTGCTCAGCAGCATGGCTGGGGCTCAGACTGCTGAGATCACAGAGCATCCCTCCTCCTCTGGAGCTCGCCGCACAAGCGCACACCCATGCGTGTGACAACACACACAGACGCTGAAGATTTACCACTCTAGCCTGGAGAATCTGCACTACGATTGGGAAAATTGCTGTTATAGTCACTGTTTGTGGCCTGAGAGTTAATTTTTCCTCCTTTGATTATCTGAAGCAGAACTAAGTCGTTTTTAAGCCAGTCGTGGGGAGGAATGAAGTGTAAGAATACATTTCTTTAAGAGAGGGGATTGAGTAAGCAGTTCACGCTGATCTTGACAACATCAATCTGTCTAGGAAAACCACTGAACCACTGGTGAGCTCAAATAACCTGACTTTTAAGTGCACAGTGCTAGCAAATTATTGTGAGATACAAGACAAAGAGACAAGAGTCACAGATAGGAATCTGCAGCAACGTTTCAGACATCAGGCCAGATGCATCACACAACATCTGTTCTTTATATCAAGACCTTCCCCAGTAATTTAAATGAATAAACAGGCAGGAGGGGAGAGCTGCCTACTGCAGTTATAAAATAACAACATGAGATGTTTGTGTCGTTAACAAATAAATAAAAGAGAAGTCGTCTTGAGAAAGAAATGTAACCATAGCTGGGGGGATTTCAGACTTGAAGGAGTCTAGCACAACTATCGGTGAAGAATGTTTTTGCATCAAAATTTGCTCAACTAAGGGGTTAATGAGAGATTTGGGATAATATGTACTTCACCGTGAATCAAAATGAATAAAATTACTTAAAAGTCCCCCTGCAGTCAATAATTTTATCCCTTAAAACTCATCTTTGATAATCAAAATGACATATTTAAACATATCAAATATTTAAACCACTGAACTATTATTTATAATATTTAAGTTTAAATCTGGGATACAGGTTTATAAAATGCTTTTCATAACAAATCTGGTGAAATGAGTGGTGCATGAGTGATGCATGGTGTTCCCAAATGTGTGCTAAGCGACCCAAACTCAGAGCAGGTGCAGTGATGGAGTTCATGTGGGGCGGAATATACTGCGTAGACACTGAAAACACCAATGAGCTGTCCATGTGTAAATAAAGAGTGCATGCATTCTTCTCTGAAATATATTTATTTAATTAAATCGGAGCCTTTGAAATGTGATGATCTTACTTAGCTGCTACATCGAAAATGATCTCAAAAATCGTAAATGAATCATTTAGAATATGTTGGGACTCCCTTAAAAACAAGATTGTACATCAAGGTGTTTCTCTTAATAAAATAAATTCTAATTTAACTGTTGTTGTATGAAAAATGGCTATGTAAAAAAAAAAAAAAGATATTGGTGTTCAATGGGAAAAACTTAGCAACACACAGCATAGCATATCTGTACAAATGCATAAAGTTAATCTACGAAGCATCTTCAAGCACTTGAAATTCCACATGGCTTTCCGGCTGATGACCACCGGATTGCCTGGCAAGGAGCGGCAGTTCTTGAATGACCAAGAACAATATGCTGACCAGCTGCCTGCATCCCTTCCCCCATCTCTATTAAGCTGTATTAGTACCCAGGCCTACTATCTTTCTTATCGTTCTGTCAGTCTTACCTGCTGTGGATACACTGTCCGCTCCTCCAGTTCCAGCTCCTCGCAAAACTGCAACCTGATCACGGCTTTCATTCTGCATCTGACATCTCAATGGCTGCTGCACACACTACGTCTACGACTCGCACACAAATACACACACACACACTAAGCCCTTCAGCAGATGGGCCTCAAAGCCGCTTTGAGCGATCACATTATAGACTGAGTACTTAAACTTCCTCTCCACAACACTTTCACACAGACAAAGGGGAATAATTAAGAAACGAGGTCGGCAGGACTTTGAGACAGAAGCTCAAACATGAACTTGGCGAGCGAGTTTCTGTCACAGTGCCAAGTTTTGTTTTGTGTTCTCCTTACATGAACTCGAAGCACTGTCCACTTTGCTAACAATGCTAACCGTGTTTCCAGAAGAGAGGCTCCTCATATTCACAAAATTTTAAATAAGTAAGTTACTAATGGGCTAGTATAGGACTCTAAAACATTAGAAACAATGCCATCAGTTTGTTGCTGTAAGACAAACCGGTTCAGGTGTGGGACAAGAAAAGCTAGACCTTAATGGAAAAATAAAAAAATAGTCTGCAGCAGTTGTAGGCTCAAATTTTCATACTTTCAAACTGTTTGCAGCAAATGTACCACATAAAAAAAATAATAATAATTTGGTGTGTTTTTAGTATGACAACACTACTGTTCAAAAAAGTTATTTTATTTTTTTTATTTATTTTTTTATATATTTTTTATTCAGCTAGCTAGCACAAATAAATTTGATTAAAAGTGACAGTAAAAACATTTGTTACAAAGATTTCTCTTTCAAATAAATTTTAAACATAGAAGCCTTAAAATCTGAATCACAGTTTCCTATAAAATACAGTTATTATACTAGTTACTAGTTTATTATATCAGTTTTCAACATTGGTAACAAATGTTTATTGAGCACCAAATCAGCATATTAGAATGATTTCTGAAGGATCATGTGACACTGAAGACTGGAGTAATGATGCTGAAAATTCAGCTTTGCGTCACAGGAATAAATTACGTTTTTAATTATATTGAAATAGAAAGTGGTTATTTTAAATTGTAATAATATTTCAAAATATTACTGTTTTACTGTATTTGTTGATTAAATAAATGCACGTGAACACAAGACGATTATTAAAAAAATAAAAATAATCTTTAAACTTTTATTTGCCACACACTTACAATTAAAATAAAGAGCTGGACCTATTTGCAGCAATAGTTGATTTATTAGAAATAAACTCTACTCAGGCTACTCAGACTAAACATGAACAGAACAACTGAACAGACAAATGACCTGATGAAACACAGGGCTTAAATACGCACACAAACTACTGAGCTAAGACGTGTGTTTCAATATCTTTACTGGAAAAACAATACTGCTTAAGGAAATTATTGCGGTGCACATATTAATACAACTTAATTCAGTCTGAAAAGCAAAATGTATGTTGCGTTTATGTATCACCTCTCAAATTGTTTTCCTAACATTAATTATAATGCACATACAAGTGGACACTTTGGTCATGAATGTGGATAGAATCCTCTGTCCTATGCTAAATCCCATAACATACTGTTTATTTTTCTTTGGAACTATGACTAAGAGTTTAAACCAACCATTCCAGCCCTGTTTACCCTCAAATCACCAATGCCCGGGTCAAGTGGACAAACATCTAATCTGCGCTACATGCTATTTTATTCAGGACAATGATACACACACACACACAAAAAAAAACCTCTCGTGTAAGCAAGATTTAGAATTTATTTTGGCATGAGGCATTGTGTCCGCAACTCCCTCCCTATTTCGGTGTAAGCTCATTTTCTATGGATGACTCTATTACAGTCCGACTCAACAACAAAGGTATGTGTACTGTCCGTGTGACTGTGTGAGCACCTAAGGCACAGGGCCGTTGTAAACGCTTACAGACGGGACACCTGCGGGCAGTCCTGCTCTCTCATGTGTGCAGACGAGACATCTGGTAGAGCCGCAAGGGCTCTGTGTGTATGAATCTATGAGCGAGGTGTTGCAAGTGACCTCAAGATGCTCAGATGTCCCACTTGAGTAACAAAAGAGGGAGTCGGCACAGATTCATTCAGAAAAAGCAAAAGCTCTCATTTCAACCTCCACCCTGAAGTCTGGACTTCCACAGTTCTATTCTTTCTGTATTATTCCAGCCACAGTATATTTGGGCTTGTCTTTGTGCTTGCCTATAATTGGCTCTGCCCTCTTTTCAAAAACAAAAGCCACAGATGTCTCAACCTCAGAGTCCTTGATTTGGACTTGAGTATATGTGGGTCACTAATAACACATATCAAAGATATAGTTCTAAAATTGTAGTAAATATAAAAGAAATGCAGAGCCCACACCACAACTATAATGATAACAGCACAGAGAAACAATGGGAATTGGGAATCACTTTCAAAAAAAAAAAAAATTCCAGCTGATAAAAAAAAAATAATCATTGACAGCAAATCAGAATTCACTCTGCAAGCATTTAAAGCATTAGACGACAAAACTGCAGCACATGCACAACTGGTGGACGCTAATTTAAATAAACACAAGGTGAGAGCAATAACGTGACGTGTCGCCCTATGCAGTATGTGCTGAAATGGTTTAGAAATGGGATTTAGAATATAAGCCTGTGTTCTTGTATGCATAAGTGTTTCTCACTGCTGTGTAAATTCTGAGAGCATCTAAGCTGGTTGAGTTAGACAGTGGTGGCAATTACTGGAGATCAACACGCCTCCGAGATGGGAGCTGTACTAGTGAAAAGGCAGAATCTGGCTCCACACACACACACACACACACACACACACACACACACACACACACACACACACACACACACACACACACACACACACACACAGTTCAATTTTCGATACAAGCCACCCTCTAATATTATATGGCATGCAGACAAATGCCGCCAGACTGATTTTAAATCCCTTTTCCAAAGCTGACTTTCCAGGATGCACAAAACACATTTTGGGACAAAAAATGACCATCTTCCACTGCTCCAAGGTCCAGTTCTGATGCTGAATCCCATTATAGGCGCTTCTTTAGTGGACAGGGGACATCATAGGCACTCTGATTGGTCTGCGGCTATGCAGCAGAATGTGACGCACTGCATGTTGTGACATTCCTCCCATAACCATCATTAAAAGTTTGTGTGACTTGTGCCACAATAGACCTTCTGTTGGCTCGGACCAGAAGGGACAGGCTTTTTTGCCCTCACTCATCGATGAGCCTTGGGCGTCCAACACCCTGTCGCCGGTTTGTCCCTCCTCGGACCAATGTTGGTAAATTCTCACCACTGCAACCCACAAGCCTTGCCATTTCAGAGATACTCTGACCCAGTTGCCTTGCCATTACAATTTGGCGCTTGTTAAAGAGATCAACGATATTCACTTTACCTGTGACTGGTCAAAATGCTCTGGCTCATCAGTGTATAATCATGTTAATTTTTTAAGCCAATTTTCAATGAAAATGTTTAAATCTGAGATTGCAAAAAATGCCAGAAAAATGTCTATATTATGATGTTTAAATGTGGTTTAAATTAAGTGACACTTTGTTCTCTGACATATTTCAAGTCCCGTTGGTGCAAGGAGTTCCCTTGCCAATTAGTGTAAAGATAATTAAGAAAGCTTTCTCTAAAAGAGAACAAGTCACTTATTAATATTGCTATCACCAACCACAGATAACTTTAATACTGCGGTTAAATACTGCAATAAGCTTTCTCTTATTTTGTTTCTTAAAAATAAAATAAAAAACTCATGGACTTTATAGAAGAAATAGACAGTCAAATGTATGTTAAGGGTTGCAGATAAAGACAATATAAATTTAATTTATAGTGCTTTTAAGTTTTGTAATATGGCACATTTCCAATTATAACTGAAGACTACTGTTTTCATCAGTGTTGTTATTGTTAACCAAAACTTAGAATAAAATGTTTTCATTAACTAATAGAAAGCTGGAATAAAATATAACTATTCCATTAAACTTAAATAAAAATAGAAAAAAATATTACATGTTGCATTGGCAACTAACTGAAATAAAATTAAAATAAATAAATAACAAAAATAATTTATAAAAATAAAATAAAGCTAAATTTAAAACAAAAACTGACGATATAAAAATAAAAGCTAATTAAAAATATTAATAAATACTAAAATAGTATATAAATAATACTAAAAAGCTGATTCAACATCTTAATAAATACTACAATAGCATATAAATAACACTGGTTCTCATAATTATTTTCTTTTGTTTTAGATCCAGTAGTGCAAACAATAAGTATGTACTGTAAAGTGATAAACACTCAAGTACTCAGAAAATGTCACCGCATGTTAACGGACCGCAGTCCTATGAAAAACTCATCTCAAAACCTCTCACTGTTTTTAATCAATAAAGCACTTATCAACAGTCTATGGCGTCCCTCCAAGTGGATATAAACCATTCGAAGGGAAAAACCTCTCTGCCTGCATAACTCATGTGTAGCTGGTGTAAAAACTGCCACATGAGTATCTGCATCTGTCAGAAAATTGAACAGAATGTGGGAAGACTGTTTCTCACCTCTGTATTGGTGGTTCCTACAGCAGGCTCCTCCACTGTCAGCTCCATGCAGCTCTTCCCTCTCAGCTGGGGACAAAAACACACACACTTTCAGAGGTCATCAACATCTCTAATGTCTGGTCGACTCCAGAAGTATTTCACTTTAACCATACGAGTAATGTTTTTGGAGCATTAATGTAACATTTGATATTGATCTTATTCACATTCACTTCAATATTGATATTCAAACATTCTCACACAAGCAAGTGAACGTTGATATTCATAGCTCTTGATATTCAAGAGCATGGAGGATATTCAGACAAGCAGCAGGATTTCAAGGGATATATTCCTTTTATACATTATACATTTATTTAAAGGGCATTTTATTTTTAAGTTAAAATTCTGCTTGGAATTATGTCAACAAATAATGTATAATGTATAAGGCAGGCTGAAGAAAGAGAGAAGGCCAGACGCACCAGTCTGAAATTCACAAACACAACCCTTATATAACATAGTGCAATAACAGACACTCACACACTCACATATGTATGCGAGCCAAATAAATGATTAACTGTGAGCATTTCTAATTTAAATTCATTTCAAAATCCTTTCATCTAAACACTACACTAAAGACGGACACTCAGAATGTCCATATTTGAAGAAAGTTGTTTTAAAACGAGAAATAATAAAACATTTAAATATAATAATTTTTTTTAATGTTTTTGAAAAAAGTCTCATGCTCACCAAGGTTACATTTATTTGATCAAAATACAGAACATTGTGGAAAAAACTTTACAAAAACGTTAACATTGTGAAATATTATTACAATTTAAAAATAACTGTTTTCTATGTTTAATATATTTTAAAATTAAGTAATTTAATGTTGTGATGGCAAAGCTGAATTTTCAGCATAATTACTCCAGTCTTCACTGTCACATGATCCTTCAGAAATCATTTGAATATGCTGATATATCAAGAAATACTGTATTTATTATTATTATTATCAGTGTTGAAAACAAATGTGCTGCTTAATATTTTAGTGGAAACTGATTCATTTTTTTTTCAGGATTCTTTGATGAACAAAGTTTAAAAGAACAGAAATAGAAATCTTTTGTCTTTTTTTTTTTTATAAATAAATAAATAAGACATTTAATGCATCATTGCTGAATATAGGATTAATTTCCTCAACAAAAAAAGACATACAATGACGACTAACATAGCCAATAGCATTTACGTTATTGTTAAATGTAGTATGTAAATAGTTTTGTATGCTAAAGTTTAAAGGCTCAGTGAAGATATCTACAGATTTAAAGATGCTGCTGATGTTAAGATGATGTCCTTCTGTCCTATAAGACCATGAGACACTGGGATCAAGACACACACTTCACACAGAGACAGCTTCCCCCTAGTGGCTGTATGCAACAACATAAAATGCAGTCTAAATTTACACTGGTACATTAATACACACAGTTATCAACCTGGTAAAATACAAAACAATAAATACAAACACCCATCAATACATGAAAACATTATATGCATATTTGAAACTGAAATTAAGTTTTGCATTTAACTATGCAGTTGAAAATACAACAAGCTTTAATCTTTCTGCTATGCATTTTTAAATGAAATCCGCTGAGCAGAATAATTCAGGCCATTATAATCTCACTTTCTCAGAAAATTAGAGTCATTAATCACACAAGTCTCTAGTACACTTGTAACATTTTATCAGTAGGTGTTTGATTGACACATTCGATGCTTTTGTGAGCGCTGATGCGTCAGCAGACCCAAGCAGTGCTGCGGAATTCACCAGCGTCTGAGAAGACAAAGCCTGCATACAGCTCTGGAGCCATTTGTATTCTTCACATATCTACAACTTCATTTATTGCCTTACATTATTCTGTCACGAGCCTTTCCACTCAACCTCATCACGGCACATGACAGACAAGGCCCCAAACACACTCAAAGGGTGCTTTTCCAGCCATTTCAAGAGAATATTTTTTTATATTCAAGAATATTCATTAATACGATTTCTTTAAGGTCTATATTTTCCCCAAGAGCAGAATCAAGATTAAATGGAAAGCAGAATTTTAATCCCCTATATGTCTTCTGCAGTTTCAGAAGAGATCTCAAAAATGTCTCGATTTGTCAAGATGCAAAAATCCACAAAAAATAAGAGTTTTCAATATGAACTTATACATTTCTCTTCAAATACTTCCAAGAACAAATTTAAAGGGGTCATGACATGGATTGTTCATTATTCCTTATTTTAATATGTTCCTTATTAAGCTTTTATTTTTTTCTTTAAAACACATATGTGGTAAAATGATCATTTTCAACCCACAGGTTAGCCCTATCATTATATTGGATCTGTGCATTCAGTCTTAAAGTGACAGCAGCCTAATATACCCGCTCATTAATGTTAATCAAACAATAAAATACAAAGAGAAAATCACTTTTGTAGCTTTAACAAAGATTATTTATATTTAATTTATACAGTGAAGACTATGCAGTGTTAACATACATTTGATTATTCAATTTATGTACCTGAATACTGTTATATGTACCTGAAAAACATAAAGCACTATTTATTTCATTTGTATCTTTGTTCTATTGTATTTATCTATGCTTGTAATTTGTTTATTATTTTCTATGCAGATTCACTCAAGCCATCTAGTGAAATTGTTTTCATATCGCAATATATTGCAGGAAAACAAAATATCGCAATGTCAGACTTTTCCGATATCACGCAGCCCTAATTGCCTCTGCTCTGCTTGTGCATCCAGTGTGAAACAGGCGTAAAACAACAAGCAGAAGCTGGAGTTATGAGAGACTGCAGTTTTTGTCTACTAACACTATGCTGACAAATAAAACCTTACCCAAGAGGACTGTCCTCTCTTCAACTGGACTACACAACAAGCTATAGACTTCAGAAAGATCCAAAATAAACTATCAAATTATTTTTTCATCTGTCAGCTCATGCCAAAATAGCCTGTGTTCTGGGGCAGCACAATGCGTGGCTTCTAAAAACAAATGCGCTATCCATTACTTTACTAATCCGTGACAAATTCAGTATATTGCGTGTATTGTGTGAATTTGCCATGGACGAGCAAAGTAATGGATAGCATATTTGTTGGGAAAATATACATTACACTTTAAAATAACTCTATTTTAATATATTTTAAATTGTAATTTATTCCTGTGATGGCAAAGCTCCAACAATACTACAGTAGCTGTGACCTATTCTGCATGTGTTTGAAGCAAAGCCAGTTGAGGTCTATGTGCATGATTCTTTATTTGTCTCACCTCTGGCGGTGTGGAAGCTGGCTGCGGACCCTCGGTGGGTAATGTCGAACTGGTGGCAGTGTGTTCCCACTGCTTCGCCATGTGATTCACCTCCACTAACTTCTGCTCACAGCTCTTCTGAGAGTTCAGCAGGGTCACTTCATAAAACTCCTGGATATCTACATAGAGAGAGAGAGAGAGAAAGAGAAACACTATAAATGTCTTTTTAATCTCTACTCAAATTCGGTTGTATTATTTGAGCTTTGCCACTTTGCCTAAATGGGCTTGTGGATTAAAAACCAACATAATCTCTAGCTGGTAGCAGATCAAATTAAACACAGGCAATTTATTAGATTGATTTGTTGGCATCTAAATGAATCCAGCACAGTTTGAAGAAAAGAAGGTTGAGAGAGAGAGGGAGAGAAAGGAGGCGAACACATGCTTATTTAGTCGGGGGGGGGGGGGGGGGGGGTGTACAGATGTAGGGGGGTGTAGCCATGGTACAGATTAATTTGTGTTTCTGGGTCAAAAAGTGAGATTAGACACACATTTCTAGCTAGCTTAGCTAAGTCAAATCACAATGAGAAAATATGTAGGGCTTTCCAATAATTGCCATGACTGTGCAACAACTAAGTTTTACATTTACAGCATATCTGTGGGAACATTGTAATGTTGTCACAGGTTGGCTGTGTAGGTCTTTCGCCATTTTCAATATATAATATTGTGAAAAGATTCAGGGAATTCAGATAAATCTTTGTGTAGAGCAAGGCAGGAGACCTTGATGTGAATGTGCATGACCTTTGAGCCCTCAGAAACCATCATGCTACTGTGTTATATATAGGACCACGGGCTCGGGAGTACTTTGGAAATCTGTTGTCACCTAACACAGTCTGCAGTTGCATCAAGGAATGCACCTTGAATCTCTGTTACGCAAGGAGAAAGTTATACATCAGTTCTATGCAGAGATGCCACCGAGTTCTCTGGGCCCGAGCTCATCTCAGATGGTCTAAAACACAGTGGAAATGTGTGCTGCAGTCAGATGAGTCCACGTTTCAGCTTGCTTTGGGGAAAAACGGGCATTGGGTCTCAATCACTAATAATTGCTTGGATTATTTCGTATTTGTACGCACAGGAGAACTTCTCACGAAAAATCTCTGCCTAATTCACAACGATCATACGCACATGAATTTGTTCTTAACATTGTTCTGATGTTAGTGAATTTGGAGTATTCTAAATGAGCAGCCGTGTGCACTTGCAAAGCCAAGTGTGCCATTCTCACCAGTTCTCACAATAAACACCTTTTATACAGATCCAGATTACAGACCTCTCATTAGCCAGCTGTACATACGCATATATCTGCGTTATTCAGAAACCTCGCAGCTAAAGCTATAAAGCAGCTTTTCTTACTCTTAAACTGTATATGATGGAATGTATTTTAGATACATATAAGAGAAATAATATTATTATATAATTGTATATATGTAATAATACAATTAATGCAACATACTTCAATATAATTATAGTCGTGTTAGGATGAAATATAACTTCTAAACACGATTATAAGGCCGTACAGAGTAAGTACCGGTTTCAGTTGTTCCTATATTTTTTCACCAATTTAGAATACATTTTAATACGCAACTTTTGGCGAATCGTGATTTGTTCTTAAAATCGTTCGTACGCACATACGCATGATTGGTGAACATTGAGTTCTCAGTCCCAAAGACGAAAGGGTCCGTCCAGACTTTCACCAGCGACAGGTGCAAAAGCAAACATCTGTTATGGTATGGAGGTGCATCAGTGCACGCATGGGTGATTTCCATGTGTGTGAAGGTAGCATTGAGGTGGAGGCATATATTGGGATTATACAGAGACATACACTGCCATCAAGATGACATATTTCCTGGGAAGCAAGACAATGCCAGGCTTCAGTCGGCACGTGCTACAACAGAGTTGTTTCGTAGACACTCTGCACCGTAGAGAGGATGTGCTTGACTGCCTGCCTGCCTGCCTGTCTCTTATTTAAAATGTATGGCCCATTATGAAAAGGAGAATCAGACAATGATGACCACCACGGACTGTCTTGTATCAGGCGAGATTGGGTAAAAATTCCACTTGCAAAACTTCAACCATTAGTATCCAATTCCAAAAAGTGTAATTAAAGGAAAGGTGATGTAACACAGTGGTAAACATGGCTCTGTCCCAACTTTTTTGAGTGTGTTGCAGCCATCAAAATCAAAATTTGTCTATATTTACAAAATACAATTAAGTTAATCAGTGAAAAAACATTGGACCATGTCTTTGTCCAACCATTTCTTTGTACTTTTGTCAATTAAATAAAGGTAAAAAATTATGAACAGATATGCCATCAAAAAAACGCAGTGGCTCGACACCATCAAGAGTGACACAGACCAAACAGCTGAAAAAGGAAGCAGAAGACCGGAAAGCATGTCGAGAGATGGCCCATTGGATCGCCAAGAGTCGGATACGACTGAATGGCTAAAAAGGTTTTGGCTAATCAAACAAAAGATGTATTAAAGGTCCTGTTCTTCGTGATCCCATTTTTCAAACTTTAGTTAGTGTGTAATGTTGCTGTTAGAGCATAAATAATACCTGTAAAATTATAAAGCTCAAAGTTCAATGCCAAGCGAGATATTTTATTTAACAGAAGTCCCCTTTCAAAGCCTACAGCGAACGGCCGGTTTGGACTACATCCCTCTACTTCCTGCTTTAATGACGTCAGTAGAACAGTTTTTTGACTAATAACCTCCGCCCACAGGAATACACAAAAAAAGGGGGCGTGGTCTTGTTGCGCTCCCACGGAGAAGAGGAAAAGTTGCGTTTGTAGAGTGTGTTTGTCGAGACGCTGTTATTTTCATCCCCGAGTCAAATCACCAATAACACTGAGCGCATGCATCTCCACATTATGGTAAGAGGTGTGACCTTTCCGGGCAACGTGCGCTAAGCTGCTGTCGAATCAGGAACCGCTGGCACAATCAGAACTCGTTACGTATTTCTGAAGGAGGGACTTCATAGAACAAGTCATCAGCCCGTTTTTAGGACAGTGAAAACAGCGGTATACAGAGAAGTAAATTATGTGAAAAATACTGTGTTTTTTTACACGCGAAACATGAACACATGTTATATTGCACACTGTAAACACAATCAAAGCTTCAAAAACACAGGAAAAACGGGACCTTTAAAGGTGCAGTGTGTGATTTTTAGCGGCATCTAGTGGTGAGGTTACAAATTGCAACCAACAAAAATTACGGTGGCCGACAGGAAAAGAAGTCATCGTCTGAGACAGCAGAGTAGCCAGTTAAGCAATGAGGTTTCTTTATAAAGATAAATTAAGAAATTATGTTTACTTTATTATTCAGTAAAACAATATGTTATTGTGAATATTGTTGTTACTTATTGTACGAAGAACAACATAGTGACGAAACGCGCTCTGTATTAGTTTGTCTGTTTAGGGCCACGAGAAACATGTCGGCGCAAGCCATTTTGCATTTTCAATGTCAGGGGACCCGCGGAGTATGTAGATAGAAATGGCTCATTCTAAGGTAATAAAAACATAAAGGTTCATTATGTAAGGTCTTTGTACACCACTGAAAACATAGTTATGTATATGATATTGCATTTCTGTCTACAGATCCTCCTAAATATTGCACAATGCACCTTTAAATAAAACAAACTCAAGTAATCCACATGAAGAAAGGCAGCATGACGGCGTGTAGAACACAACAATACCGGACAACAGAATGGAGCACAAAGAGGAACTTAAATACACAGTGATGATGAAAAAATAACAAACAGGTTTGATGACTGAATGAGTCTCCATGACAACTACTGACTGGCGGGAAACTAGAAACAAAGGAAACACAGGAAACAGGTAACTGAGAAATACAAACTAAAAGTCCATGAAAATGAAACTAACACAGATCGTGACAATATAATAATAGTATATATACCTGTAAATTACATTTATGAATGAATATTTTGATACAATTCTCACATATATATATATATTAGGGCTGTCACTTTGCGTTCGAAAATCGATTGCACAATCGACCGGACCAACCAACAAAAGTTTCGAAAACGAAAATAGGGAATCGATGTCAACGGTCTTTTCTCGGAGTGCGTCCAGCTCGTCACGATACACCCGCAGCGAACACGCGTCACACAGCAACTGCAGGCTCTGACAAACACACATAACAACAAATTATACTTCTGCATAATGTTTCTCTTTTTACTACAAAAATGTGAATTCTGCCGGTATTCAGACAGTCTCATGCATACAGATTCAGATTCGGGCTACGGTCTACAATCACCTACGTAGCCGAAATTTGTTTGACATTTATAATCGTAAACACGTTGAAGACTGCAGTAATGTTTTTCATTGATGTTATGGCAGTCCACTCTGCTTATTGTTTTTCGAGAATGTTGCACTCCTGTTTGTCATTGTGCACGAAACTTCACGCCAATAAATCATCAGGAATATTGCTGACTTGTGTGCGTCTCAATACATATATAATTGTTTTCATTTAGATACAGTATTTAAATTTCTGTTGTACTCCCATTTCTATGTACACCAATTTTTTTGAGAAGACAAAAGTAATTCTATTAAGTGATACTAAACGAGGTCAGAGGTTCTGTGAACTGTATTACTATTGTGGGTCAACTCTCTTCCACCCTGCCTCAAGAGATACTAAACAGAGACGTCAGAGATATCCAAATATTTAAACTAGAGTGCAAGTACTCGCAAGGACCATCTGGAGAGCTCTGCTCGTTCAGCCTGGACAACACAGATTTAAAAGCGACAGTTACATTAAGCCACAATGCATGGTGGGTAAAAGTCAGCAGCTCTGCCGTGAATCCAGCCACCATATGCTGTACTAAATGTTACAGATCCTGCCTTGGAATGAACTAAGCTCCTGCTTTGAGAGAGGAGAGTAAAGAAAAGAACATTCTGTGTGTTTGAAGTGCCTACAGTATATGTAATGTGTGGATTAAATGCCAGATGACGTTTTGTCAAAATATAGAAAGCATCCCACATAAAAAATACAGGAAAAAAAATCTCATGAGCAGATTTTTTCACGTGACAATAAATATTACAAACCTGCAGAGACACAAACCTACATTGAAAACAAATATGTGGGTAGTTTGCATAACATTTGTAAAAGTAACTACAGTGTCCAGCTATGTGACAAACTATATAACATTTTAAACTGATAACATTTTCTAATTTCTGTATTTCTATACCTGCAGTTTTAATGATGTATTCATTGAGAGAACACATTAATTATTTGTACTTAAAAAAAGAAGCATTTGTCACAGCACTGTAAGTGAATTGCAAAAAAATGATTTAAATAAAACAGAAAATACATTTTTTGCTTACCCATTCACAGACAAATACAGTTTTAGTGGGAAAAACATTCAATCAGCTAACCCTACTTCATTCTACTTCAGAACCACATGAGTCCTTTGCATGAGATAATGCATGTAAAGCTGCTCAGGAGACAATATAACGTTGCCAAAGCTGTACCACAAAACAGGCATTTTCCACCTAACAAAAGAAGCATCTTTCAAACAAGAAGCTTGCAGTCTATTCCATCTTAAAGAAAGAGAGAATGCATTTACATGTAAATAAAACCTAATAAAAAGACTTCATTTGTTATTCCTCCTACAGATGCCTGCCTGGCCCAGCGTTTCAGAGCGAGTTAAGTTCAACACATATCAATAGCACTGTTTATTAAGCATTTGAGTTGGTGCAAAGCCGCAAACACCAAAAAGATTACTTGAAATGTGATTTAGTCACTTTTGCCTCTAAAGTGGAAGCACAAATTGAAAGCGAGCCCATCAAAGACTTACATTTATGCAAATCCCGCCTTCTCAAAGAGACGTGGGTGACACAATTTGAGAAACAGTGAATGCAAAGTCTCAACTGATAAAATACAGAAATATGAATACTATTCTAAAACAAACTGTTAAAATAACTTGCATCAATAACATGCATGTCAAAAAAAAAAGAAAACGTTTAAAAGCAGCAGTTCCTAATAAACTTACAGAGAGGTAAAAGTCCCCTGTTCTCCACGGACATGTTCCGCAAAATGTCATCAGTGAAACAGCGAGAAGTAGTGTGTGTGTGTGTGTGTGTGTGTGTGTGTGTAATGCCAGATGCCTGATCTAACAGCATGTGAGCAGACAGCTTAATCCTTGCACAGGCCTCCTGTTCCCTACAATTCAGACAATGACCTTACACCCTCACACACAAACAGAGAGAATACAGCTGATCATTATTTCAGATGCTTTGTCTCCGGTGGATTTTAAAGCCGTTTAGTGCGCTCAAACATGCCCCTTCACCTCAGAGAGCCTAACAGTGGCAGTTTCTACTTATGCATAAGAGCCGAGCAGGTGGCGACTGATGATGATGTGGTGTCTGTGTTTGGCTGTAGGCTGGACCGGGGCAGCTGGGAGAGTGTTTAGGACAGTTAAACTCAGGGCACAGAGCTGAGCCCTTGAGGACAGAACCCCCGCGTTCTGATCACTGCGATCATCAGCATGAACAAAGATCTCCAAAACCACCAAGAACATGTGATCAAAGTATTTTAAAGAATCTCAAAAAAATTATTCTAAATTATTTTAAAGATCTCAAACAAACATTGTACACTACCGTTAAAAAGTTTGGGGTCTGCAAATTTTTTTTTTTTTTTAAAGAAATATACTTTGCCCCTATTACCTTTTAGAACCTTTCATGTGGTGTGTAGATAGCTGTTTGTGAATGTAAACACTGCAGTTTTAATAATAACAAAAATAATAGATTCTGAACTGCTGAAACGAGTCATCAGTAATTCCTGTCTAACTTCCTGTTACATACCTACATAAAAAAAATGGCATAATGCCAGCCTATGGTCTTCATTGGCTGTCCGCAAATGACGTCTACTTTGACCCGCCCTCGAGAAGACGCTGTTTCCAGTGCAGCGAATCCACTTTGCATGCACTTCAAAAGGATGAGGACTCGTGCTGGAATTGATACGGGGGGGAAACCAACGGCATCATTACTGTTCGTATCCCTGTGTATTAAGTGCCAAGGAAGGCTCCGGAGCTGAAATCCAGACATGGTAAGGTGGTAGACCAATCACAACAAACTGGGCCGTTAAATTAATTTATGCACGTCCGGTTCGGGTAAGAAGTGATTCGGGTCGGGTACGGATTTTAGGACCCGAGAAGACCTCTAGTTAAGAGAGACTGAATCTCTGAACAAATCGTTTTTTTGACTCTTTGAGAGGACTCTATTAGGTAATTTGCAATCTATGTTATGAGAACATTAAAGTGTTTTTGACCTTGGATGCATGTAAACCTATTGTAGGAGACCTCCAATAGAAAATTAGGAACCTTTTAAAATAGCATAATAGGGGCATTTAAAATTTATCAAAAGTAACAAATCTTTTGTAACATAAATGTCTTTACTTGCTGATTTTTTTGAATGTTCACTTCATCAGACAATTCGGTAAAAAACTGTATTATGGTTTTCATCAAAAAATATTAAGCATCACAACTTGTTTTCATCATTGATGATAATAAGAAAAAAAGATCCCTAAGGATCATGTGACACTGAAGAAAGTAAAGGCTGCTGAAAATTCAGCTTTGCCATCACAGGAATGAATGATATTTAAATATGTTAAAGAAAAATGTCAATTTTAAATTGTAGTAATGTTTCACAATATTTAAATGTACTTTATATCAGCAATTTTGCTCTTTAGATATTGGAATCAACATTAGGAATTCAGGCAAAAAGAGCAATGTATTTTTGCAGATGGTTATAATAAAAAAATCTAATTGGGACAAAGCTGTTAAATAAAGGGTTTATCGTCTGCTAATCGTGTATTGTGAATCTGTTCTGATGGAGTCTTGACAGCACACTTCTTTCCTTTAAAACATAATTATTTCATAGTGGATGGCATTCAATTCATATCTTGTCTAGAAAAATGATTAATTCGCTTTCACTGTTGACTGCACAAGAAAAAAAATTGACTGAAAAATTGCCGTTTGAAAATATTAGCTGTTCAACATGACATAATTATCTAACTCTTGACTTTACTATGAGCATTTTGGACACTTTATGCAATAGTGAAGATTTTAGAACTACAAAAAAAAGAGAAGAAGTCTGCAGTCAATTAGTCAGCTCAATCAGTTAATTAATTAAGTGTTCATTGATTGCAAACACTCAGAGCCGCTAAGAAAGCTTCCCATTCATGGTGGACATAGTTGGCATATTGAATGAGGTCAGTTGTTACATGAGCAAAAGTTTGTGCACCTGGTGCTTACTTGTTGCCAATTGCAGCCTAAACATTTTACACATGGTTGACAACAGACCATAGATAGTGTCAGCCTCAGAAAGCACACCTACAAACCACAGTTGGTTCAGTAATCATCTGTGCATATAGCACACATAACTGGAAAGCTAAACTGGAATGCCCTCTCTTTCTAGTAAGCTGTAATCTGTTAGGCTCACTGAAAAGTTTTCTTTGAGTTAAACTGAATATCCACATATACAAGCAACATACACTACTGTTAAAATGTTTGGGGTCAGTAAGATTTTTGTTGACTAAGCATTAGTAGACGAGAGGAGGCTTGGTCAAATACATTTTATCAGAATGTCAATTTACACTAAGTGCAAATAGCCCACCTTATTGGCAGAGGCTATTTACACTAACTCCGCCCACTGATGCCTGGTTGGGTCAGACAAAATTACGGAATACGCTGCACTGGCAATAGTAGAAATAGCGTAGAGGTAAGGAGGAGCATGGCAGAAAGTTTTGACGCAAATAGACCTGTGTTCAAATCCTCCTTTTGCCAAGCTCGCTCTACTTCCTCTCCTTATTCATTTTTCCCCCCCACAGAATATCTAGTCAGTAGGGGAGACTGGAGTAAGGGAATCATACACAAAATAAAACATGTGGCATTTTCAGGAAGAAGCATTTCATTCTCTCTGTTGTGACAGAAAGCACAGTTAATATAGTTAGTAAGTAATTTATGTCAAAAAAATGTATGTTTAAAAATGCATGATGTATCCAAGGTCTAGGATCATTTGGGCCAACCTCTTTTCAGACCTCATATCTAGGGCTGTGTGATTAATCGTAATTGATTTTTCGGTTTAGATTTTGGCTTCCAACGATTATGAAAACACCCTACAGATGAGACTTTAAACCGAAGTCCTTCTGACTCTCTGTGGTCATTAAAAATCCCATGGCACTTCTCATAAAGTGTAGGGCTGTAACCCCGGTGTTATCAATCATGGCCTCCTAATAATCCCCATGTACTGAACTGGCTCACTGAAATCACTCTCTCTCTCTTTTCCACCTCTGGTGTGTGGTGAGCGCACTGGCGCCGTTGTACTGTGGCTGCCGTACTGTGCTGCACACTGGTGGTGGGTGAAGAGAGACCCCTGACATGATTGTAAAGTGTTTTGTGTGTTCAGTAGTACATAGAAAATGTGCTAAACCTCATTCATTCATTCACTCATACAAAACGAGACAATCAAGGTAAAACGATTATTGTGCCGCTGTCGCATTCCATCCAATTTAACTTCCTTTTACTTCACAGCAGAGCATTTTCGTTCCTCCCTAAAAGCCCAACCCTTAACATCCAAATCAGCCAAATAAGTGAGTGTTGTAAAGTGCTGTCTACTGTTGCTAACGTGCTAAACTGCGAGACGTGTTTCATATTAAACAGTGTTATTAAAAGCGCATTAAGCAACAGAAGATAGGCTACACTGTTCCCCAGGCGGCTTTCTGTGTACGTGCTCCGAATAAGAGCCGAACGTGGATAAGCAAATGGGCTTCGGATATGGGCTTAAATGTGTACACACAAACATGTCAAAATGCCTTTTTGGAAAGCATTTATGTAACCACAATGGGTTAGGTCCTAAGTAAACGCGCGTGTAACAGTATATTGGATCCGTACATTAACTCTTAAACTGAAAACAGCCTAATATAACTGCTGCAGTCTGTCAATAATAATCAAACTAACTTAAGTAGCTTTAATAAGGATAAATATGTTTAATGTAAGACTGTGTAGCGTTATATGCAGTGCTATTTTACATTCTTTTTTTTTTTTTTTTCATTACTCATTACTCATTTTAATATTATTGTTAGTACATCTTCCTGAAAACCTAAAACGGTTTATTTCATTTGTACTGTTGTTCTGTTGTATGTATTTGTCCATTCTGTTCGCAATTAGTTTCTTTGCTCTTATTGTATTGCTGACTGTTTATATTACTTGTCTTATGTTATTATTTTGAGGACCTTTTTCTTACTTTAGTTAACCTAGTATTAGTTTTTGCTGAAGGATCAATAATTGTGAAATTTCACTGCACTCATATCGTGAAATAAGGCTTTGATCGCCCACCAATAATCGTGTTAAATAATCGTCATTTCAATATTGACTAAAAATAATCGTGATAATGATTTTTTCCATACTCGAAAAGCCCTACTCATATTTATTAAACCACGGTTTCTAAAAACTGGGGTTCACAAACCCCTGATGGTTCATTAAGGAACTGCAGGGACTTTGTGAGTTGAAGATAAACTAATAATTAATTAAATCATAAAAAAAAGTGACATCAATCAATCAAAAAAAAAATAATAATAAAAATAAAAATAAAAACATACTAAAAGATGAAATATTTTATTTGTTTGCCCATCTCATGTGACCATAAACAACATCAGAACATGCGATAAACATGTGAATGTGTTGTTATTAGCTTAAAACCTCAAGGGGTACTTCAAGTAAATATTTTAGGTCAAATGGGTTTGACTTAACAAAAAAATGATTTGGTATTCCTGGATTTAAGTTATTTAAAAAGTGTTGATCGCCATAGAAGCACAACACTTTAAAAAGTAAAAATTGTCAAAGAAAATATTCAACATTGGTTGTAATTACAGATTGTGATGGACCTGATTAGCTGTTCAGAGTGCATCCATCTTCAGTAGAGCTATGGGTTTAGGTATTATCAGGTATCCAATACCACAAGGAACTATCTTATCTGCTTGGTTTCCAAGGCAACAGGAAAGATTCATATTCGTAATCACATCGGTCTATGCATGAACTCCCTTTATTTCCAACACAGACCAACCCACAGAAGCACAGAGAAAAGTATGCACACACACATGCTCATTCACACGCTGCAGATGGGCAGCTGTTCCACTCTTATGTAATGGATGGATGGTGTGGGCTCAGGGCTGTAATCTCACTCCTCTCTAGAGAGCGATTATTCCAGCTCCTTTTGCTACCCACCACTGCATAACACACACACACACACACACACACACACACACACACACACACCTCCTTATCTCCTGACGCAGACTCCCGCCTCTGTGATTCTACATGATTCATAAAATCACTTTCCTTTCTGAAAAAAGCCTTTGCACTGAAATGTGTTACAACTGACACATATAGAGCTGTTGTAAAACATGAGTATTCTGGGTGGCGATTTTTGATAAATTCATTTACATTAGTATCCAAAAATGTATCCATATCAAAAGGGATAATGAACCAAAAATAACAGGGGGGAAATTATATGTTTAGCATAATGTTCATGCTGCCTCTATCTATACAAATGTGATATTGTTATAATGTTTGGGTGAGCTATTCCTAACAATCTATAAGAAATTAATAGATTCAGTAGTCTTATGGAAAATGACGATGATTCCCTAGCAATGGTTTAGTGAGCTGAGAAGAAATCTCAGGACTGCTACAAATCAGATGGCTCATATTTATCATTAGCATCTCACGTTTAGAAAACTGAAAATGTTTCTGTTCCAAAACACCAGTAAATTGCTCCCACTCTTTACTCTAAATACTGATGTGACAAGAAGAACAGCTTGCCTCTTGGTCTTGGCATACTGCCTCTGTTGGCTTTGATAATTCTGCATTTCTCTGCTTCGCCAACAAACTGACGAAATAATCTGACTAGCTGTAGCTGAGATCTGTCCAGTGTTAAGGCCCATTCACACCAAGGACGATAAGTAGAACGATGAATATTAAGTTCTAAAAATCAATCTAAATATAAAAGAATAGCAGAGTCCACACCTCAACTGTAGCGATAATGGCACAGTTACTTTCAGAAATAGGTTTTCCTGCTGATAAATGATAAAATATTGAGCCATGCAGTCAGAATCCATTCTGCTTTCAGAGATCAAGCATTTAAAATGGCAGAGGACAAAACTGCACTGTGTGTTTAAGATATAATAGTGTGCTGGTGTGGACACTAATGAGTTATTATAGTTATATTCATAATTAACGTTCTTTGTGTGGGCCTTAAAGGGATACTCCACTTTTTTCGGAAATAAGCTCATTTTACAACTCCCCCAGAGTTTAACAGTTGAGTTTTACCGTTTTAGAATCCATTCAGCCGAACTCCGTGTCTGACGGTACCACTTTTAGCATAGCTTAGCACAGATCATTGATTCTGATGAGTCCAGTAGCATTTCTTTCAAAATGACCAAAGAGTTTCAATATTTTTCCTATTTAAAACTTGACTCTTCTGTAGTTAAACCGTGTACTAAGATCGACGGAAAATGAAAAGTTGCGATTTTCTAAGCCTATATGGCTAGGAACTACTCTCATTCCGGCGTAATAATCAAGGAACTATGTGGCTGTACCATGAGTGCAGCAGGCGTAATGATATGACGCAGCGCCTGAAAATAGTCCCCAGCTCGGTAACTTCTTCCAACGTGACCGGGACTAAGTTTGTCTAACCTATTAGACCTATTTTCAGGCGCTGCGTCATATCATTACGCCTGCTGCACTCATGGTACGGCCGCACAGTTCCTTGATTATTACGCCGGAATGAGATTAGTTCCTAGTCATATAGGCTTAGAAAATCGCAACTTTTCATTTTCTGTCGATCTTAGTACACGGTTTAACTACAGAAGAGTCAAGTTTTAAATAGGAAAAATATTGAAACTCTTTGGTCATTTTGAAAGAAATGCTACTGGACTCATCAGAATCAATGATCTGTGCTAAGCTATGCTAAAAGTGGTACCGTCAGACCCGGAGTTCGGCTGAATGGATTCTAAAACGGTAAAACTCAACTGTTTAACTCTGGGGGAGATGTAAAATGAGCATATTTCCGAAAAAAGTGGAGTATCCCTTTAAGATGTTATAACGAAGCCTCTGGGTTTATGTCATTAGAGTGTGCAAAACATGTTCGGTTGCGACAAAGAACTCGAATTATACAATTATACAAAATGGATGCAAATCTTTTTATGCACTTACTGATAAATCTAAAATGTAGTAAAAGTTTTACCCTCCCTCACTGTGAAAATCCTGGAACACCAAATCTGGAAGTGGAGCATGACAAAAGCTCCATAACAGCTGATGGAACACCATCAGATACAATATACTGCCATAAGCAGTTATGGATATTCTTAACTGGTCTCATTTGCTGTAGCTTTGCCTGGTGCTCTGCTAAATTTATGCTGGATTACATCACTACCTTTACTCATTCGTCTTCTGGAAACAAGTTTTTCTGTTTGAGGAACTGCAGACTGCACACTGTGACACCAGTACCCTTTCTGCTGAAGGCCTGCGTTACCATGGACACAGGCAGAGACTGCATATCTCTCATGATATTTATCTCAAAAGACTACGACAGGTGTACATCTGCCTTACACTTCCTGTCCTTCATAATTACATCCTAATCCAACACTTGTTTAAAAGGGGCCATTTCAAAGTCAAGGAGAAAAGTTTTAGTAAAATACACATGATCATTTAATTCAGTATATATTATTCTAAACACACTCACCAATTGATATCAGAAAGCATTGTGTTTGAAAATTCCAAAGAAGTGGATTCATACACGATGAGCCTGAGGGTGAAAAGTGGCTTGGTGGCTTTTAAAACTACATTAATGTTTTACAAAAATGACAGTATGGAATACATGTATTCAGATGGCATGAAATCTCATATAAATATATGACTCATTGGTGCTGTCAAGCCCTATATTCTCTGACCAGACAGAACTAAAGAGCTCCCTCTGCTGGAAACACAGAGTTACGACAACAGATTGAAAATGCCTTATTTATTTTTTTACAATAAATGCCTGTGTTTGTATAAATATAATTTGACCAGTTAATTGCCATTTAAAGCATTAGAAAAGACACCGTAAATACTATACATTTTGTTGTTGTTTATTTCAAATGCTGTCAAGTTTAGTGCCAAGCTTTGTGCTTATTTTAATCTTTTGCTGTCATATTTTATCATAAATATTCTTATTTGAGATACTGTTTTAAACCTGATTTTTTGATAACTGACGATAAACACAAATATTGTCCCATATTCTTGTTTAAAAATGAGTCACTACCAAAATGAGTCAAGAAAACATTATTATTGTTGTTGTTGTTATTATTAAGTAATAATTATAACTAATAACTGATTTAAAATATCTCAAATCTTTCATCATGACTAGTTTTGGGGGCCTGATGAATCATTTATTCTGTGAAAACACATTGATCTGAATCAAACAGGGCTGCGTTTTCCAAAAGCATCGTTGCCATCAATGGTCTACGATAAACTTAGCTTGCAATGCTTTTGAGAAACGCAGCCCTTTCTGATTTCAAACAATATATCCACAAAGTTCCACAAGATGGCAACATTATTCTCTTTAAATGAAGAGGATTGGATCCCCGCTGCCATAAGCACAGAGAAACCGAGGTGGGCTCAGCAGTTTTTATGTGGTTGAACTCTGGAGCTAAAGGCTTGGTAAGGAAAATATTCACATTACATTTGCATCTTTAGACCAGCAATTATATCTTCCTAGAAACTCCATTGTCCTTGAGGGCATCTAATCATTTCCAGCCAACTGTTTCAAAGGCAGTGCCAAGACTGGTACTCAACCAAATGCATGGGCATCACATTTCAGTAAACACTAGCTTATAATAAACTCAAATCAAATAAACATGTAGGTTGCCTATTTATAAAAACACAAGGATTTAAAGTCTTAAAAGCACTTTAATAGAACAGTTTTTAAATGAGTATCATAAAACAAAAAGTATTTCTGTCATTTACTCACAACTCCAAATTAAAGTTTGTTTGTTCATCATCATTTTCAAAGCTTGACAGACATGGTCACTCTGAACTTTCTTTAAATGGGCCGAGTCTTCACACAAGACTCAAAATTATACAGTGTTCCACAGAAGAAAAAAACTACATACAGGAATAACATACAGTAAGGGTTAGTATTGGTGACATTTTCATTTTGGGGGAAGCATTATTTAAAGCTTGTAGAAATTATAATATAATATTAAATAAATATTGAATAACATATACTAATTAAAATGGACAACAGTACATGTCGTTCTCCAAATTTTCTGTTCTGAACAAATAATAAATGATAAAAAAACAATAAAATCAATGTTAATTTACCCTCTAAATTTGAATATAAATGTATTCTTTGTATTGGTGTAACGATTCAAAAATGATATTTTTATGCCAAGTTCCACAGCCAAGAATGTCAGTTTGCAATATTTGCATGATTGGTCATACACCTTTTTAGGAATATTCATATCAGAGATCACCTAACTTGAAAATTAGTATGCTCAAAAGATTTTTCAAACGGAACTGCAACATTAACATTTTAACTACGCTCCTCAGGCACATGTTATCTAACAGCCTCGATGCATACACAACCCGTAACAAGAGGAAGACAGTGATCTCTGTAACATTAAGATGAGATTATGTGACCCACTGGTCCTGTTAGTGTTATTATCTGGAAGAGCTTTACACCAATACCTTTAATGCCGCTGTGATCTATGCTCTCATTAATATAGCTTATACAACCTGCAAGAAAACTAGTAAACTAATTAATATAATCACTCAAGACGATCAGTCACTTTCTTCACGACTCTCAAAACGTGTTTCTCAACAAATGTAGTCCCAAACTGCACTATAAAACACTGATTTCAGACAATCACTGACGAACGAGATTATCCAACACTGACCTGTAAGTCAAGCCAACAGTCTCTGACAAAAGTCCTCACCCAGAACCCTCCAAATTGAGACATGGCTTCCACCACCATGTGAGGCACATTAACTCACATCCACTTGTTTAGGGAAATAAACAGGACCAGATGAAAGAGAGATGAGTGAGTGAGTGAGTGAGTGAGTGAGTGAGTGCTAGGAAGACCAGATTATTCTACAGCAGAAAAAAAAAAAAAAAAGTGTTCTGGAACTCTAGAAACTCTAGTAGAGCAGTAGTATTGTTCTAGCCATGAAGCTTGGTCCAAATACAGACCGCTATTTGCCATCCGTCCCCTGGTATCAGGAACTCCCCTCCTGCAAGAGTAACAGATCTGATTACAGTTTAGCAGCAGGAGCAAAAAAAAAAAAAAGCTTCTCGTGGGACGGTCTCTCTGTGAAACAGGAGTGCGCCGTCATGGCTCTTCTATTAAGAGAGCAGCGTCCAACCTTGTTCAGATGACAGTGACAAATAGGGCCCATTAAAAACCTCTATGGAACAAATTGGCAGACTGTGGTTGGTTTCCCGATTAGGCCGCAGCGGCTCAGTATCTAAAGGATTCCAATGAGCAACTGTGATGACGAATATTAAGCCAGGAAATCTCAGACTCTAAAAAAAAAAGACAGAGCCATTCTAGAGAACTTTTGATTCAAACATTAAAATATTGTACACATAGTGTCATTAATTAACACAGCCATTCCATTTTGGCTTCTTCAACTATTAAAAACTACTTGCCTATAACTACCATACAATAATGTGCTGTATATCAAAATCTCAAGAACTTCAGGATTCCAACTTCCAAATCAACAAAATCTCAAGGTACATTTTAGAACTTAAAATGTTTCATTTCTGTTTTTTTTAAATAAACGTCTAAAGTGAACCTGCACATGCAGAACAGATTTTCACCAAGTTCTCAAAGCCTTAAGGCCCGTTCACACAAAAGAATGATAACTCTATTAGCATCCACACCGGTGAACAATATTGTTCTGTTTATTCTAAGCATGCTGCCAGTTTAAATGCTCGAGCTCTTTAAAACAGAATAGATTCTGTTTGGCTGTCCATGTTTTTATCCTTCATCAGTTGGAAAAAATCTTTGTGAAAGTGATTCCAACGAAATTGTTTCTCTGTGCCGCTATTGTTGTGGTGTGGACTCTGCTATTCTTTTACATTTAGAACTATTTTTAGAACTATATCTTTATCGTTATAGTTATTGTCCTTGGTGTGAATGGGTCTTTACACATCCTGTGCCCCTTGCGTATATTTTTGAAAAGGTTAGTACAACCAAAAATGACAACCGGGACAAAATTTACTCACTCACTTCCTTCCAAATTTTTTTTGTGGCACATAAAGGACATATTTTGAGTTTTTATTAAATTTAGTATTTGTCTATACATTGGAAGTCAATGTGCTCCAATGTTGTTTGATTCTCATTGTTCTTTAGGATGTTTTCTGTGTTGCGCAAACACATACAGTTTTGGAATGACATGAGACTAAGTAAGTGATGACAAAAAAATTCATTTAAATGTTTTTATGCATTCAAGTCTGTAGTATTCAATTCCAGAAAATGTGTTTACATATTTCATTGGGGATGGCCAAGCTAAGATACCACAACACTATGTTCAACAACCTATGCTGTCAGGTGTAAATGACTGTCAGAAGGGTGTGTGTGTGTGTGTGTTTCCTGGTGAATGGGAGAATAGGTTAAGTGTCTTCTCTGGCATGATGGCACACCCTCCAGATTACACTCATGCTAATGCCTTCTAAGATGATTACAGCTATTTCAGGATGTGACCTCAACCTTTAATGGCATTTTATTGTGAAATCAATAGAAAGGGGACAAGTTTTACAGATCTTCACGATTATTTACATTTGTTTGTTTTTACATTTGTAAGTATCAAAGACAAGCTAAATATAGCTGCAAGCAGCCATCACGGAGCCATGCCCTTCCAATGTTTACATGGGTTCAAAAAGTACTTTGGTTTACTTCTTACAAAGTAAGATTCTTACAAAGAATTCTTGCTTTATAATGTAAGATGTTAAATGTGATCAGCATGATGAGATCAATGGGTTCAAAAAGTAGCTAAAAAATACTTTTTATTTTTTATAAAGTTACTTTGTATGTTGATATCTGTAAATTCTTAAAACATATGTTTTGACAGAACATTGGTAAAATGATTCAGGTAAAAATGGTTTAAACACATATTTCAACATGCTTTTGTTTGGAAATTCTGTAGCTAAGCTTAATGTGTCACAGAGATGACAGCCTGTTGTTTTGATATGGAAGAGAGATTCAAGGTGAGAATGATCATTTTTAAATGACAGAAAACAACATAAAAAAATCTTGAACTATGTTTTCAAAAGTTATAAACGTTTTTGCAAAAAAACATTATATCTCTAGAACATTAGGTGGCGCGGTGTTCAAACTTCTCAGGTACCTTCAGGACATGCCGATGATGATACCTAATTGTTCAAAAGATGTTGCAATTTATGACAAAATTCAAAATGGCGGCCCAATGGTTCGTCCGATCCTGGCAAAATCCATATCCTCAGATTCGGCATGACACAAGGCCATAGACACATGACACATGACATAGACACCAAGATCATGATTTTCTGACAAACTGTTTAAGTTATTTGCAAAAAAATTCAGATCGCATGACCTATAGATGGCGCTGTTGCCAAATTTGGCATGGACCCCCAGATTATAGTTCTGATGAAGCATACCAATTTTAGTTTCAATGAAAGTTTGGCCGAGATACAGCATCTGAAAAAAATGTGGATCGACCTCGTTAAGTTTGAGACATCATAACTTTAGAACAAAGATGAATAAAAAAAATTTGTTTGGTCATTTCTGTGCAGCTCGGTCCAAAGATCATCTGAGCCAATTTTCATAATTGAAGGAGATAATCAAAATTTGAAGGAGTTACAAAAACACTGAAGACTGTACTGTACCAAAATGGCCACTACTGTAATGGGCGGAGTCTTAATGATGTTGAATGTGATCAGCAATTATACACACAACTATGATTTAGCATATTGCATCTAAACAATGTTTTTTAATAATGCAATTTTTCTGCATGACCAATTCTCATCCAACTCATTAAAGGCTTTTTGGAGTATTAAAACCTAGAGTTTAAGTCATAGCAAGCATAGGGCCAGATTCAAACATCATAACAAGACAAATGTCGCTGAAAGATAAGGAAAATAGCCTACTTATTAAAAGAAATTCTGCACAAGATTCCTCAATGTGTTGATGTTAAAACTTCAATTTAAAGCAAAAGCTGTGATTTTTTTTACATTTTGACAAAGTATAAATTATTCCCTATACATTCATGAAACTCAACAGAACAAGGCAACTATATAAACAAAGCAATTTGTTTAAAGGAATAAGAAATACTTCATAAAGTTACATTTCTCAAAAGGGAGCAAAGGCACCGAGCTAAAACATCAAAACTTGTTAGAAAAGACAGGCTGCTTTCTGAGTTTCTTTGCTAATTGATTGAACGAACCTTTGCTTTAGACCAGAATAAAGATCGACATCCCGGTGATAATGTTAACAGACTGTGACAGCACAGTGGTCCATCTCATTACAGAAATTATGATAAGACGCTATATAACAGAATCATCAATTGTACATTCTATATTGAGCTAACGAAGTGTCTAAACATTTAATAACATGCTAAGAGGAAATCATGAAAGTCAAAACCACCAATCTCTAGAGCTCACTAATGCATACTAAAAACACATGAGAGCATTTGTCCTTAAGCTTTATTTGACGTTGAGTATGAATAGATTCAAAACCAATTTGATTCTCTGTACACAAAAGACAAAAGCTTGTGGAGATTTGGGGCTTATAAGGAACACGTTTAAAATACCAGAGGCACAGGGAAGCATCTCCTGCCACATCAGCAAGGTTAAAAATAACTTTATTTCAGAAAAAAAAGCCCTAAAGCGGCAGAATGTGCCCACTGCTTAAGAATGAACTACGAGCAAATGTCACATCAGCAGACAAAGCACATGCAATCTTAATGGAACAAATAATAGAAAAGAAAACACTGACCTTTAGACTCAAAAACAGTGTTTTAAAGAGCCTCATTATGCTATTTTAAAGGTTCCTAATTTTGTATTACAAAAACACCATCATGTTCTCAAAATAAACATTGTAAATCACCTAATTTGTCAAACAGTCTGAAAATGGTTAGTTAGAAGATTTAGTCTCTCTTTACCCCTCATTAGCACAAGTCTACTCTGCTCTGAGTAGAACACGACAAACCATTATCTGAATTTCAGCTCCGGAGGCTTCCTCGCACTTGATACAGTGATACGAATGACACCATTGTTTTTTCTGTGTAGTAGTAATGGTGTTGCATGCTCGAGATCGGCCCTTTAGTGAAGCTGTTTAAACTCAGAGTAGCGCAGTTTCATTCCACTTTCATTTCGTTTGCCATTTGATGTTTCTCATATGCAACATAAAAGGCAGCTTGTCAGTTGGGCAGATGGTGGTCGCACCTCTAACAGCATTTAGTTGCACCAGCAAGAAAAAGGGTTGTACATTGCAACCATTTGGTCGCAGTTTGGAGCTCTGCCTCAGCTACAATTGTTTGAGGGCGGGTCAAAGTAGACGTCATTCGCGGACAGCCAATGAAGACCATAGGCTGGCGTTAAGCAAATGTGTTACTTTGTTTACGTATAACAGGTGAGACTGCAATTGCTGACGACTCGTTTCAGCAGTTTAGAATCCATTTTTTTCTCTTAGGAGATGTGCACTTAGTTGTTTAAAACTTTGCAGACATTTTACATTCACAAACAGCTCTATTACACACTGCATAAAAGGTAATATTCGATAATAGGGGCATAATTAGGAGCACTTTAAACAAGAACAACAATAAACATAGAACACTCTAGACTAAATTCAAGTAAATATCCTAAATATTTAGGGAATGCTGCTCAACCAATCAAGTGAGTCTTGTCTTTTCATTTACCTATTTTGCTATAAAAGGAAAAATTGCACACAAAAAGTTCTGAAAATATATGCTTACCTATGAGAGCCTGGAAAAGACTGCTTTTGAAAATGCCTGTGACTCTTAAGATGGCAGTTTTGAGCTGTTGTTCCTCTGGTTTCTTCAGTTTGGAGCAGTAGTCCTCCATGAGGCTTATTGCCCTGGCTGTGTCTGCAAGACAGAATAAAATAAAATGTTATGCTACTTGCCTGATTTATTTTTTTTTACACATTTTTTACACATCACACATAAAAGGAATTGCATGAAATCAAAACTGACCCTCTATACTTAATGTATATTCCTAGTCAAATTATGACTGATTCATCAACGCATGTTACTCTCAGTATGTCAATTTACAAAGTAAAATGGGTTGTGAACACAGATTAGCGTTGATTTTAATGACAGGCAAGAGACCCTGATACACTCATTACTACTGCCACAGATCATCAGCGTGACTGAGCATGACTCAGTCACTTAATCACACAGACAAACAGACACTAGGGACTAGGGCTGCACGATTAATCGCAATGAAACCGCACGCATTTGGCAAAGGCTGTGATTATTTTATGTGCAGCTTGTCAGTGCAGCACAGTTGATCGGTAGTAAATGCTGCTCTGTCTGAACGCCAGAGGGCACTCTCACGCAGACACGCCAAATATGGCCCGCCGCAGAAGTACGATAACACACATCATTCCAGAAAATCCCCAACAGGTATCATACTATTACTGTAGCTGAATAAACAGAAGATTGAAACGCTTTGATTGATTAAACATGACTAATAAACACACGACTGCCTAATGCTGGGAACACACCAAAAGATAATCGGGCTGATTTTGAGCCGATTTCCCCCCTTCCGACAATCCTAGCTATGTCCCGATTATCTTGATGGTTCACCAGATTATTTTATGAGATTTTCCCTTAGTGTGAGGTGTGTTAAGAGTGTCCGAACCTGCTCGGAAGAACGTTGGAGCCGCCCCGATCAGAAATCCTGATGTGTGGAGGGAACCCCGAGGACAAACACGCGTACGCTCTGGAGATTATCACGTGAAACGGAACAATATCCAATCAGAAAGCGAGATGATGGAAGACGGAAGCATAACAAACGCAGTCATGGCGCAAGCACAAAGTGAAATTGATGTGGACAGCAGAAATGGAGGATCAGCTTGTTGATCATTCCAACAAGTATTGTTGTATCATCGCAATTTCTTCCTGCATATTGTCTGCCATGCTTATTCTGAAGTCTCGCAAGATTTTGCGAGGTTTCCTGTGTTCACAGTCAAGACTCTGGTTGAAAATCTGTTTGTGTGTGGTATAGTGTATATAAAATATATATAGTGTGTGGTGTGCCATGATGTGACAAAGACAGCACACCACACACTATAGGAGCAAAACAGTTAAATCTAGGATTTTTTGTCCTCATGTTTGTGGTCTATCACATTTTGAAAATCTTTTGGTGTACCCAGCATTATTCTCTGTAAGAAGCCACATCATCTCACAGCAGGATGCTCAACTGTTGTTATGTTGCCTTTTGTTGGACAAGAGGTTCATAAACGCTTCTTAGTTTGGAAAGATGTTTGATGCATGTTGCTTTTCCATATGCACGTTATAAGTGACTCAAACTCACAGTGCTTTCAGATGGAGCAGCGTTTAGAGCCGTACATCAATGTTTGTACGGTTTGTACAAGCTTTCTCTCCTCGCTAGATGTCCAGCAAAGAGAAGCGAATGTAATTTGGGCCTAATGGATGGAGCTAGAATATTCAACCACACCCTAACCCTACCCATAACTCTAGTCCACCCCATTAGACGTCCAGAGAGGTGGAGCTGGATGTCATTTGACTCTGCAATGACACAGAGCCTTCGGAAGCAACACGATTTAGAAAATCTTAAAGAGCAACATAAACTTTAACATTCATTATGTGACTGCTCACCTCAAAATGCAAAGCATTAGGCCTAGTTAGGCTACAGAATATAATTATTTAGCTACAGTGTGAAGTAGCACCAGTCGTCCAGTAACATAAAATAGTCTCAACTACATAAAACCCTATGAATCTGGATTCATCATTTAGGTTTGTATGAAAAGGGGCTATATAAGAATATGTAAAACAATGTCTGAAGTCTGAACAGCTTGTAACTAAAGTAAAAAAAAAAAAGTTAACTATGAAAGCCAGTAGACTGATTTTTATGTGAAGGACTCGGGACGTTTTAGCCGGGAAAATCAAAGGAATAAGCTATGACGTTTATCCGCGCTCCCGAGAGCCTCTATTCCGTTACACATGAAATTATGCTTATAATGTTAAGAGTAACGTTACTGCCGAAAGAGCCATTATAGCCACTGCAATGTCAATGTATCACGCAAAGAAAAGGAATTAATTCAAACGATATAACGTTATTATTCTCTCAGATAAACTATCATAACACTGTAAATTAAATTACCTCATCTGTCGACATGATGCCGGTGAACTGCAGAGCTCGTGCAAACATATCCACATCGCTATGATTAGACGCTTTCTTACTCCTTTTTTGTCTGTCTGTCTGTCTGTCTGTTTGTTTGTTTGTTTGTTTTGTTATTGAAGAGGGTAAAGCGGCAGCGCAATTTTTAAATATTAATTTAAACGTTGGTCTGCTGAGATGGCGTCAGGATATTCGTTAAATGTATATCGCTGCAAACGTATTTCCAAATGATTTTTTGCTTCTAAGCAAAGACCGAAAGAGAATTTGACCGTGGGGCCTTGAGTTGAATCACGTTCACTCTTGTACGTTACGTGTGCACGAGACTCCCCGTGTGCGAGCACGAGCAATCAGTTGCTGGCTGCAATTCACTTAACGACCACCAGTGTCACTAATAACAAGGGTTTCTGGTTTCTGTTTTTGTACATACAAATACCCCTATATTTTGCCCCTATAAAGTTAAAAAAAATATATATTCTAGATTTGTCGTATGCATAAAAAGACTTGTCTTGTAGGCATGCATGTCACTTAAAGAGTAACTAAAAACGGCTGCATACCAGTCTGGAATATAAATGCAAACCAGCATTAAAGAGCATCCGAGGTCATAGGCGCGTTGGCCATACTTGTGTCTATTTTTACAGACTACAAACTTACAGCAGAGTATAATTACACTATTAGTAGACCTACATATATAATTACACAGTTTGAAGTCCCGACTGCATATTTAAGGCTTAGGAGGTAAAGAAGTCTACATAAAATAAGGATATTCAAAGAAACGCCCCCAACAGTCCTGCTAACATGATTATCGTTGTCTGCCTGAAATACTTCAAAATACTTTGAAATACTTGAGCAAACTTTGATTTTGTCATGCTATAGCCTATTTCATTTTCCAAATTCGGACAATTATTATATGGCTTGTCTGAACTCTTATTGAGAGACATGGAATAACCTATTTTATTTGCAACACTGCGTGACCATTTAAAATAATTTTGTCTTCACTCGATGTGATTAAAATGGTGAAAAAAAAGTTAAAAGAAATGAATCAGATAAATTGCATATTCTAGGTCCTGGTCACCAGTTACAATAATATAAAATGTATCTTACCCATTCATATCAATTTTAACCTAGAATAATGTTGAGTCCAGACATTACATGTCAACTGCAGTCATATAAACATGTTTCACAGTTAGTAGCCTACGTAGTGTTTATTTCTCACCTCGTTTTCTTAAGGGCATAATTACTCCTTTATGTCCTTGTGGGATTGTAACGCATGGAAACAGCAACACAAACGTTTCTCCCTCATCTGCTGTCAGTGTCTTGGAGAAACTGTCACTTGCTAAAGCAGCAAGTTCCTGCTCAGTTCGTTAATGTAGATAGAAAAGCTCATAGAATTGTCAAGTTAAAGAGAGGGGCACGCGCCGAAACATCTTGCAGAAGAAAACACATGCTGAGCGCATGACTCGCTCATAAGAAATAAATCCATAATCCGATAGTAAGAGTGGATAGTGATCGAGTGCACCTTGGCGTGGATGAGTCCATGAGAAATGTCAAAACTGCTCTCCAGTATCTGAATGTGTTCTCGGTAGGCTATTGAGAATTATTCCCCAGGAACATTCGCACAACCATCGACTCCTTAAATGCCTTTGGTGTTTTACTAGCCTGCTACATAAACATAATTCAATCACGCTGTCCATAAAACAACCCATTGATTTAACCCATACAGTCCTGACGAATATTAAAAACGCAGTGAATAACTAAACTAAATCTAACCGCTAGTTTTTGCCACCAAGGGCCATATACATCAAATTAGAAAGGCTCCCCAGCACATGGCTTGACTTCGATTAGACTCAGTCAGCTGGCTATATGCTGATCAAGCATTATTTTAAATCCTTAAACTACAAATATGGAGATCTAGCAACAGTTTGACGAACACATAAGCATGACTTCACGTCTCTGGTATCTCATATGCCTGTGTAAGTTTATTGATGCATGCTTGTAAACAGTTCTTCAAGAACAACTTGTTATATATGCCTACATTGTGATAGAATGAAGTTCGTGTGTTTTATGTCTTATGTTATAATCTGATCAGAAAATAATTGAAAATGTATTGTTATCTTGCTGCTTGATCGGCGCGATCCAGTTTCACGTCTCTTAATTCAGTTTCAAGACCCAAGCAAAACAATCACCATATATAGCTACAGGCAAACTGGTGTATAAAATTCTGATCTAAAGGTAGAGACAAGAAAACAGATTTAACTAAAAAAGGCAGGATATTTCCCCAATGAAACAGCAGCCTGTCAGTGCGACGCCTGTCGGAAAACACCTGCAAGTTTCATCCAGCTTTCCGATAACGCATGGTTCCACAATTGCCTCGGTAATTAAGCCAATCTGAGCAAATATATCCCAAAGCTCCTCGTCAAACGTCCCGATATGCAGTTAAGAACAACTTCACTTCCTTTCCCGTTATTTTTTCTGTGGATCTTCACGGCATATTTTGCCAAAGCTGTTTTGCAGACTCTCTCTATGGTGGGTGCAGTATCACCAGCAGCAGCAGCAGCATCATCACCAGTTTCGCCTTAGCAACGAGAGGGTTGACCCGCGGGGATTGACAGGACGCGTCCTCCAATGGCGTTCGTCCATTCTTTCAGTTGGCGCACGAACGGACCAATAGGAATTGCCGTATTGTTCCTGGATCTCGGGGTTAGAGTTGACTGAAACATGTGGTTAGACATGGCCGCGCCCTGCTGGCACTGAGGACCGTGACTGTTGACAGGGGATGGAAACAGTTTAGCGATTATTTAAAAGCTCATTCGTGGGTAAGTAAATCCTAAAATGCATAAATGCGGTGTTGACCATGTGCAAACGAAGTTGTAAATGAACAGACAGTAATACGACTGGGTTTGACATTGTTCAGCTACACATCAACAAAGCAGCTGTCATTAGGTTGAATGAGTTACTACAGGTTTGACCGATGTTGACGCGTCTCCTGCCGTAAACGCTGCATTTTTAAAACGCCATATCAGGAAGTTCAGCTTACAAACACGTGTCTGAAATGTGTCCAAAAAATATGTAAAGGTCGGATTTATATGAATTTAATGAATGTTCAAATCGTAAACTGACGAATAGAAACTATCTATATTTCGAATAATGATCTAGTTACCAATATAAACAAATATTTATATGATGTCAGCTGAAACATGGTGACAGCCTTCAGCACACAACAGTGAAATATTTTCGGTATGAAAAGGTTGTCTGTCTGCTGAGAGTCCATTTGTTGATGTTAAAATGTCTCTTTAGATCAACATGACAGACAACGCTATGCTTATGAAAGACACAGGCCAAGGCCAGACAGCATCCAGGGCATTGCTTATTGAAATGCTGAATAAGAAGTTTGAAAGGCTCCCTGATATCGACAGGTAAGTTTTATATACAATGTCACAACTTACTTTAACAGTTAGTTAATGAAACTTTCCTGTTTTAACCCCAATAGAAAACTGTTTTCGTATGGCCCCGTATATTTGGCTGGCAACGCTGGATTTTCTGGTTTGATAGCCAACAGCTTTTACAGACGTGCACTCAATGTCACCCAAGGACGATTTACTTCCAGCCTTCCTATGGCTGTCCTTCCCTTTCTGACAACTGCAGCACTGTACACTGCTACCGTCACAAACCCCCTAATGTCAGGTATTTTTAACTTTGACCCCATAGAAAACGAACATTTTAACAAGATTGGAGATTGTTTCTGGTCGACATAAATACTGTTGCAAGTGTTTTATTTATGTTAAAGGCTGAAGTACTTTTCATTTGCTTTGTTTGGTATTTACTTCTTGCTACTTACCTTTGGTGACGACCCTTCACCAGTGATGTGAAAGCTCTTGGAGTTCTTCTGATTGCTTTGCATTGAGTGACTATTTTGTAATTGTAGGTGACCTGAACTGCCCAACCTGTACCCTGATAAGAGGGGCTTTGGTGGGTGTGGTTGGTGGTGGCATATATCCTATTTTGTTGGCCTTGCCTGTTAATGCCGGTCTTGCAGCCAGGTTAGTCCTCATTGTTATTACTTTTTTTCCTCCTTCTTAGAAATAGAATACAGCAAGTTATGTAACTGATTTCCAACTGTCTTGCAGGTATAACAGTGCACCAATGCCAGAGAAGGGCAACATGATCCGCTTCTGGATGAACCTAAGCAAACCCATTGTACAGAAGATGTATGTTGTTCTACTGCTGCAGGGTTTGTTTGGAACCTACCTGAGCTCAAAGCACTTTGATATCTACTTAAAACTTTTGAAAATACCAGATTCTGACAGTGAAGAGCTTCATGGTTAGCGGTTACTGTTAATATTTTACATTCTACATTTTTGTTAAAAATGAAACATGCTCATTCAGTACAATGACCCGTCCTTACCAGATTTGTTCTTGATGCCTTTTCCGACAAAAATAAACATAACAGATCAATAGATTCTGTCCAGCCTTTGTATCTTTTCCACAGATAACCTAAATCACTAGTTAAGGTATTTCATGTTTATTGGACATTTTATATCATTTCATTGAATGTAATTTTACCACAAATCATTACCTAAAGCTTTACTTAACCATTTGTGTTTGTGTAAAATGTAAAAGAAAAAATATAAAGTGGATAAAAAGTGGTGTAAACAAATGCCTTTTGCCAATGTACAACTTCCAAGAGATCAAATTAAAAGCATTCGGATAAATAACCAGGTTCTGTTGGCAACTAATAATAAAAACAACAAGCTTATGCATCTTACGTACAATACACATTTACAGCCACAAAGAGACCTTTCAACGTGCGCTAATTTCCAATCCCCTACCGCAACAATCAACCAAAGAGTTCTGAAATGCAAACCGAAAGAAAATTGTGGAGGAAACGTCTGCATTAGCTTCTAAATCAGTCAAAACTCAATTTAGTCACAATGTTTCAGAAGAACTACATTTATAGTGTATCATTGGATGGGTCAAGAGAAAATAATTGCACCAATATTAGAGATACCATGACCAAGTTAAAAATCTACTTTATGGAGACATTTTTCAGAAATATTCAATAATCAAAAGTCTTTAACAAACTGTTACCAAAAAAAAAAAAAAAAAAAAGATGTTTCCATCTCTAAAACGAGTGTTGGCACAGATTAACTGTTTAAGAGCCATTATGTTGTATTGAATGTTTGTTGTACTTCCATTGTTTGACACTGGGTGGAGTGTGGGACTAATAGGTAGCCCGAGAGTAAGAGAAGTCCGGTATAACTATTTTTGAATGTGTCAGGACATATGCAGGTAGAAACAAGCTTATGGGATTACTATGCGTTTATGCATTGGAACTGCGAGTTTAAAATTACATCTATGAGCTTTGTGATAAATAAAATTGATAAAAGCAGTGCTGGAACTGGAAGTGTGTCTTGTTCGGATCTTGCTAGTCAGAGACAACCCTACAACACCTAAGTGACAAGATGGTTATGTCTCACTTCAAGATGTTTGTTCTATTCACATTAACAGTGGTATGAGGTACAAGGGATAAGAAACAGGAACTTCAGAGTTATACATTTCAGAACTGCTTAAGTTGATCTGCAACACTACAGAGCCCCAGACGTTAATTCAATGTCACTGAATTATCAGAGCCCTTAAGGAATTTTGCAGTTTACACCTTATGGGGAGAAACCACCACCACTCTTTATCCACCTTGAAGAGAGGTGAGAAAGGCTCTTGTAGAGAGCGAAGAAAGTGCTGTCTAAAAAGAGAAGGAGAGTGTAGTTAATATCTTAATAGGACACAAAGCATTTTGCATTACTCAAAAGAAAATTTATTACATTTTTTTTTTTCAGCACAGCTGCAGCCATGTGTCTGCACAGACTTTGGATTTCAATTACATCTCACAAATAGATGACTTATTCAGAAATCAAAACCCTTTGAAAATCCCATTTTAAAACATACCATTTCTCTTCCTCTGGACAACTGTCAACTAAAGTCCAAGTGCTTTAACAAATCAAGATGCAACAAATGGATTACATATTTTCAATGTCTTGTAAGCAAACATTACCACAAACAGAAGAGTTTAAACACTCATTTAGATGCTAAATGAGAATGACAGCATCTGACATCTTTAGGGGTGTGATAAGAGTCAGTAAAAGCTGTAACTTACACGGTTTTATGTACTACCTTTTTTAAATTTACCAGGCCATGATGCAAGCTGCTGGTCCCGACTCTTCAGCTTTCCCCACAGCAAAATCCACTTTAGCATAAAAAAAAATAAGGGTTCTACATGAAAAACATTCTTTAGAAATATAGCGATATTTCAGAAAGGGCTCATCAGTTTTCAGCAAAATACAAGCTTGCAGTACAACCTTGTGTTGAATTAACATTAATGTATCAACACTGAATTAACGGGTACATTACCACATTAATATAAGCGAAAGCCCTTTGTGAAACATCACCCATTTACATTTTTTTTTAAACAATATTTTTGTCCTCTTAATTCCCTCAAATCTATTTTAACTGAAATTACATACTACAATTATGTAACTCAAAACACAATGTTTATTTTTTTTTGTAGATTATCTTCAATGCTTTAAATGTATACCAAATGAAAAAGAAAAAGAAAACTTAAGTTTATTAACAGTTCATATTGTGCCGTGAACTGGCAAAAAGCACTGTCTTCATCTTAGGAGTTAACCAGTTCTGTGCAGTCTTCTATATCTTGATCCTTACCATGGATTTCAGCAGTCATGGATGTTCTGTGACCCAGTCGTCCAGCATGGCGAACCAAGCACCTAGAAGAAAACTGTCAACAAGTTTAGCAGTAACTTGTATTGAAAGCAGGTTCAATAGACATGCCATTCAAGCTCTGCACACATTTTAAACAGTTAACTCAATATTTGACTACTGTTGTCATGTCCTCACATTTACACCTTGTGCAAAGTTCAGTCTCGGGAAACGTTGAAAAGGTAAAATACTTGACCCTACATTTTATGCGACAAGCTTGAACTCTCAGCACACTTGGTGCAGAATTCCACCGAGACGTGGTCTTTGTCCACATGCAGGCAGACACCACCTGCAGTATCTTTGTCTTCCACCTTCACCCTCTTCCTCGGCATGGCATAATCGTGGTCATTCTCGTTGGATTCCTGGAAAAGCGAGGTAGAAAATTTCATGCCGTTCACACCGCTCAATCTAGACAACAGCTGAGCCAGCATGCTCTCATTGGCCAACACGGCTCTCAAGTACCTAGTTTCATTCTCCAACTCTTCCACTCTCTTGTTGAGATTCCCATTTTCCTGCTTGAGAACACGGTTTTCTGTTGTCAAAGAGCCCACTCTCTGCTCCAAGCCAGTGACGTATTCTTTCTTCTTTAATCGGTTTATCCTTGCTGCGACGGCGTTCTTGTTGATGATCCGTCCGGAGACGTCTTGCAGTTTTGATCTCTGGACCACACCTCTGCTGCGGGATACGGGAACGTCAAGCACTGCACTTTGGTTCATCTCATCGTTGGTCTCTGATTCAAAGTTGCCGAAAACATCCAGCACATTGTTGTCCAGGTCCCAGTTGAACTCTGAGCCAAGCAGATCATCCAGGCCCCATTCATTGGTGTCACTTTCTGGAGAAGTGTGTGTGCTTGTTTCACTTGTATTACTGGTTTTCGAAGCACCATCACTCTCATTGGAGGTACTTGATGTGATATCAGCGTAAAGGCCGCTTCTTCCTCTTTTTCTGGTAATCATGGCCGCGTTTCGGGATATGAATTGAAGAAACACTATAAAAAAATAAAAATAAAAAAAAATTAGCAGAAAGTGACAACAGTTCACTTGCACTCAAACTCATTTTAATATAATCTAAATACTACACACAATTATCTACACAAAAACGAATACGAGACACGTTGATTTCTACTTGGAACACACAAAAACAAAATTATATTAAGCAGAATGACGGCATCATTCGACATTTACTTTCAATGTTAGGAAAAGGCGATAAAGTGAATGATAACGGGAGCAGTCAATCCACCACATATGTAACGTTACTTCTATAACGTTATTCGACAAAAGAAACACGAGGATTAGCTAGTCAAATACAATTTAATTAACATTCGTTAACGCTTTGAGCTTAAAGGATCGCATCAAAGAGTAATGAAAATACGTACGTTACAAAACAGATAACGTTAGCCTATTTCTGTTGTTTTCGCTGTTAGCAAACAACATCTAACAAAACATCGAGATTTTGTTATTTTATTAAGTACGTGAACGCATCCTCCCAGGTTTATTATAGCCTAACAATTGACATATGAACAACCTATTAATATTTATTACAATGTTCGTAGTGGTTTTGGTTAGTAGGCCGCAGCAGCGCGTCTTAGTCCGCGTGACAAAGCAGTTTCCTAAAGCAAAGAAAACTACACATATTTTCGTTTATAACCGAAGCAACTTACCTTAAATTGTATGCTGATGTCTTGTGACGATGATTGGTTGAAGAAAAACTAAACAAAAAAGACTCCGAGAAAACTGATTTTACAGGATAGAAAATGTATTTAAGCTCAGACGTAACAAAGCCAAGTGGAAGCAACGCACTTACAACGACACTGAGAGAAACTAAAATGGCGACTCCAAAGATATTGCGACACTTCCGGAAACATGGGTCATAGAGGAGGAGCAACAAAAGGTGTTTTTTTTGTTTTGTTTTTCATAACAGGTTGCTGTCAAGTTATTTTGGCAGTTACCTGGTGGATAATACTGGCTATAGTTGTTTCCAGTCCACACACAAAAAAAAGCACTTCATATTTATTAGGCAACTAGGTATTCAATAGTTTTCAAATAAAAGAAGTGGCAGTTGGACAATTTAAAGTTTATTCAAATTACAATGTCTTGGGATAGTCTTTCAAGGTAATTCACAAACTATATATATTTCTAACTTATTTGCAGCATATTGACAGATTTTATTTAGTAGTAAATACATCAAACCTAAATACTTTACAATAATAGGAATATTATAATTTTCATTCTCTTTGTTTTCCTCATCAAAAATGGCAAGAACCACCAAGTTAGTTTTTCCTACATACTGTTTTCTTCATGTTCACACTCATTTTTTATGTATTTGTTCAAAAGTGTCACCATGCTTCATTTTCTTCATGCCTCATTTATCTAGACATTCTTGCCATGACCATCATTCTCAAAGGGAACATATCTTCCACCCATTCATTCTGAGATTGCATCATTCTTTCCCATAGGGCTGCTTCAGCAGTGTTAGAGTCCATCCAGTTCACTTCAGTGCCATAACTTTTACCTGCAATAAGATCAAATTGTCATGACATTTTTCAATTCATTTTCTTAAAGGGATAGTTCACCACAAAAATGAAAATTAGCCCATGATTTACTCACCCTCAAGTCATCCTAGGTGTATATGAAATTCTTCTTTCAGACGAATACAGTCTGAGTTATTTATTTTTTTAAAAGTCCTGTCTCTTCCAAGCTTTATAATGGCAGTGATTGGCTATATATTTTTTAAGTCCATCAAAGTGCATCCATTCATGATAAAAGTAATCCACACAGCCGTAAATCGCCATAAATCGATGCATACGGCCGTCTGCTGGAAGCTAGTTATTTTAGTCAATAAAGTTTTAAATATGGATATTTTTCTTACACGAATGCGTCGCTTCACTTCTGAAGGCCTTTATTACCACCCAGAGCACTTTTGAGCACAAGTATGGAGCACTTTTATGATGGATGAATGCACTTTGATGGACTTCAAAAAATATACAGCCATTATAAAGCTTGGAAGAGCCAGGATATTTTTTAATATTACTCTGACTGTATTCGTCTGAAAGTAGAAGCCACCTAGGATGGCTTGAGGGTGAGTAAATGATGGGCTAATTTTCATTTTTGGGAGAACTATTGCTTTAATTATGTAATTGCCCCTTTAATTACCTGTTCCATTACCCAGTCTAATACCACCAATGAAGTGGTTGTTGAGTCTGTCATGATCCCACACTGTAAGCTCCACACAGGCCTCTTTGAGGTCCTCTTGACTGAAGCCATCATACACCATGGTGTGGTTAAACACTGGGTTAGAAGACCTCTTCAACACTCTGGTCTTCTGACGGTTTTTTCGGCTGGCATCTGGGAGGACTGCACTGAAAAGGCAGAATTCACACACATGGGCATTCCACACCTAACACTCCAACACAAATACAAATGTATCCAATAAAATAGTTACTGATACCATTTGACAAATGGATCAATGGCAACACCCCTGGAAATAGGCAGATTCTTGCATTCTTTCACCCATATTTGCACCTCACCGTTCCCCTTGTTCTTGTGACCTACATAATAAACATGTTATCAGAAAGGCAGGTGCTTCTAAAAACATTTTGTAGTCAAATAAAAAGAGTCATCATCATAAATTTCAGCTTCAATAACTTACTGTGAGAAGTCTGCGGAAGAAAACGGAGAGCTACTTTAATCTCTGCACTCATTTCCTCGCCACCGACAGAATGTTTTGGGCTGGTGGGAACCTGAACCTGGGTCGATAAAGAAAGACAGTGGCAGATGCAGTGCAACAAACGTGACCTCATACCCTTAAGTAACAAATATGTTTAAATAGCCCTGAACTATCTAAACAGGTTATCCTGACCCAATAGGCATGACTATTGTTATCTTACCCTTCCTTTGAGTAGATATTCATTCATTTGCGTGTTATTGAAATCCCATTCGGCCAGATCAACTTCAACCTCTCCAAGAAAGCTGTTACGCCCAAACATGTCATTGTGCCACACAGAGATGTTCAGCTTCTGGGTTTTCAGCGTCTCCATTGGAATCTTAAACTGCATAGAAATTACAACTATGATTATCAAATTTATAAACATATCTCAAGAAGTTTAGAATTGTCATACCCGTAGGATTTCATTGTAAGCTGGGTCCAGAGTCTTCTTCCTCACGCATGTTTTTTTCTTTCCATATTTTGCTTTGTAAGGTAACAAGTAACATTTAACATACCTAAAGTTCAGTTAAATCAAACAAAGTACATGTATTATTGTTAATCCATTTTTATAGCTAGAGAGAAGCCATATTCTCCTGGTAAGAAATATTATTTGATGTTTTTCCCCCTACCCCACTTACGGATCAGATCGGTTCCTCTTAACATCAGCTACGGCGAGGTCCTTGCACTGCACAACAAAGATGTGGAACTCTCCCAGTTTTTGTACATAGTGAATGGCGAACTGGATTGTACCTTTCACCTCCACATTACCAAAATCACTACTGTAGATGCTCATTACACTGCCAGTGACCTATACATACCCCACACAAAGACACAGATCTGTATAGAAATGTATTCATAATAGCATGTTATCATAGTGTGAAATAAATAGATGAATATGTTCATTTGTATTATATCAGAGTGATATTAGTTCTATTTAGCTTCATTGGGTTGGGTTAAAGACTGGGTTCACATACAGAGGACATGGAGGCCGCCTCAGAGCACGTGCTAAAATTAGAAGGAGTGTTGCATGTTCTCAATCTGTCATAGTGGAAACTGCTCACTGATGCACAGTCACTGTTTCCGCAATCCATCTATTAGACAGGAGATGGTTGGCATTTATGCAGGTTAATAAAGGCAGTGAATGTTGGTGTTTAGCTATAGTGATAAAGGTAAAATATAAACTATGATATTTTAGAAATAATCCAGTGTAGAAGCGGTTAGTTGGAGGCTCATGAGTTTTGGTTCGTATTTTACCTCTTGTTGCATGAATGCAGGTACAGACATACTCATCATCTTCACCTGTTCTGGGTCGGAGAAGGACGTTTTGGTGTTGGGAGTGACAGCAGACACTTAGACCAATGAAAAAGAGGCACTTAATGGACACATATTCTGGATCCATCCAGATACAGACAGAATAAATCTTGAGTTTGAGTGGAAATAATGAATTTTGTACATTTTGAAGAGCACATTTGATATTTTATATAAAGAATGTAGTTACTCCATCTACCTCGCCATTAGATACATGATTCAGGTTGTATGGGATGCAAACCGCCTTTAATCATTGGCATTACTCCATACGCTCATCAAATTTTCATGTGCCAGTTAATGCATTCCCTTAGCCAATTCAGACAGTGAACTATACATGAAAGACCAAGGGTCAATTATGAAAAGGACGTTTAATGTCCTTAATGCTAATTTAATGTCATGGGTTTACTTCCTGCTCTTGATGTAATAACGCAAGCGTAAAATGCATCTATGATGCTGCCCTCTAACCAAGAAACATCAGTTCACATAGTAGAGGACAACAAAAACATTGAAAAAGTTTTAAAAGACATTATTTATTTATTTTAAAAAAGGAAAAAGACTCATATTTACCATTTTCCATACTTTTCCCAACATCACTCCTTGGGTCAGTCTTCCATCTCTCTTCTTGGTTTATATGGCAAAGTATTAATATATAAATCAACAAATATATAAATAAATAGCACAACTGCAATAAAGCATATAGTTATAAAAATGCTTTAGAAAAATGTTGTGTATACTAATGTTTGATTGGGTTAGAGACGTTGAGAGTTATAAAAAAAAATGTCCAGCAGAGGGCAAAAGAGTCTGTCACTCCTAAAGGACCAAGACAGCATGATCCCCAAGCATCAAAACATGTCTGACTTTATTTTGAATAAGAAGGTCAACAAAGCATACTGTAGGAAAGAGAAAGGAAACTTACGTGTGGATGCCAGGTCCTCTAGACTTTTGGAAATAGAGATGGGTCTGGCATTGGCTCGTTCCAGAGCAGCTTTGACAGGGCCGTCATCCTCACTGTCCCCTGTAACAGCCCGTATCAAGAAGGAATCAGCAAACCATACAAAAGCAGAACACTGATACATTATATATAAATATTAGTACTGAAAACAATAATTAAAGTGGTAAACCGGAGAAATTACAGCATTTGGTTCCATTAGCTTTCTGATTTTCAGAAGATTTGAACAATGTATGTTGTTTAACATTACATAAAAACTACTAGCAGAATTCCATAAACAACTATATAATTCAAATAATATAGAATTTAATATTAGTTATATACTTAAAACAAAAAATTATAAAACATAAAATAATTATGAAATATAAAAATGCATTTGAATAAATTAACATAAAGACTAATGATTGTAAGATGATTTATGATCAGTGCCATGGGTACATTTGTTAATTTGACTGTAACTGTAAAATATTAATATTTCACACATCATGTTATAAAATGAAACTTACCAGGAATTTGATGGAATTTTCATTATTTTAAAGGAAATAAGTTCTGATTACTGAATTAGATCATTGAAGAAAGTAGAGGCAGGGCTTAAAAAGTCATAAACCTGTAGAAGTTGATGTGGTCCAGAGCAATAAATAGATCATTTTATCATGCCTACAAAGTTGAGCATCTTACTTGAGAAAAGTATCAAGTAGAACATGTTTCTTAGCATTTATTTTAAGGACATAAACCCTGCTTCCACAAAAATCACAGAACCAATCAGCGCCTTTTCTACTGAAACTAGACTGGACCAAAATGGAGAGGTGAGCTCACAGTATGAACTGGTGTGTGAGATTGACCAGGCTTCAGGTGTGGAGCTCCCTGAGGAGTCAAAGGTGATCTCCTCCGATTCAGGCAGGGAGTGTCGAGAAGGGGAGCTCTCATTGCTCACTATGCCTTGGTTCACCTGTTCAAAAGTCCCATATGCCTGCACCTTAACCTGTTCTCTTTCATCTAAGACCGTCTGCTCGGGTACGCCCAGGTAATGGTGTAAACTCAGGGGAATATAAAACCGGGTCAGAGAGTCTGCTGACAGCTTTCGTTCTTTAAGAATGATGGGTCTATCATCACTGCGTTCTTCTGGAGTCTTCCCTTGGTGTTCAGGGGAGGTACGCAACCTAGTTTGCCCTGATTTAACCCTAACATCACATGGACTCCTGTCGCCAGGATTGATATCTATCGCAAAGGTTCTTAAGGGAGAACCATCCTTCTTGGACTCTTTGTTTGGATATGAATCTCTACGAGGTACTTTAGACTGCCGTAATGGGCTGGACGTTCTGGTTTGATCTTGGTCTTTTGGTTGGTAAATGTCAGCGGACTGTGGCTTATCATGTTGACTTTTTGGAGGGAGACTTCTGAGGGGAGATGATGGTGGACTTGGCTTTGAGTGTTTGTCTGAAACGGATTGTTTAAAATGAGAAATATTTGTGGTGACGTATGAAACCCTACCTCTGACATCTTGAAGGTCTTTTAATGGCATTCTAATTGGACTTCTTTGTTTTTCTTCAGTCTTTTCCATCTTCTCTTTTTGTGCAATCAAACCAACTTCGTTGAAGCTCATTCTGTCCAGGGAACTTGGGCTGTTTGACCTGATGTCGAACTGAGGTTCAGAACGTCCTACTGAAGAACGTTTTGGAGATGACTCTGTGTACGGGTCTTTAACATTGGCTGTACATGTTGGTGAGCCTACAATTACTTTAAGGCCACTTTTTTCTTTCTCCCAAAATGACTTGAGATCATTGATCGAGACTTTATCTTCCTGTTGACTGAGGGACATTTTGAAGGTGGAGATTTCCTTCTTCAGGTCTGATATATCCCTGCAGATTGACTCTTCCTGTAGATCACTGGCCAGAGAATTATCTCTATATTTTAGCAGTGAACTGGGTGACAGTTTGACATTAATTTTCACTGTGAGAGTTTGTAGTTCACTACTTGAGCCTTCTGAGACCTTATTGCTGTCCAAACTAGAAGGGTTCCCATCTTCACGTGACGATATGGCTGATGTATCAATACCACAGGAGGATCTTCTAGGTGAAACTGAAAAAATCTCACCTGTTGTAGATTCTACATCAACTGGGTTTGGATCACTGGGTTTGGGTTTTGATGGACTGGTGTTTGAATCTGACAACCTTCTGTCTAAAGCATTGTGATAATTCTCACTAAGCTGAGATGTCTCACTTTCTTCTACCTCAGGTTCTTTTTTAATGCTTAGTATTTTAGGTCCTCTGTCCCCCCTTTCCCAGAATGACTTCAGGTTGGCCATTTTTCCTGGTGATACCTCACCTTGGTCAAACTTCTCTCTTGGAGGAATATCTTCACATATAAGTCTGTCTGGTTTGTTTTTATCCTTTAATATTTCAGCCATCCTGTTCTCTGTGGGAACAGAGGTCTGCTGAAGTATATTATCATCTGCCTCAGGCCTCAAAGTGCAAGATGGTTCACGTTCTAAACTTTCTATCACTTCTTTGTCGGGTGCTTGAACTTCTGGAATCTTGTCTTTTTTCTCTGCTCTCGAAAACAATTCAAAAAGCCCCCTACGGGGCTTTGGTGGTGGCTTGGTCTTTGGCTGGTCAACTGTAGACGGTGAATCTTCTGACTTGGCTTCTGGGCTTTCCTTTGGTTCCTCTTCATTCATCTCTCTCTTGACTGGCGACTCTTTCAGCTTTCCATCTCGAGAGCCTCTCCCAAACCATTCAAGTATTTTGGAAATTGAGCGACCTTCTTCCACTGTAACCTTATCAGTTTGGCCCTCTGCGCTCAACTCAATGGCCTTACCTGTGACTTCAGTAGAGCTGTGGATGTTGGACACCTTTGAGGACTGAGGCTCACCATAAAGCTCATGATGACCTACAATGGAGACAATCATATTTTGGAAATGTTTATATTTGCATAAAATTGACAGAGAATGAATAATACTTTGAGATAGAACAATGACTTCCAAAAAATAATATTACATTAAATTACGTCTGATCATTATTCCTGTCATCAGATGATCATACTGCACATTAAAATTCCAGTAAACACTCAGATAATAGTCATTTCTTGCAGTGCTTATTTACTAATCACCATTTGCAGATTAATCAACATACATATACCCACAAGCATTCACCAGAAGCCATGTGTTGTATGTATGAGGTATGCACGCACATGCAGTTAGTACGAGGATGTATTAATGAGTAAGCATGTGAACTACTGAATCACAGGTTGATCGATTTGTTGGCTGATTAACTCACTCAGATTAATTTTTAGGGTTTAATTATATTGAAATAATCAGGGTGTCTTACCAAAAATGTTTTCTATTAAGCCTTTCTCAGTCACAACTATTTTGAGGTGTCCAGTTAGACAACCAATCTACCTGTCCTTCCCCCAACCTTTATGTAGGCTCAATGCTCATCATGTGGGGACGCTTGTGATTTTTAAGGGGACTCCAGACAGCAATTTGTAACTTTGTAACCACAGGAAGTGGGAAAGTCTGAGACCGCAATGCTAATTCCCTGCTTTACAAGCGTTGGTTCACCCAAAATTGAAAACTCTTCATTTACCCTCACCCTCATGTTGTTGCAAACCTGTCAGACTTTCTTTCCTCCGTGTAACACAAAATAAAAATGTTTGATGAATCTCTCTGTGTGTGGAGTTTATTTCATACAATGTATGTCCAATGTTTAATTAAATGGACACTTTCCACAGGAGAAAGAAAGTCGTATACCAATTTGGAACTAAATGAGAGTGAGAGAATGATGAAATAATATTTTTTCTAGGTGAACAATCCCTTTAAGTACTTTGTGTGGCTACAACTACGTTACCGTTTTCTGTAATATGACTTCTATCCTGGTCCAACACAGGACTCCAATCTTCTTCCAGCACACTGTGCTCTCCTTGTACTCTCTCTATAGGACCAACAACGGAGGTGAAGCGGACCTGTTTCCTATCTACCCACCCTGAAGCAGAGTGCACTGAGCAGGGGGAAAGAGGAGGGCTGATGGGAGTTTCAGGACTGATGGGGCTGACCGTAGCAGAAGACTGACTGCTGCTGCTGCCATTATTGGTGGGAATGTGGAGTCGCAGGGAGTCGGTAGAGCTACAACTGGACCCGTTTTGCTTTAGGATGCCTCTGGGAGCAGGGGTCATGACCTGTCGAACTCCATTATCACTGGTGCCAGTGTCCAGGGAAGAGTCCTTGCAGGAATGCAGCAGCAGTCTCTTTTTTGGCACAGGTTTGCATTGAGTGGCTACATGGGTGTCAGTGTTGTCTGTGTTTAGAGTAGTGTGATGTGTGTAGCTCTCAGCTGGAAAAAAGGGCTCTGGAAAATAACCAAATAGTAATGAAGCAGTAAAAGAAGGGGAATAGACACATACATGCACAAAAAAGTGAATTCATTTTCAAAATGAATTCAACTTGCATTTCATTTAACAGTTCTGTTACTGTTCATACCAGTACACTATCTGTTAATTATTTACACTTTAATGGTATAGCAATGAGATGGAATGCACTGGATTAAAGTCTGCAAGCAACCAAGGAATATGATAGCAGTATTAAGTCTTCTAGTTAGTAGTCTAGTCACGTTCATGTTTACAGTTTATGTATTTGCATCCTATTCCAAATATTCACAACTTTTATATTGACCTTTGCACTCATGACAATAATACTAGCCTGACTACACAATAATAATAAGTTAATAAAAAATGTACCATCTATGTATGTGGTACGGACTGGTCATGCATGGCAGCTTAACTACTTAGAACAATATAATTCTCTGTATAATCTTCTTAAAGTTTGGCAGCTCCATTACTCAGATCACTACAAGAGCTTCAATTTTCAACGAAAATCTTTTGGCCAGACAATTTTTATTTAATGGCACTTTTCCACATGTATTTTAATAAAGCTTAATGCCATACATTACATTCAACATCAATTTTAATACTACAGCTTAGTTATTCTATACTATCCTATACTATACTATACTATACTATACTATACTATACTATACTATACTATACTATACAAACAGGAGAATAGTTAAATGCTAAAAACCTACTCTATCGATGTACTTGTACAAACTAATATTGAGTGTTTACAATTTCTCAAATAATTTGTTCCTGTATGACCTCAAAGAAGCTTTTGATACTTTCATAATCAAAAACCAGAGACCAATTTTTTTTTGTTGCCAACATATATTGCAAATGTAGCATTAAATGTGTGACCAAATACAGGTTTTGCATGCAGTATGCAGTATCCATATACAGTATGCATGCAGAGAGCATTCAGTTGCTATGCATGTCAAGCCAACACCATAGCCCAGAAGAGGTAAACATGCTGTTCTCAATGGGGATCAGTCAAACAAACTTACTGTGCTTGCAAGAAATATGTTCTGACCATTTGCTCTTCAGAACATCCACTCCATTAAAAATACAACAAATACAATCTGTTACCTCATCTGAACACTGAACAGTATCAAAACCATCACACAAATGTTAAATCTGTGGCAGTCACAGAAAAATATGTCAAAAGCTCAGAGATGGTATATATGCTGTGAAAAAATCTGAATTTGAATGAAAATGCTAAATATGCAACAGTAAAAACTGTAAATCAATGATGTTTTGCCAACTAAAACTTAGTTAGTTACTAAAGTTACTAAACTTAGTTACTAAAACAAGGAAACAAACTAGTACAACATACAAAATTCTATAAAAAGCCAAATAATTTGTAAAGATTACAAAACAGATTTTAGTAGTTCAAGTAGGTTGATTACATTATTTAATTGAATAAACTATAAAGTTATCAACTTTTAAACAAAGGCCGATAGTGTCTGAATCTGATGTCTGAATTTTTTGATACCATAAATTAAGTCACCTCTTATAGACCTTATGCGCCAGAGAAATGAGGGCGCCGCCATCTTTAGAATACTGTCTTCTAACTTCCATTTTTGCGGTCGCTCTGTATATTTCTATGGCGCTGCTGTCCAGGAGTAATTAGCTTTTGAAGTGGATTTACTTAATGTAAAGTTAATGAAAGTTGTCATGAGGACTGTAATGTTTAAAGCAGATGACTTAACAAATGTCAGTCGAACGGGAAGATTTAAAAATGAGCCGTTCATTAATAAACACGCAAAATCGCTGTGAAAATACAGACCGGAAGTCAAAAGACAATGAGCGCAGCGCTGAAAAGGGGCGGGGCTACATAAGGTCTATAGTGAACAATATTCTTACATAACATAAATCTACCATATCTAACATAAATTTGAGGATAAATTGAGAAGATATTCTCACCCTCAGCAGGTGTCTGGTTGGCCTCCTTCACTCCATTGTTGAGTCTGGCTTCATCTCTCTGCAATCGCACACTATTGAATGGATTCTGCCTAGGCTACATAATAAATTTAATGAAATCAACAAAACCATTAAAAATTATCATGAATAAAATTCAGCAAAATTATCTTAGTGGATTTTCTGTAGTGTACCTTGATTTGAGGTCTTTCCTGCTGGGCTTCGTCATCCACCCTGTATGAGGTGATATGGTCACACAGATTCACGAAAGAATGAAAGATGATAAAACATGATAAAAACCAGCAGGCCATTGACAGCTTTGTGCATTGATCATTGTGAACAGTTCAGCATAATGTAATCAATATATTTGAATCATCAATGCATCGTCATGGTGCTGGTCCTGAAGCCAATGGAAAGTCACAAGATTCAGCAAGCACTTAAGTGGGGACAACATTTGTTTCCATGCTGTGATGTGAGTGTATAATGCCATTAAATGTTGTCAGACAGAGGGAAAGCAGCAGCACGTGAAATCTGACCCCTGAGGCAGCTTACTGGCTCCAGATTTCCCTCACCAACCCTGTCTGACTGCATGGGAAAGGGTTGCCCTACAGATTACATTAGGCCTACATGTCACAGGTTCACGCCTGAAATTCCATCAAATTCACATAAACAAGCATGCTTGAACTGGTGATGTTGAAGAAGAGTTTCTCTTCATTGAGTTCTGCATGAGCTGCGACATGAGAGCTTTTAAAGCTAGTGTCTACAGAATTAAGGCTGTCATGAACAGTCCAGCCAGGCTAATGGGCGGATGTAGTGTTGGGTTGTTGAAAAGGCAGAGGCGCCGTACAATCCTTTAATCAAGTAGAAGAATGGCATGTGCTTGATACAACAGAAATGTAATTTTGAGCTTAGAAATTTCGGTAACACTTTAGATTAGGGTCCAATTCCCACTACTAACTAGTTGCTTATTAGCATGCATATTGCAAGGATATTGGCTGTTTATTAGTATTTATAAAGCAAATAGCAGTGCCTTATTTTGCATGAGCTAACTATTAATAAACAGTAATTATGAGTTTATTGAGCAAAAGGTTGTAGTTAATAGTTAATAATGAGAATTGGATCCAAAACTAAAGTGTGACCGTAACTTCTATTTTGTAGAATTGTCATTTATTACTGTTATATTTATGGCATTTCTAATGATTATACATTAAATGTTTTACACTTTCCAATGAAAATATTCTAAATAATGTTTATACAATGTACGCACTACTGTTCAAAAGCTTAGTGGTAAGTACGATTTTTGTTATTTATATTTTGTTATTGGGGGGGGGGGGGGGGGGCTCAATACTTTTATTGAGCAAAGACGCATTAAATTGATCATAACAGTAGACATTTATAACGTTACAAAATATTTCTATTCCAAATAATTTCTGTTCTTTTGAACTTTCTATTTAACAAGGAATCCTGAATTTCTTTTTATCATGGTTTCCACAAAAATAAATAAACAGCAAAACTGTTTTCAACATTGATAATAATAAGAAATGTTGCTTGAACACCAATTTAGCACATTAAAAAGAATTACTAAAGAATCATGTGACATTGAAGAAGATAGAAGTAATGGCTGCTGAAATGGCTGCACTTTGCCAGTACAGAAATAAATTACATTTAAAATACATTAAAATAGAGAACATTTGACAATCTTATTGTTTTATTGTATTTTTGATCAAATAAATGCAGCCTGGGTGAGCATACTTTTGAACGGTATACACACACACTCTTGAACACAAATACAAATCTGTACCACTAGACTAACATGTCATGTGCTTCTATAAAGGCCTACTAGTTGTTACTGTTACAAAGTGTTTTGTTTTTTCTTTGCTTGTGCCATATCTCGACTATGACATGAAAAATAGGAGCATGAACACACACATCTAATTATAAAACATTTCAAATGTTTGTAGCTAGTATCATAATCCAAAATATTTCATTGCTTAAAAATGTGATCACAAAAATCAACAATAATCTAGCACATAGTGCATTGTTTTAATCAGATGAAATATTCCACTAGAATGTCCTAATCATAAATATACATATCACCAAAAGCTCACCTCTCACTCTGTGATTGTGTGGAAGGATCCTCAATGAGTCCTGAAAGCTCTGGAGGGATGTACACATCTTTCTTCCCACCATAAACACAACTGGATGGCTCAGACCATCTTTGAGAGATCTCCCCTGCAGTAAGAGACTCGTTGTTATGCTCAAACATGCATTTACACACACAAGTACATGTCAAATGTCTAATGGAACTACATTTGATAAATGCTATGGTGAAAATATGGGTGATTTTTTATTAAAGGTAAAAATGTGATATAAAGCAGAATATCAGTGATGCAAACACTGAATCAAGGTGCTAATCAGGGACGGGGTACATGCAATGGAAATAATGAGAGACGTGAACAGAGATTCTACCCGATTCTGTCTGCTGGCAACACTTACATATCGTCACGGGTTTCCTCTGTCTCATGGACGCTCTGATGATGTCGGAGCCATGGATCTTCTCTCTGTGTCTGTGGTACTTTGTCTCGTAAAACCATTCCCCAGTCAAGTACTTCAGCCTGCCTCTGTCTCTCTCAGTCTTCCGAAGCTGCCTGAAAGGACAGGACAGAATCCTTGGTTTATTTATATGGAAATATACTTATGACTGTCATATAAAAAATGGGTATTGAATAAAAACTCCCTGAAGTCTCAACGTTAAAGTGAGCTTAAGCAGTGAGATCCACATGGACAAAATCCAGACATTCTCTGAACTGTAAACGAATTACTCTGGACAGTTTATCTGTGAGAACTGAAACTGATTTTGTTTCTTTGAGGACCCAGATATTATGTTAGACATCAAATGGCGAATAACACCACACCAAAACAGTAACCCATATTTTTTCTTTCATGTTTTTGAGGATTAGGGAATGTCATGCCCGGTGTATGTTGGCATCTGCCTAATTTGCCTTTTACCAAGTGAGAGATTAAAATTTGGCAAAAATTGTAGTTTGATTTGACACATGGTTTTTGAGTTTAAAAGTTGAACTTCTTTAAACTTGAGCACTGCATTTTTAAAACGCAGTGTTATGTGTGACACACTGCAAAAGATGAGAATGTAAAGAAAAAACAAGGTCTTTAATGTATTTATTTTAAATAAACAATGTTTATTCTGATAGTGAATTTATTTTAACTGTAGAGCAACACTTTTGGAACGGCATGAGCGAGGCACAAAAGACGCGGGATGCGATCGCTCTGATGAAAGACATCCGTTTACAAAGAAATAAAATGGAAAAGTAGTGGTACCATTAGGGTATATATAACGTTTGTTCTTAATCCACCAAGAATCTTTTGCCTGAACTCACTTAATCCTCTGTTCTTCCATCTTCTTGAGCTCTGCGTCCCTCTTCAGCACAGTCAGGATCATCTCTTGCTCTTCCTCTGTCAGATAACTCAGGTCAATCATGATGAATGTCTTCAGGGTAAGTGATAACAGATGAGTCTCAGATGGCCTCAGACTGGTTCACTGAAAGTGTCATCAAGTAAGGTAACTTGAAGGCTGGTGCTTGATAAGTCACTCCATCACATCATGGAGACCATCAGAGGAGACTTGTAACACCTGCACCAGACACACAGCAAAAGTTTCAGCTAATTCAGCAATAACCAAAAATATTTTCCAAAGTATGAGCTCGGCACACAAAGAACTGTTTTCCCTGTGAATTCCTCTGACCATTAAGACATCACATGATCCTTATTGTTTCTAATGAATCCTTGAGCTGGGCTTTTAAGACGTCTGCTTCGGGCATCATCTACGCTTCCCTACACATTTGAAATGACATACTGTTTCTCCGAATCAGCACCGGTTCATACAGTATGTGCTCAACAACACTGGACATGTGACATGGCATTGTCAGATGACTATTTGAGGATATGGGTAACGGTGCTTCTGAGAGCAGAGAGCACAGTCAAAGACTCTTTTATTCCTAAATCAAATTACACTTAACTCAAATTAGGTGGCAGCACACAAATGGTATCAATTTGAACAGTCTGCTTTTCTGCAAGACAGTTTAAAATCCATGAAAAAGTAGGAATATGACTAAACCATTTTAAATAACGGGAATTATGATATTTTTCGATGGAATGCCCAGTTGGCAGATTTCCACATGTCTGGATAAGGTAACATGACAAATTTGAGAAATATATATATAAAGCCCTATAAGAGCTTTCTACAATAATAAGATACAAATTCCTTCACGCTGAATTTTGCCAGTGATTCTTATAGATAAATGATATTTAAAATGTCTTAGAAATAGTTTACAAAAGTCTAAACCAATTAAAAGCCTTTAGCCAGACACATTTTCATAAATAAAGGATTTGGAGTTTGTTTGATTGTTTGTTTATGCATGCATACATATTTTATCTTGACAATCTATAATCAGATTTCAGGCTATCCTGTCAGATAAATTTGGCTTGCATAATTTAATGCAATCAGGCTACATTTAATGTAAAATGTTTATAATCGATAATAACAGGTTACATGAACAGGCAGCAACAAGTTTCTACCAGACTCTTGCATGGGCATATCTGGACTTTTAGATACAGTCACGACACATTCCAGCCAAAGAGGAAGTTTGTAGCTACTTTCCTATTTTGGAAACCTGTTCCCGAGTCATTTTCTTGATTGAGAGACATTTCCTTGAGAAACGCCTGAAGAAAAAAAAAAAAAAAAAAAAACTTGTTCCAAGCTTACATGCTAGTATGATTGTTTAATAAAGATTATCTAGTCGTTAGACATATTTAAATAATAATTACTAAATGTCTAATCTAATCTAATCACTAAATTATTTATCTCAATACAAATCAGATTTCAAAATGACACAAAGCATTAAAGGGCCCAGTCGTTCTGAGAAAGGCATGTCATGACAACGTCGGAGGGATGATTGCCTGAGGCGGGAATGGGATATCCAAATCATAACTTTTCAAAGGATGCATCATTACCGAAAGAAGGAGAAGAACTAGTCTCATCCAAACACAGTAAACATTAATAATGCATGTTAACCGTTTGTCTATAGACAAAACTGAATATATTCCACATCCCTTTGGGGCATGTACCATAACAAATAGTTGCCACATGGTTTGGGTTCACTTTTTACAGGCCAGGGGCCAGATGCATAAACGTAGCCACCATGTTAAGACTGTGTTTTAAGAACTAGTTTGACTAACTAGCAATTAACAAAGGGGCAATCCGTTTTACTGGTCCAATTCAAATTAGACCGATCTACCTTTTAATGTAGCTGACTTTAAAAAGTTAGGACCGGCCTTGAAGTGGCTGAGGGTTCACAGTGACAAAGAGAATTAATTAGTTGTTGTTTGTTGTACATGTTTTGTTATACCAGCATTGTCAAACTACAACTACATATCATGGCAATGTTCAGCTCTGAACAGTCATACGGTTATCAAGTTGAACACTCATGTTTTACATGAGTTTCAGTGTTTGTTTGTTTTATGGGAAAAAATACATATCTTAAACCAAGACATGCTTTAAATCGGGATTTTTAAAATGTAAAATAGGTTTCAATATACTTTCCTGTGGAAGAAAATGTAATAAACTGATTCAGAGACTATAACCACAAGGGCCATTGTGGAAGTGGTCATGTAACTAATCACTGTTTGATCTGGATGTAAATAAATACTCTGCATTCTTTCCTAAATAGCTTTACACGCATTAACAGATTAGGGAAGCAGGAAATGAGAAAACATTCAGAATGGCTCCAGAGATAAAAACACAAAATTCCAGACATGAAAACAACATAATGTAATGAGCGCCTGTTGAAACAGAACCCATCCCTGTCACAGCATGCAGCAAAACTTCAAACTCACTCTAGGGAAACTGTTAAGTTGAAGTTAAAGTCTTAAAAAGTAAAAACAGTAAGTATTAAGGCAAAATAAAACAGATGACAAGAGAAAGTTTACCTGAATCCTGCTTGTGTGGCAGCTAGACCGCGTTATTTTTCCAATAGCTTACTGTTACTGTAACATCTGAAACACCCGCACCAGGGGAGTGTAACAATCCATTTGCCAGACACTTGCTGATGTGAACAAAGCATCGAAGTCTCCAGCCTTTAAGTGAGGCATGTATGTCAACCGGTGGGTGTGTGTGGGCTCCTCCACTCTGGTTGTGTCAACACCTAGTAAGGGCTAAAAAAGCTGTGTAGATTAACTTGTGGTGAGTTCCGAACGATATCCAGAAATGCTGTCTAGGTAGGAGGTTCACTAAGTTTTGACAACACATCCCCTGTGGGCGCTCATAAAGGCGTGGTCACGTTCTGTCACTTTTATAAACTTTTAATTCTATCACACGCACGTGCCAAATGCATTGTGTAATTAAATGACAGAACAAAACATCCTATGCATAATGTAATGAGACACGTATTAAGTATATCCTATGAAAATTAAACAATCTATAGCGGAATTGCCTACAACTCTCCTTCTGTCTCTCCACTCCCTGTGAATCAGTGTTTAATGAACGTGAGTAACGTTATTCTTACCTCCCTAAACTTCAGCAATTACACCTTAAAAATAAAAAAGATATTTATATAGGCTATCATATGCACGTACCAAATAATACATTCTGATATTATGATGCAGAATAGGCATGGGCTTAAAACAAACTAAGCAGTAAACACATTTTTAAAAACGGGTTTGCCAAATGTGCTTAATGTGTATAATTTATCCAGCAACATCATACGGTTCAGAATCAAATTAATTGGCTTTTGACTTTTAGTCAAAATGAATAGCACAGTGCATGACCTGGGGTAACTGGAATGTTGAACATTGAGCTTAAAAAAAAAAAAAAAACTGTCACTATTTGTTGGATAGTAAGTCAAGGAAATGAAGGGAAAAAAAGTTTAATAAACAGTGAACACTTTTCTTGTTCCCCCTGCACCGATAATTGTCGCCCCCTGCTGATCGACTTCGCAGCGGCAGTTAGTTTCCATAACAACAACGTGCAAACATTTACGAAAAGGTCGAAAGTCGAAATAAATAGGCTAGGTAGAATAAAAAAGAAAACACTCGCAGCTCAAAGGTAAGATTGCTCTTTTACCCACAAATGATCTTACCACGGCCTGTTTAAAGGTTTAATAAATGCTGTTGTTTTGTTTGTTTTTCATATCAAGGATACGATGTAAACTAACTTGTGTATAACTGAAAATGAGCAAGACATTAGATACAACATCTCTAGCAGAGGCCTTCATACAGTTCCAGTTAGTACGGTGCTCAATATTGTCTTAATCTAGGCTACTTTGCGTTTTTATTCTCATGACAATAGTCTATCTTACTTTATTTCTAATAGAATTCAGGTTAAAAAGAAAGAAATTCAAGATTCTAAGGATGAAATGTGCCAACTAGAAGATAAGAAGCAAAACATGATAAAGCTGGTAAGTGGTGACCCTAATGTTGGTGAAGATGATTATGAAGAGGACGAAGGCTAAATTCAAACACGCGTATCTTCAGCAGCAGGAGCAGCTGAGAGAAGAGAAGACACGTCACGTGCTTGAACTAAGTAAACGGATAAAGGAGCGGCAGAGGAACCTGGAGCAAAGACAGCAAGAAGATGAAGAGCTGGTGAAACAAACGACTCGAGAGAACCTGGAGCTAAAACAAGAGCAAGAGAAACAACTAGAAGGTACCCGAGTGACACACAGTTTTGAGGGTATAGTACACTCAAAAATGAAAGTCTGTTGTCATTTAAAGTTATAGGGAGGATTTTCCAGAATTTTAGAAAAGAACCGCCTGTCATCGTGCAGGTGGAACGGATCGTGTACCGACACCGCCCTCTCCACTTTTTGAAAAAAAATGCACATGCGCAACACGAGAGGGAACGCCTGTGTGCACGAGAGAGCATGCACAGCCTAGTTCTCCTCGTGCATGCGCTGTTTACAAGTTGCTGTCGGTGTGTGACTTGTGCCAGGGCTAGCATCGCTAATCATAGCTTACATTAACTTTTACTAGCTGTGATTTTAAATGGATTTCTCCAAATAGCATGCCAAACTTTACCTGTTGAGTAGAAACATTGCGACTGAGGCATCAGTGGGAAGCCCAACCTGTGCTTTTAGTGCAGCCAGTGTGTGAAATATTCTCCCAAAAACACTCTGGTCTTGTTTCTTTCTTCAGAGGCCTTTCTCTTCTTGTCATACAATTTGTAGACACTTTTTCTCTTGCGACCCTCAGACATTTTGAAAAAACCCGGTGAGAACGGTGAGCTTCAATGAATGGCTGAAACCGTAGCTCACCACACATATAACGTTACACCTGAAAGTGCGCATGCGCAGAAAGCGAAAACTACCTAGGGACGAGCAAGTACGACGGCCTTATGTAAACATATCACCAGAATGATTGACAACTAGGAGGACCAATAGTCTTGATGATCCACCCGGAAAAAGAAAATCCTCCACTATAACGTTACCTTTAACTGTTAGCTTACTTTCTTTCTTCTGTGGAACACACACAAAAATTGTATTGGGCCTTCTTTTCAGTTAATATTCAGTAGTTATGGCCTATGGGTAGTCTTTCAAGCTTTAAAAGAAGCGTATTTTTTTTATAATAAAAAAGTATTATATTATTATTAGCACATAACTGAAAAGAAAATGTGTAGGAATGAATAAATCATCGATAATAAATAATGCAATATACAAAATAAGAATAGTAAATTGTGGTTTTCATGGTGACTTTAATTTAAGGTTGGCCTATAAAGATGTTTTTTAATTTATTTTTTTATACCAAATTTATTAATAAAACGTACCTCCTATGTACAAGCTAGCAAGCAGATGGACCCAGAATATATACGCGCTAATGTTTCACATTAAATTGTTCCCATAGAAAACCATAATAAAGAAAATGATTTACATGCAATTTAGCACGTTGCGTTAAAATTCTGGTCTCATCCTTGCGTATATTCATCATTGATAACCGTGCTGATTTGAATGTTTTATCATGTCTTAATTCGGTAACTTACATTATGCCATGAGCGGAGAGGCGGTATTAACATTAAGTGACATGGCATCTGACGCACAGAAGCCAATGGCACATGTCACTATGCGTATTGGCACATCCGGTGGCACATCCGGTCTTCATTGGCATGTGCCAGTGGATAGTGGCACATGTCACTGACATTATTGGCATGTGCCAGTGGTGGATAGTGGCATGTGTCACTGACATCGCGACACACTGACACTGACATGACACCTGACTGACACCGAGTCGCGGAACATGTCACCGTGTTGCGACCTGGTTGCGACACCTCCAGAAGTGACTGAAAGATTAACCGTAAACGTAATTGTGGCACAAAATCCTAAATAAATAGCCTCGTTTTGTGATATTTAAAATATCAATTAAACGAATTAAAGTGCATTAATATTTTTCAAAAAAGTGTTACTTGTGTCACGTCTGTATTTGATTGGCATATGTGCCACTGAATGTTTTGTAATACCAGTGCTACTTTGTTGTTTATCTCGCAAAGTGAAAGACACGAAATAAATCTATCATGGGTCACTACGAATAACGTTCGCCTCCGTTACTGTAAACCTTTATTTTTGCGTGATGCTGCACAAACGCACGCCAGTAGGTGTCAGTATAAGTGAGTGTAACACTGGCCAGCGCAAGATTCTCATCTGTGGCTTAAACATTTCAAAAATAATTGTATCGAATTATGTATGTTGTAGGCTACACATTAACTTAGCGATGTTATAAATCATATTTTTTGACAGCATAAAGCAAATTGTTATGCAAGTGGCATATGACGCAATCCATTGGCACATCTCACGTTTTAGTGACACATGCCAATATCCACTGGTACATGCCTCTTTATGTTGTGGCACCTCCAGTAGTGACACCTGCAGCTGTCTGCCGGAGTATAATGTAGATTATGTAACATATGCACATAGTTAATTTGTACAACAAAAAAATATTTTATTTATTGAATAATTCCATAAAATTATTTTTGAAATATTATTAAAGGTACTGAGGAAGTTCCTGCGCAACCGATCGAGCGTTTGTTGAATTTTTAAAATGCACTGAACACTTTTTTGCACTTGTATAAATAAAGAATATTGCTAGTAGCTCGGTATACTCCTTTTCAGATACATAGACAAATTATTTTTAATATTTTTTTTTTTACACTTTTTGGAAGGACTTGAAACAGATGAGAATCTAATAGATTTATTTTGTGTCTTTCCTAGAATGGGCAGTTTGTGACTTTGCGAGATAAACAACATAAAGTAGCACTGGTATTACAAAACATTCAATGGCACGCACACACCAATCAAATACAGACGTGACACAAATAACACGTTTGAAAAAATATGAATGCACTTTAATTCGTTTAATTGATATTTTAAATATCATAAAATGAGGCTATTTATTTAGGATTTTGTGCCAAAATTACGTTTAGGCCTACGATTAATCTGTCAGTCATTACTGGTGTCGCAACATGGTGACATGTTCCGCGACTCGGTGTCAGTCAGGTGTCATAGTGTGTCGCGATGTCAGTGACACATGCCACTATCCACCACTGGCACATGCCAATAATGTCAGTGACATGTGCCACTATCCACTGGCACATGCCAATGTGCCACCGGATGTGCCAATACATGCCAATAATGTCATTGACATGTGCCACTATCCACTGGCACATGCCAATGAAGACCGGATGTGCCACCGGATGTGCCAATACATGCCAATAATGTCAGTGACATGTGCCACTATCCACTGGCACATGCCAATGAAGACCGGATGTGCCACCGGATGTGCCAATACGCATAGTGACATGTGCCATTGGCTTCTGTGCGTCAGATGCCATGTCACTTAATGTTAAAACTGCTACTGGATGAGCGTTTTCCACGTTTTTAGAATGTCTCCATATTTCAAGCTTCAAAATGCAAAATTCCATTAAAAATGTAAAAACAATTCAATATGATTTATACGCTTTATTTCACATTTAAAGCCATATGATAGCTTTGTGTTGATGTGTTCATCAGAAGTAGTTAGCGACGAATGAATCAATCAAGAGTCGGATCTTCTCAGCGAAACAGTTGATCCAGTTCATAAACATGTTCATCATACAAAGCAATGGCTATAGAACACTTGAAATATAGCGCACAGCACGTATTGGTATTGACTAGCTACTTTTATACATTATTGTAATAAAGGTAGATTTGAGTGCCTCATCCTTTTCTTGTATGGTTTACGCGGTGTTATATTTATATTTGTCGTGTGTGTGCATTTGTGTGAAAGAACTACGCTGTAAGCTCGCAAGGCTGCGGGTGCAAGTGGAGGAACTGCAGACGGACAGACAGGAAATGCTACAGTACAAAAACGAGGGCAGCATTAAAGACTATCAAAAGATAGAAAAACTGGAAAACCATATTGCCTCTACACAAATTAATTTCCAGGAGTTATCAGGTGCGTTTTCCATCCTCTGCTTTAACTTTACAGCAATCAGAACACAAATATCTATTATATTATCTTGCAAAATCAGCACAGTTATATAATTATTATTATTTATTACCGCCCTAAATAAACTATTTCACATAACAGATGTCTGCATTTAACCAACAAGACAAATAACAGCTAAAAAATGGTTATTAATCTTAATACTGTATGTCATTATCTGGATGATCCATGGCTTTTATTTATTTATATATTTTTTATTAAAAAATTATTTATTTAGTGATAGTTGTTTATGAGTTCCTTTTATGTCCTGCCTGGGCAGTTAAACTGAAGAAAAATCTATGAACTATCACAAAACATAAAACCAGTCGTAGATCTTCCAAGTAAAAACCACAGTATTAAGAATCAAGTGTATGTATCTTTTGAACTGGTTTGTGTAAATTGAATAAAAATGTTTGTGGACTATGTAAACATCTGCTATGTGAAAGAGCTTATTCAAGGTAGAACTAAAAAAACGATCCATCTATTTGAAATTATTAACATTTTGCAGATGTATGTAAACTTATGGCCACAACATCGTTTAAATTATATAACACAAATAATAATTTAATAAAAAAAAAAAAAATCAGAACATTTTCAGAGATCTCTGGCTGCAGCTGTTGAAAAAACCATGCAAAAGGAAGCACAGAGTATCAAGGATATAAATCATCTTGCCTTCAAGGTACTGCAGTCTGCTGACACATTGTCTAGTATGTATGTTCTGAGGTACTGAAACTGTATGTTTCTTTATGTTTCAGAGAGCAGCTGAAAGCCTTGATAAAAACAGTAAATCATTGGTTAAAGAAAATAGTCAGCTGATTAAACAGGTGTGGTCTAGATTTAAGTTTTATCATACATACATGCATCCTATTGTACGTGCAAAGATTATAAAGGGCAGCTAATCTCCCATGTCAGGTTCCCCTATATATTAACAGGGTCGCAGTGTTGGAATCCACCGTCCAGCAGTTAGAAAAGGAAAACCTGGAACTTGTTAATAATCTTTTCCAAATACGCCCTATGGATGATCTTCTGATCAGGTATGAGTTTGACTTTGAAGCTGTGAGATTTTTCTGGACCATAAAGTTTGAATTCATAGTGTTCTCTTGTTTCCCTCAGCCAAGACAATGAATTTCTTGCGCAATCTGCTAGCGTTGGGTCCCATGACACCCGTAGTATGGACAGGAACATAATGAAAATAAGCCTAGAGGAAACATCAGGTAATCCAAACATTGCTAATAATAGCAGTGTTCAGTCTAAGAATAAAAAACAATACTTAACTGAACACCTGGTGCTTTTTACCTAAGAAGCATTGCCTTTTTATAACCAATAGATGGCGCCATAACAGAGTAGAAATACTAAAACAGTTAAGAAGAGTTGTATTAAGTATGAATCGGGGAGAAAGCACCCATTAGCATTCCCATTCATTTGAATGGCAGTAGTGATTTGAAATCTTTGTTCATCCTTCATCTTTGTTTAAGGGAGCTCAGTTGTGCCATTAGATTGTTTTGAGCCAATCACCAGCATAGTTACTCTAGCTTGGAGACAGAAATGTGACATGACAATGCTGATTGTCTAATGGAAAACAGTCTCAAACCCTAACAACCATTCTGAGGTGTAACTTGAGGACAAAAATGATACTATAAAAGGATTACAACAGCTGCCTGATTTGTTAAGCTTGTAATCTTGAATGTAGAAATATTTTAAAGGAACACGCTGACTTTTTGGGACTTTAGCTTATTCACCGTATCCCCCAGAGTTAGACAAGTCCATACATACCTTTTTCATCCCTGTGCGTGCTGTAACTCTGTCTGACGCACCCACCGCTAGCCTAGCTTAGCACAAAGACTGGAAGTAAACGGCTCCAGCTAGCATACTGCTCCCAATAACTAACTCCCGAAGCACTGCTACTTCTGCGGAGTGATTTACTCCAACTCTGAGCGAACTCTCTGCTCATCACCACGGGGCTTCTCAGGTGCTGTGAGCAAATCACTCCGCCCAAGTAGCAGTGCTTCGCCTTCTGAGAATATAGTTCCCAGTATGTATACGATTTGAAGATGGCTGTCTCAAGTGACCTTGTTATTTGTACATGCTGTGACTATACAAATCACAACATGTAAATAGGAAAATGTTTGCGTTATTTTGTCACTTATTGGGAGCAGTATGCTAGCTGGAGCCGTATACTTCCAGTCTTTGTGCAAAGCTAGGCTAGCGGTCTAACTCTGGGGGATACGGTGAATAAGCTAAAGTCCCAAAAAGTCAGCGTGTTCCTTTAAGGCAGACAAGAGTTTAATATCACCATGTTGAAGTATTTTTGAGAACAAAAGAGAAAAACTTAACAATGAAGACCACAAAGTTCTAATATTGCAGTTCCCATGTGAAACTTTCCCTGGTAATCCAGAGTTCTCACAAGAGCACAAGTTGAATTTGCTAATAATAATGCTCATTAAATATGCCCCTCGATCTGAGCTGCACCAATCACATCGGGTTATCTGATATAGGCGGGCCAGAGGCGAGCTAAACAGATGACGACAGCGCTGTGACGTCGAAGTCATTAGTAAACATTGCAAGATGGTTATGGATGAATACCAGTTGTTTGAAACGGCTTTGGCCACTACAATGAACGAGTTAGACTTGGCTTTTTCTCTAAAAGAGGAACAGAAGATGGCAATCGAATCGTTCCTTTGCAAGAAGGACGTTTTTGCTGTTTTGCCGACCGGATACGGTAAATCTACCAGTTAGCTCCGCTGGTAGCTAAGCTAATGGGGTTTCTTGTTGTGATTGGTCGTAGTGTTATCCAATTGCGTGCAGTGAGATTTTCAAATGCATGCTTGGTGCCGCCCCTCGAGCTGGGCGATTTTCATTAGTCGACGCCAGACCATTAATCTTTTAGATTTAGGCCTGGATTTCCAGGCTAGTGAAACTTTGCATTTGCTCACAAAAGGATTGAAATGTAGTCTTTCTTCCCACCTAATATTTTAGTTTTGCAAGCAAACGCAAAGATTTTTGCTCACACACGTCACTTTTTTTAAACCAAGCTTTCTGTTGGCGAGAGCAGCAAATTTGCAATCGCACGGATTCTTATTGAAATTACTAGATTTTTCTGAGCAACAGTAAAGGTGCAGTCACAGTTAATGTTTCTCTGCAAACGTTTGTCTGCAAAAACTAGTCATTTCGATAAAACATCCAATTGTGTGGATTCCTGTGACGGTGAAATATTTCTCAACGCAGATTTCGCAAATGTTTCGAGTTGGTCACATGGATTCACCACGTTGACCAACAGAAAGCTGCTTGGTGTAAAGGTGACTTCTGTGTGAACTGTGCTTCATTCATCTGTACACTATTGACAACAGAAAATAGACCTTTTATGTCTGGGAAATTTTGCTAATGTGAATATACCTATTACTCAAATCAATAACCGCCATTTTATAAAAAACCCATAGGAAATATGCTACATGCTAAAATACCAATTTTCTTCTGAGATTCAAGACTACAAACTTACCAGCTCCATTTAATTAGCACTAAACTCTTCTTTGACCAACTAAAATTAAACAAAGTAAACTTTTTATTGTAATCATATAGGTACAACACTTTAAATAATCTACCATAGCCCAGTATTACCAGTTTGGGAGACTTGTATAGCTCTCTGAATACCGGTACTGTTCAGCCCTCTCTAAATGCTCCCAAAGTAGAGGAAGTCATGTCATTATATACACAATACATTACAGGGCAGCAGTGTTTTCATTAGCGCTCAAAACTTCATGTCCTCAGCAGTTTAAACTTAATGGCCTCTGAGTGCACGTTTATAGAGCCTCACACCTATTTTATACATTGACGTTAGCCATCAAATATTTATCAATCACTCACAATGTCAATTTTATTCCAGCATTGGTCAACAGAGCCCCGTATTCCCTCCAGCTGTTAGAGAAAGCTGAAGAGGCTCAACAGGAAAGAGATGTTACCATCTGTGATGACACAACTCCTTCCACCCCACCTGACCTCAGCGAGATGTACAGTAGTCAGACTACTTTCACGGTAAATTCATTGTACTACATTCATAGACAATGCTAGCTGTGTTCGCCCCACCTAGTCACATGCAAGAGTGAAGATGGCATCAATATAGTCATTCATTTTTGATTAGTAACGAAAGCATGACTAATAACACCACCTCCGATCTGTTTATGACAGATATTATCCGGTAAAATACAAATAGGCCCTCTCAGTGGCACATAAGGCCTGTGGAAACAGTGTCTGATTTTCCCACTGCCAGTTCCAGGCATCATGGGCTAGAATATAGATGAAATGAGCACGGATGGGGAACAGTCACCGCCCTTGTTAATGAAGCCAAACTTAAACCCGCTTTAAGCTTGCTGCGTTTGTGTTTAGGGGGCGATGCATCTGGACTTTCTGGGGCAGAGACTGTTGTGCGTGATAGGTGAAGCATCCCCCCTGCACCCACCACCGAACAACCCTGTGGATGTGAGCGAGGAGATGACCTTTGACCTGTTGCAAACTGCAAAGTGGCCGATTACAACAGAGATCATCAATAGAACGTTTCAGCAGTCAGCAGAATCTGATGTATCTGTATACAACACCTGCGAAATTCAGCAGTTGTTAGATGATAATTAAAATACAAGAATGTTAAATAATTTCCAGGGATATATATATATATACACACACACACACACACACACACACACACACACATATATACATACATACACACACACCAACCACATTACATAAAAAAAAAAAAAAAAGATCAACAAGAAACACTTAATTCTGTGGAAGATGCACTTTATTTGAAAATCACCCAAATTCTGCTTCATTTTTGTTGTTGTCATATAAACAAAATAGAATCTGCAGGGATGATGCAGTAAATATGCAAAATCAATGGATAGAATCGCCCTCATATTCGGACCACCCTTTGTGTACTTCCCTACTGGACAGGGCCTGTTTTATGTACACTGAGCACTGATCAACAGTGCCCCCTTTCTTCGCGCTACAGGACCTACAGCTAGACACTACCGACCCCATCCAATACCGACAGCAACCTGCGTTTCTCACTCACATTTACACACTCGCACCCACAAACACACACGAAACTGCTTTTGGGTGGCCCGAAAACAAAGGCGACTCTGCACATTCAGGTTGAAAAGGCAGCCATATTACTGTCAAATGTAAAATAATGACATGCCAAGCAGAAAGCAATACAGATCTTCCCCAAATGCAATGCTGCTGAATCACAAATGTAGTGCTTTGCTAAATGCTCCCTCACGAAACCCCCCCCACCCGGGGCACAGAACTGACTATGTGGCATAATGATTTGTATATTTTATCCTATGTTTGTTACAAATGGAGGGCGGTGAGCGTTTGAGCAACAAAGAAATTGCACTAGACATACAACTGCTTCTGAGAATACTTAGTGCTGTATCAGTCAGTTTATAGGTGTCCATTTCCCCCCCATTTTTTTTATATTATATATGTGTGTTATAATATATATATATATATATATATATATATATATATATATATATATATATATATATATATATATATATATATATATATATATTTATATATATAATTCAGTCACTCAAATCCAAATTATACAACCAATCATACCCATATGAACACATAATTCGAAACACCTCCCATAAGGAAGAGCTTAAAAGAAAAAGAAAAAAGTCCTCAGTGGGTAAATCATAAATAAATACAGACAATACACAAGGAATGTCTACTGCAAATGTCATAACATAAAAAATTGAAATAATAGAACCCGATGTTAGAATTTCTAATTGGAGATGGTTAAATCAGGTAATGCTTGCTTGATGATCGGATAAAGACAACTTCACCCAAATCCCCGATGCCTCGGTTCTCCATTCCATGGACAAAAGTGAAGCTGTGTTTGTGAAAACCCACCACATTCTTGCACTCTTTCAACACCCTTGTGTTTCGTTACAGACGCAGATCGGTACAATAACTGTTACCGCGTTAGACAAATTACAAAATGAGCGCGCTGTGTCCTCCATATATGGGCAACAAAGTCTTACCCCTCCCAACCCCACCCATCGTATGCCCCTCCCACCCCTCCCTCTGATTCCTGTACAGGTTTGTACTGGGGCAGAACTCTCCCTGAAGTGCCGAACATCCAACTGGAGAGAGATTAAAGGTTTGAGATTTGCCGTATAATTCATCCTTGGGAAGCGTCGACCCTCCTTCACCTACATGAACTGCATCTGGAATCAGAGAAACACGTATTACTGATGCCATCAACAGATATTTCAGGACTTGTTTCTGTATATCTGACATTTGATTTTATAACACATTATAATAACAGAACCATTATGACAGTGTCCAGGGCAATATGTTTGGATGTTTGTTGGATGACTGACTGAATATTCTGATTTTAGAGTCACATAATGAACTGAATATGCAAATGCATCGAGTAAAGCAACAAATCAATGATGAGATGAGTATATGAGGCTGCAACTCAAGATAACCTTCTAAAAAATGATTAATTTAAAGGGGTCATATCACTTTTTCCAATTTTATTTGAGTTCTTAAGCCCAAAGTATACTCCAATTTTCACGCATAGAGTACAGTGAACGACATTCATCATAAGCATAGTACGCATGTACTGTACACGCACAGCCAGATTTTTCTACTGTACACTTAGCTCATGCTATGCAGAGTTCGACAGATGTCAGTCACCGAGCACCACAAACAAAACAGCAGCCGCCTTTTACAGTTCCTCCTGAACCAAAACTACCAGCTGATGCTGTGTTCACAACATAACTACAGTAATTTGAAAGAGATGGAAACCTCTGATCTTATACTCGGATCTGTTAGTGACTTAATTTTTTGCGTTTCAAAGGCAACACTATCAACGCCAAAATGAATCTGGTGTCAGGTGGTACAGGTCAGTGCTCTTTAAGTTGTTTATGTTCATTATTATGTACTTTGAGACAAGGTAATTTAACGCCATTTGTTTTGGAGGAGGCGTGGCTTTGAAGAGCGCTTTGAAGGGAGGGTGGGATCTCATGCTTTCAAAGCTAGCTCGCCATTGCTAGCCTCTCCGAAAATTACCTACCTTTAAGTATACTTTGAGATTTAATGCTGTGCCTTTAAGACACGCCCCCTCCGCATGTAAAATGAGCAACAGTAATCAATAAATTGATAGCAACACCCCAAAGTTTTCCTTCTCTTTGTGTAATAGTCTTTGGTTAGCAAGCTAACAGCATAGCATACTAGCTTAACAATGTTAACTGTTAAGAAAAGCTTTCCTGATTAGCTTGAACAAGATATCTACTCTTCTTTGCAAATCCTGCATCACATTCCAACAGATTTAGAAAATTCACACTGAAGATTTGACTGGACTGAAATGATATTTTTTGTTTCTCTGGTGACGTATGCCAGACTTCACCAATCAATTACTCTGCCCCTTTCTTACAATCAACTGCAAGCTCACACTCAGATCTGCCTCGATCCAATCAACAACCGATGCACAGAACCAAGTCCCCGGCTCTTTTTGATAAGAAAAATAAGATCATTAGGATGTACGTCACAATACTAAAGAAAATATCTGTCGCTACTTCCATTACATTGCGACCTTGAAAGTTTTAATTCTGGATGATATGACCTCTTTAAATCCCAGGGAGAAACAGAATAAAATCATGCATGATTTGTAAATGAACTTCAAGAGCTCTGTAAAAAATGCCTCCGTTTTAAGGAAGATCATTTCAACAAGCTGAACTGTTACAAATCACATCATAACGATGGATATAGAAAACATTAGTATTGCAGCACATAGAAAAACAGGGGTAAGAGTTTTGACAATAGAAACAATAACAAAGCAAGAAGCGCCGATCACACACACACACACACACACACACACACACACACACACACACACACAGCAGACATGTTGTACCTAAAGACGCTCTAAAGGAAATCCTTCAAAGACAGCTGTGCAAAAGGGTCCTGTCCCGGAGCTCTGAGAGGACTTGAACTGGAAGGACTAGAGGCTGTAGAGAGCTAGTTTAGAAAGAACGAGATAGATTGAAGGGGTCCGAGGAAAGCCACACACACAAGAGGAAAATTCAGAGCCAGACAGGCTAGATAATAAAAGAGAGGTTCAGAAAGAGAAAGGGCTGTTTGCTAGCGACTAAAATCCTTCTCGTTCTGCAAGGTTGCGGGATGGTACTGATTTCCTGTGCTAACACTACTACAGAAATGAAGCAGGAGTTGCAGGGGGCACCATATGTATTTCGAGCTGAAATTTAGGTGTGATTGTGGAATACATATGCTTCCCCCAGAGATGTGTGAAGGCCACCATGCTAGCTTTCATATTCAGAACAGCGCTGCGATGGCACATGAGGGTGAACTAACTACAGCGCATTCTGAATAAAGCCTCTGGCGTTCTAGAGCGGCTTCTAGAATAGAGCATGATCAGTCAGGGTTGACCTGATGGCTTTATTCCGAAAAAGAATCATGGGGCTGGATAAATGCAAAAACTGCAGAGACCTATGGGTAACTACTGTGCTCTAAAATGGGCAAATATGATTGGATTAAGGTGTGGTCACATTACTGAAATTTCACGAGCAAAAAATATCAATTGTCTGTTATCTATAGTCTAGTGAGGAAGCAGAACTCCCACAGAAATCACTTTCAAACCAAGCAACTTTGAAATTGCTTGGGGATTGAAATCTGTGTGGGGAAATCCAGATTGTGTGAATTCCTTTAGAAATGACTGAATTTTGTTTGCGAAAATTCACCAACTCAGCAGTAAATCTGACCACACCTTAAGGCTTCCAAATTTGATTTGTAACCTTATTATGTGTGAGGTTATACCTGTGCCCCTGAGATTGGGCCAAAGGGATTGGCCGGCCGCATCACAGGCTGCGTGTACATCATGGTAGGCTGGGTCATCATGGAGCCCATTTGAGGCGGCTAGAAAGGAAATAAAACAAAAAATTAAAGGGATAATGAAACAGAAAGCAATGTCCTGTCTTGACTTTTTGGGACAGTGTTAGCATCTGGAACTTTAAATGCCAATGGTTTACAGAGTTCCTCTGTGCACATTGTGTTTGACAGTACTGAAACTCAGCAAAGAGGAATGTGAGCCAGTCTGAACTCAATGTTCTCATCTGATCAGACTAAAGTTACTGTTTAACTCCACCTGAGCTACATAACACAGCAGACAGGAAAAGTTACACACAGAAACACATTTTTAGGGGTGGGGGTCTTTGGAGCAATTCATATTCTTCTACATTAGTTCGAACTCTTAACAAAAAAAACTGAGGTAAATACAGGATTTGGACTGGAGAATCTAAAATGTATGAGTCATAATAGCAGTTATGTAAGTGCAGATGTTGTTATTGAAAAGTGCCTCTCTTTTAACCATTAACCACGGCCGGCGCTACTTTACCTGTATGGCTTACTCAACCTCTATTATCGAGTATAATGTAAAACTCTAAAAGAGGAGAGGAAAGGAAAGACTCAAGTGTTGATTATAGATAGAACCTTCATGTCCATGTGCCCCCTCAGTCCAAGTGGATTTAAATGCAAATAATAATAATAATAATAATAATGCAATTAATGTATAAATAAAATAAATTAATTAGAATATATTTTTATTATTAACAATAAAACAACAACAGTTATTATAATAAACATTTTTTATTAAAAATAAAATGACAAATTAATTATTATTGATATAATTATTAGGTGCTACACATCAGGATCTCTTTCATACTTAAATTATTTAATACAATTTAATGATAATTTAAAACATAATTAATTAAATTGTTTTATTAAAAATAAAACTCAATGTATAATTATGAATAAAATAAGGAGCTACACCAGAATTATAACATTGGTTCCCGCTCATGCTTAATAAAGAAGTAAACAAACACTAGACCATCCAGTCTTACACTGGAAAAAAAAGTGTTTTTCAAGAACATCAAATGATGCCCATCTTTTTTTCTTAAAGCTAAGGGCTCATGGAGGAGAAAGCAATGCAGAAAAACCCACAAACATGATGAATAAAACACAGAGAAAAAAAAAAGAAAAAAGATCCAGGTCTCTGTATCGTTGACCTGCACTCAATGAAGAGGTGCTTGGAGCTCTAGAGAGCCCTTTATCGTGTTCTGCACACCCACACTACACTGACAGCATCACTGCACTCTCCGAATACACAGGAGTAGAAAAGATAATACTTCTGACACTGACGGAGTGAGTAATGCAGTAATTTCTACTCACCATTGTGTATCCCATCATTCCTGTGGGCGTCGTGGCAGGGAAGGCCATGACTGAGGGAGCCTAGAAGACACATTTGATGTTAGAACAGAAATACCACAGGTGAAACATCAGCAGGTTTTTTTTTTTTTTTTAGCATGAAAGAGCGATTCTTCTGAACACCTTAAGTGAGAAATTTCCACTCGTGCAGCCATGAGATCACAACTGCCCCAGTCTCCACGTTTACACACGGCGCTCGGTGAACAAAGGCAACTTTGTGCAAGTGGACTAACAGAATGCTCTTTTCAAAATGTATTTTACTTCAGTATTTTAGCTTTCTCTCTTCATGGAGAGTCGCTCACATCTGGGAAACATTGAAGATGTCTTTACACACAGAGCATCAAAACAGGAATATGGGCAAGGAGATAAAGAGGAAGAGAGCGAGAAAAAGTGTGTGTGTGTGTGTGTGTGTGACCTCTTTGAAGGCAGAGTGATTAGTTGCAGGTGCAGAGCTCTGGTGGAAGAGAGAAGCTCTTTGTGAAGGAGCTGTGAGATTCTCAAGAAGGCCTTCGATAGCCACAGACACACTATTATTTCCTCTGGTGCTTTGCTCCTGTGAACGGCCTCCTAAATTCAATGATGGTGACCAAATGGACCAATAAATTGTTAAATAAACATTTTAACGAACACGGGGTAATTTACCCATGAACTATGACAACTTCTGAAAAAGCAGAGGAGATTGTTTTGATGTCATAAAACCCTTTACGAAGCTGTGATGGATAAAATTAATAAGATATTAAATTAATTGACATATTTCATTGTTCATGCTAATTTTCCCTTTAAATTCAACAAAAGTGACAGTAAAGACTAATACATTGTTACAAAAATATTTTTAAAATAAGTGCTGTTCTTTTAAACTTTCTATTAATTAAGGAATCCTGAAAAAAAGTGTAGTGTCCTCAAACATCACAATAATTTTCAACATTGATAAGAAATGTTTCTTGAGCACTAAATCTGCATATTATAATGATTTCTGAAGGATCATGAGACGATAAACTAAAAAGTAATGTGTTATGGCAAAAAAAAAAAAAAAAAAGCTTTGTAATAAGTTGTAATAATCAATAAATTACATTTTAAATGTATATTAAATGGTTTTAAATTGTAATAATATTTTAGAATATACGTTTGATTAAATAAACGCAGCCTTAGTGAGCTTACTTGTCCCCAATCTTTAAAGTTTTACAAATTCTCTGAACACTGTTGTGAATCTATCTGAACTAAACCTTGTGTGCTTTTCTGTGTATATCACACCGAATCAGAACAAATTGAAATGAATCTCAAGATGATGGAAGGTAAATATGCTGGCAGAGTTGTGGAATCTCATTAAGATACAAAACGGTACAATGTAAACATGGAAATGTAAACTTGTATCTAGACTAGGGTAAGCAAACAGTTCAGCTGTACTGCATTCTTAGGAGAAACATTTAACTCTGCAGGATTTAATGGGACTAAATCATGCTGATGTACTTATAAATCCATCAATATCCTGTTTAAAAAAAAGAATAAAAAAAAAACTCTGGTGGAAGTGTTTCCATCAGAACGTTTACCAAGGCACGTTATGGATCTGAATCAAACAGTTGGGCGTACCGTACCTTGTATTGGACTTTGCATAATGTCCAGTAAACCCTGCACTGGAAACACTAACCCATTGATTCACGCCAAAAATGACTACAGTTGTTTGCTGATGGCGATAAACAAATGAAACCGATGAGGAAATGGTAAAAGAGGAAGAGAGCTGTCAGCCATGCCGAGATAACATTTTGTTAGATCAGCTCATGGGTTTCGGTTCAATTTTGGTCACTCAAACATACACACACACACACACACACGCACGCGCACAGGTCATAAACTGTGACCAAAGCAAAGGCGGTGCGGTGGGGTTAATAATCTCATGCGTTTCAGAGAAACGTTCAACTCAACAATTCGACTTACGTATTGTGGGAAAAGCATGCCGTTCTGTTTATCCCCCGGACGAGAACAGTTACACAACGCAACAAACACAATTAGAGGGCATACAACACACTAACATCTCACATTGTAAGCTCACACAAACACATTGTAAACACAGACAAGACAATACATTCCAGCTGTTTTTGAGGGTGGATTACAGCTCTGTTCCAAAAGCTAATGTGCTGCATACCTAGACAACAAGTAGGCAGCAAAATCATGTTGCTTTATAAGATTAAAGCAGAATTGCATATATATTTCCGAAATAAGGCAATGCCAGAATGCATTGTGACAACCCCACTGAAAACAATAACAGCAGTAATAAAAATAATAATAATGAAAAGTATCCTGAAAAGTACTGCTAGAAAATAGTACTACTAATTAAAATACTATTTTATCCAACATTTGTATAAAGTATCAAGTTGTTAGCTAAGCCAGATGCTAACTTCAAAGTATATGGAATCAACTTCCAATTTGGAAAAGTACAATAGTTGTACCCATTCAGAAATTGTTAAACAAACACAAGAGATGACATAAGAGCACCAATAAAGTTATTCACAGTTAATGATAAACAGATGAAGTAAATGAAATGCATCAATGAGTCGAAGTTCCATTACATGACAATAAAACCTGTTAAGCAAATGTTAAAAGAGACAGAAGTCTCTATTGATCATTGTACACCTACAGAACAATTGTTAGCTAGCCATTTTGCGTCTGTATACATCGTCATCCAATCATTGGACTGCCATTTTGGTCACATGAAATTAGTTTTTGCTATTGTACAATGCTTCAATTCAGTCACTTATGATGCTGTCTTAGAAGGTAGCTCCCCATGTAGACAGCGAGGCAGCTCATCAGGGTTTGGAACAGAGCCCACGTTTCAGAATCAGTGGAGGATCTCCAACTATTATCCGTCTATTGGTTTATGACAGCTGTTTCTAGCATGAGTTTTGTTTCATTTGAGTAAGAGAAAGCACACATTGTTTCCTCACCATAGTGGCAGGGTTCCATGTTGTGGTCGGAGCCATCTTTGGTTGCCAGTTGGTTCCTCCAGTCAACTTCTTCTCTCCGGGTTGAATCCAGTGGATGTCACTGAGAAGGAACAGAAGAAACAATCATGATAAAGTTTGAAGAACACTATGAATTTAGATTGAGATGAACCGTAAATGTTCATACTTCTTCATTGTTCCATTTCCAATACCGAGATCTATAAAAAAATTATAAAAAAAAAAGAGAGAAAAAAAACTTGTTAGGACTATGCCATTGCGTAATGCTAAATTCACCTTTTTAAAATCCTATGTCAATAAAAAACATGAAAGTTGCTGTTCCTGATTGTTACTACCAGAATACAGACAGGGCTGCATGATTTGGGGGGGATTTTGATTACTATACTATAAACCGAGCAGCTCTGAGACACTGAAAACTGGATCATGAGCTGCATGTGTGCCATGCTTCACTCTGAAACACGCAGTGCATATTTTCAATTCAATTTCAGTCTTTGCGATTCAATAATTGCACCAAGCCAATTTTATTTCAATTAATCGTGCAGCCCTAATACAGAGAGTTCACTTGATGTAACAAAAACAAGACGCTTACTGCCCACAAGGTTGGCCAGGGAGGAATCCAAGTCATCGGAAACCAGTTTGCCTGCTTGGGCGCTGGGCGTCAGGCCCTGGTTGGGAGAGGCCACTGTGGGTTTCAGGAGGCCACCTAAAATATCATCTTAAACAAACAGAGGAGAGGGAATGGGAGAGGGATAAAAGACGCAGACAACACACACAAACACAAAAAGCACAATTAGGTTGGGTGGAGCAAGAGGCAGCTGGCCTCAGAGCAAATGTCGCAGGACTGAAAGTGAAAGAATGTGGGTAAAATCTTGTGAAGTCAACTCACCCAGACATGCAGTGCCATGCAAAAAGCCAGCGGCCCAAACAGATCAAACCAAACAGTGAGAGGAGAAAAAGAGGACAGGATGAGGAACATCCCAAAACATGACTGTGTAACTTAATGGTGGTCTTATTTTGACACGACACAGATTCAACAATAAAAGAAATGCTTAGAAACTTAAGCTAAATTCAAGTCAACTTCTGTAATGTACCATATTATTTTGTTCCCTTTAAAATAACATGCTTGAAAAGACCAAGAATGTGTATTAAGACAGTGAGTTTTTAATTTAACATTGGTTTTAGTCATTTTTTATTATGTGTTGTGAGCTGGATTCAAACCTGAGTTGTCAATATGAGCGTCAAGGCTCAATGTTTTAGAGTGCTAACCACTGCTCCAACTGATATCCTGATTTCAAACCAATCATGAAACCTAGATTCAAGCAAATTAATGCTACAAGGTTGTTTTATGAGAAGCCTAATGTGTGATTTTGTCAGTGCAGTGTAATAAGATGTGTGTTTGAAAAGCAAGTTCCAAACATGCAGTATTGAGAACATGACACAAAAGAGATCAAGTGCTTAATCACATTGTGATCCCTTTTCTTATGAAAAAAATCACACAGCTAGTTGAAGCACGGTCCAAAGATCTACTACATAAAGGCTCTGGGCCCCCAAAACACACTGGCTTTCAGTAGTAAGATGGATGTGAAGCATCATGTGGAGAGAAAAGCAATGAGTGAGTCACAGCAACTGGGCTAACATCTCTCTTACCAGTCGAGTCTGTGCTGTTGGCGGCCGACTTATTGCCGAACACGGAGTCAAAGTCGACATTAAGGCCTGTCGAACTGGGAGGCTGGGCAGCGGGAAGTGCAGAGAACCCTGTGTTAGAGGAAACAAGGTCAGACCTAAAAAAAACACACCACAGGCTGGTTCACCTACACGTTATGGCTGGAAAAATGCCAGAAAGGTAATTTTAAACAGTGGTTAATGTTTTCTTCCAGTTCATGTGTAATGCATAATTGCCATCATTAATTTAAATGAATCATTTCTGTTGTAGTCGAGAGACTTCCAAAAATGTCAGCTGTTTGACTGGGTTAAGCCCACAACATGATCGTAGCAACAAAAAAGCAGCTATTTAACTTCAACCAACAACAGCATCAACTTCATCATGCCAACCTATCCTGTCAGATAAAATCTCCTCATTTATTCCCCTTCTTCATTGTACCTGTAAAGTTCCATCTACCATCCTAAATGAGTATGAGCTATTTGAGGTAAAATGACTAATAAAATAAATAAATAAAAATAGGGAAAGTCACAAGATTTTATATTATTCTTGCTTTTCAAATTTTTTATTATTTAATTTAATTAAATAAATTGTGATAGTTAGACTAATTACATTAAATATGCAAAATAAAATAAACATTAGATGAGAAACAAAATTATAAATGTTGTCCTGCCAACTAATTGAAACCAAATTAAAGTTGAAATTAAATTAAAGTACTAAAAAAAAAAATCACTAAAAGTGAAATTAAAAATAAATTAAAGCTAAATAGGAATAATCATTAAAAAAATATATAAAAAAATGACAAAGGCAAATAAAATGACTAAAAATTAAATAAAAAAAATAATTCTAAATATTAACAAATATGTGAAAAATACTATCATCTGCGAAAAATGATAGGAAAATTCCTTTTTGGAATTTACATACAATTATACTGATTAATTGTTATTTTCAACTATTCCAATTGATAATGAATTGGACTAAATTAAGACAAACTATTAAAATGGCAACCCTATTAAAAACAATTATGTTCATTATAAAGGTTGAAAACGCATTGCAAACTGAAACTGTGAGCCGAATGTCTGAATCAACTTCCAGCCTGTTCCTACTAGCTCAACAAAAGCCCACCTGCGAATGGAACAAAAAAGGAAAAGAGATCGCTGTAGGACACAGAAAGATAGAGACAGGCTGGAGGGACGACACCTACCTCCGAATAGTCCAGCTACAGCGGAGGGCTCAGAGTGGAAGAGAGGAGTGTTAGGGTAGGCAGCCGGAGAGCAGAACGAGTCTGACAGGCCCAGAAAAAAAGTACAGGAGAGCCAGAAATGGGAAAATTAGTCAAGTGAGACAGGAATATGCAATAAAGAAGCAAAAATAATATCAGGAAAGGAATGATATAAAGCCTGCATACTCTATATTTAAGTAAAGAGGGTGAAGATAAAACAAAACAGTAGTTCATTTTTTGGGGGGAGGTAAAAAGCACTCTGAAAAAACGTCACTATGTTTCCTGAGGTCAGAAAACATAAATCACACTGGGACGTCTGTACCTGAGAGGAAGCAGCCCATCCGAGCAGAGGGCTCGACGGGTGACGCAACCGAACTGCTCGAATCAATAAAGGGATTGTAATTATCTGGAGAACCAAGAAATGAAATTGACATTTGGGAAATACTTTAAAACTTAACACTCTAAGGATGGGAGGAATAGAAAAGGGTAAAGGAAAAGGGCAGCAAAGCACAACCAAGCAGGTTTTTGGGTAAGGTGGTCCAGAGACCATCATACAGACCCATACAGAAAGAAAGACATCACCATATAAAAAGCAATTATCTGAGGTTAAATGTGGGCAAAAAGGACCACCAAACACAAATAGGGCACATGCATTTTTTAAGCAGTTAATTTGTACTTGGTAACAGCCATTCTCACTCTTGATCACACTCATTTATTCATATTAGACCAGCATTACTAGATCATAAAAGCTAAGTCCCCATATTACAGCTGTACAAACACAGTGGCAACAAAACATCTGTCTGTCACTCTCTCAAATATGTTATTGTTCGCTCCGAGAACATAATAAATAATGTCCTCAGCATAGAACAAACTCACAGAAGCTAAACTTCCATAGAAAGGCATACACACATTCACAAACAAACACGCACACAGGCTGTTTTTCAAAACCTAAGCTGTGTTCAGAATAGCATACTTCTCTTACCATCTCTGCAGCATATATTGCATATGACAATTTTAGAAATTATAATTTAGTATGATCTACATTTGCCAAAAAGTGCAGTATACAACCCAAGTACACTACAAGAATCACTGTATCCCACAATGCAATGCACTTGACGATCCATTTTTTATTCATTTCCACTAATGATACCTTTTTATTTTATTTTTGTTGTCACTGCAGTTGTTGTGTGTATCAATGAATTGAAAAATATTTTACATATGCCAATCAAGAAATACATTTTTTTCTTCATATTTCGATAAATAAAAAGCAACTAATAAAGCATGTAATAAAGTCATCGGGTTCTATCATAGACCCGGCGCAATGCGGCGCCAGGTGCGAAGCAAGTGTTTTTTGCTAGTTTCAGCCCGACACAGTTATCTTTATCACGTCCTGCGCCATGTTTAAATAGCAAATGCATTTGCACCCATGGGCGTGCTGGTCTGAAAACGAGGTGTGTTTGGGCGCATTGTTGGCACGTTGCTATTTTGAGGCAACTGAAATAGACTGTGCCATTGACCAACTGAAACCTGGTCTATGGAGCAATATATTTTTTTGTAATCTAATGAGCGAGTTAGTAATGTGCGCCTATAGGCGGGTCCACAACTCACGTACACTTTGTCCCGTAGATGAGACTCTGATTGGTTTATTGCATGTTACACCAAAACACACCCATGACTCATTAAGAGAATAGAGACAACCCTTTTAGACCATCTGCCGAGCATTTTTACCGTTAATAAACTAGCAAAAGTGGATTCGGACACGTCCTAAGTGCGCTTGTGCCGTGCGCTTTAGACCATGCGCTTAGATCGTTAAAATAGTGCCCTTAAAGTAAAATCCTAATGTTACTATATATATATCTTTTATAAATACATTAAATGTTTTAGAATTACACAACATTTATTGTATGTATGTATGTATGTATGTATGTATGTATGTATGTATGTATGTATGTATGTATGTATGTATGTATGTATGTATGTATGTATGTATGTATGTATGTATGTATGTATGTATGTATACACATATATGAAGAGTTCAGATGCAAAAGCCTTTAAGTGCCATCTGAAAATTTCTTCTAGAATGATCATTTTTATCAAGCTCGTATATTTAAGTTCAGTTCACTTAAATGACAATTAATAGGTTATTTTCATTGCCATTTAAGTTAAATTGCTGAACTTAAATATACAAGCTTGATAAAAATGATCATTCTAGAAGAAATTTTCAGATGGCATTTAGAGGCTTTTACATCTGAACTCTTCATATAGTAACATTAAATAAATATTGTTGTGTAATTCTATATAAAACATTTAATGCTGCTTAATTTTTTTAATACTTAACTAATTAGTATATGAAATTTAATTACATTTTCAGGGAAAACAGACTAGCACGCAGCAGGCGAAAGACAGCAAACAGTGCACTACATGAGAGAAAAGAACAGCCGTTTACCACCGAACATTTCATGACTGGGTGTCCTAGAGGAAAAACTAACAGCATCTGAAGACACAACAGGCAGATGGACAGGCTCAACAACAGGTTTTGTAAGGAAAGGATTTAAGTTTGGAATGGAGTCGTCAACGGCCTCTGTAGACGTGAAAGGATCTACACGGCCAAAGACAAGACAGAAACAGAAAATAACAAGAAGAGGTTAGAGAGAGAGAGAGAGAGAGCAAGAGAGAGAGAACATGCAAACAGAGACTAACAGACAAATGAGGTGGAGTCTGTTTGGTCTAGACTTGGATGCTTTCAGATGTAAATAAACTACCATCGCACTGGACTGAATGAGACATCTGACACACGCTGTAATGTATATGTTACATAAATCGTGCATCTAAGCTAAATGGACAGAAATGAATCAGGACAAACATTAGAAAGCATAAAATTGTATTTGACTGGCAATCAAATACATTGAGTGAACCTTAGTGTGATTTGCAGCTTTAAAGTTGTACTAAAATGATTAAATGCATACATATTTATGCACACAATATTAAATATTATTATTGTTACTCATTACTCAAACTTTGAAGCTGCAAATCCATAAAAACGTTTTTACTGGTTATGCATAAGGTCCAATAAAACTTTAGCCTGATTTGCAGCTTTAAAATGTAGAATGTTAAAATACTCTATTATATATTATTGTTATTAAAAAATGTTATTATCATTATTATTGTACAACTTGGCTATGCCATAGTTTAAGTAAACATTTAACCTGTTCTGAAACATACAAAAAAAAAAAAAGTAAAATAAATCAATAAAATACACACCATATTATATATTATTGTTAATTAAGTACAAATTTACAGCTGAAATGCAGCTTCTTTTTTTTTACTAAAATATTTAATAATAAAAAAGTAAAAAAAAAAAAAGTAATGTTGTATATATAATAGTTTAAATCCCAAAATCCAAAATCTTCTAGCTGTCATTTTCACTGTTAACATGTTAACCTAATATTAAAGGATTAGTTCACCCAAAAATGAAAACTCACATTTACTCACACATTTTGTTCCAAGACTCGGAATATGTTCAGTCGAAAGGATCACTTTTACAAGGAGTTTTTGGAGTGTGACAACCCAAGTTTAAATTTGTTCCCATTATCTTGGAGAAGTGTGGCCAGGATAGCCATCTAAAATGTCTCATTTTGTGTGTTCCACGGAATGAAGCTCATTAGGGTTTGGAACAACATAGGGATGAATAACTGATTACAGATTTATCATTTTTAGGTGAGCTATTCCTTTAAATGCAGTAGGACATGACATCAATCTGGTGTTGAAAAGTGTAAAGCCTGCTTGAAACTCCAACGAGCTTCAACTCACATCAAGATAATACATCAGGAAAAGTTGCCGAGCGTGTTTTACGCAGCATAATTCAATAAACACTGAAAGCTGCAGGCCTTTTCTGGATCTGCCTGGCTAATATCGGAAACCAATATTACATCAGTTCCATCATGTTAAATATCATGTTACACAGCCTATCAGCTCTTTTGGTTAAAAATTAGCCCCTTATTTAACAGTTTAGATGTTATTTAGATACATGCAACAAGAACATGGCTTCTTTCCTCAAGGATAAAAATCCAGAGGGAAAATTCATGGCTTCAGAGGAGAAGACCGTGTTGATGTAAGCTCGATTTCTTTGAGATACATATTAATGCAGATCTGTGAGTTCCTGTGGTGTGACCCGCTCACCTCCCCATGTGTTGGCTAAAGGCAGGCCGGTGGAGAGAGGCAGGGAGGGCTGGAACGCGGGCTGCAGGTCCAACAGATCGTTCGGCACCTTCGGAGTACTGGAGCCAGACAAACACAGAAACACATACACACGAATCACATTAATGTCTTCCATTAAAAGGCAGTCGAAGCGCCAAGCATTTCACAGTTATATGGGAAAGACAAACTTGGCATGTTGATTTGAAGTGCTTAAAGTGGAGACTTAGGGAGTTGAGGGGAAATTCACATGCAATCAATACCTCCTTCACAGCCAAATCCTGTCTGGGCAGGAATTCACACACTTATAGCACAAACAAGAGAACCGGAGCCTGATTTTAAACAGCTTTTTTTTCCTTTTTTTTCTACACAAAGCCACGCAGTTTCAGGACAGCAAAGATTAATCTGATTTGAACAAACCTCTAACCGCAAGTATAATAGTAATAAATGATGCTCGCCTTAGCAAGGACCATTATTAATGCATGTCCCCGTTGCTCTTTGGATGACATCATCATTATAAGCACATACGCCTGAAACGTAATTGCTGAGTTTAACTTGCCGTCACTGTGTAGTCCTGCATAGAGCCCTAATAAAACACTGAAAGCTGAAGATTGATGCCAAACGATTGCACATGTGCACTCATGCACCAACTGGGAAAATAATCACTACCAGCCGTGTATCATCAGAACAGAAAGACTGTGGAATCAATCATTAAATATACAGCAATTAGTTCTGCCCACAATCTAACTGGCTGAAAAGCATTTGAACTTTGCTGTTATTTAAAATCAACATAAAATGGCATTCCCAATAATTCACAATGTGACATATTTCAACTTGTACAGTATAAAAAAAATAATAATCAAAACATAAAATAATATATGTAAAAATTATATTATTTTGTTACACAAATGATGTGTAACAATTCAAATTATATTCAACAAGTAGACACAAATGTGCAGATACATATAAACACCATTGTTCAAAAGTTTGGGGTCAGTGAGAATAAAAAAAAGAAAGAAAGTGTCTTCTGCTCACCAAGGCTGCATTTAATTGATCAAAAATACAGTAAAAACAACAATATGAAAAATAACTGAGAAATAACTGTTTTCTAAGTTTATATATTTGAAAATGTCATTTATTCCTGTGACGCCAAAGCTGAATTGTCAGCATCATTACTCCAGTCTTCAGTGTCACATGATCCTTCAGAAATCATTCTAATATGCTGATTTGCTGCTCAAGAAAGATTTCCTTTTTTTTTTAAATCAATATTGATAACAGTTGTGCTGCTTAATATTTTTCTGAAAACTGTGATACATTGCATTCCCAGGATTCTTTGATGGATATAATGTTCAAAAGAACAATTTGACAGAATTGTTTTGTAACATTATGACTATTTTACTGTCACTTTCGATCAATTTAAAGCATTTCTGCTGAATAAAAGTATAATAAAAAATAATAAAAAAAATCGTACTCACCCCAAACTGTAAATATATAAAACTATTACCTGTTAGCAAAGCTACTGGATGTGGAGAACAGGTCAATGGCTTGGGCGGTACTGATGGTTCCCGTCGCCGTTGAAACGGGAGATGCTGCAGTCGTGGAGGATGTGGAAGGCTTCTTGGACAGTTCCTTCAAACGCTGCTCCTTGGTGTTGGAAAAACCAAACAGGTTAATTGCCTTGTTGATCGTGTATGCTCCAAATTAATCAGGTTTTATAAAACCTGATGTAGATGGTCGTCACGTACCTTAAGTGCTTTTAATCGAGCCTGCTCCTCCTCCAGAGCAGCCTGCTTTTCCCTCTCATCAACTTTGGTGAAAGAGATACCCGTGTTGGCCAAGGAGGACACCGCATTGGACAGCGTACTGGCTCTGAGTGGAAAGACAGACAGAGGATCTTATACAGTAAATATGCCACTGTTGAAAACACAAGGGTTGCATTAGTGGAAATCAGCGCTACTAGCATTGGCACAGAGCACATTTTTACTGCTTCCGCTACAGGAACCAACTTTGACTCTTTTTGTGGAAATCCAGGGTCAATGTCAGCAAAGCTTGCATTTTTTTAGCCTACATCCAAACTGCAAGTCATCAAATTCCTGTGCAACTTAGTTTAAACACCTGATTGTCCTAGAAGTATATGTAGCATTGAATAAAATAAGAAAATGAAATGGTTAATCAAATTATGTACCATTTATGACCTGATAAAAGATAGCAATACTTCTACTTGAAAAAAATCGAATTATTAAACAGCTACAATATTTATTACATGTGCAAAATATGAGAGAGAAAGAAAGAAAAGTTTCACTTTTGTAACGATCAGTACAGACCCAAAATAAATGAAATTGTACCAAAATACACACACGCACATTTTCAATATCTTGTGAATTTAGGTAAATACGATTTCTAAATGTCAGTATTATATTGTTGTCTGCATAAAAATCAATAACACTTTTGAAAATCGCCCTTACTTTAAAAAAACTGCACAGAACTTTTTTAACCTGACACAAAACTCCCTGAAACACCTCTCCCACACACGCAGATCCATGCATGAATGCAGAGCATGAAGAAGACAACCCCCTCACACACTAGAAAGTTCAAAATTAACTGCTTGCAAATCACTGTACCTGCTGGCGGCTGTGGAGTCTTTGACCTTTTTCCCCTCTAATGAAGCCAAATGCTGCTCGAGGGCGTCCAGAAGGCTACTAGGGGCCTGGAGGAATGGAAACATTACATTATTAATGTAATTATCTCACAGTCACAGACCACAGAACAAATATTCACGCACAACATACAGTACGGGTGATCATTCAATTGGGGGCAGGTTCAACAACATGAAATCTTGACAAACTATACAAAATGATCACGTCCTGAAAACACCTAAGGACCTAACTATGAACAACCTTCCACTAGATTTTGAAAGTTTTTCATGTTGTACTTTATGGTAATGATGTTACAATTTGATGAGTCACATTTTGGAGAAAAAGTTTCAAGTGGTAATGACATTTTTTTTGGGGGGTATAGCACAAAACAATACAAATATATAGCTGCTGTCATATCCAATACAGTGGACCGCTTTCTCTTTTAGCAAACGTTTCTTTGCGAACTCTCCATTACATTGCCTAATTTACAAAACTTCCTGATGTCAAATGCTCCAAACAAACATAATTCTCAGATTCAAAGACCTCTTATATGTGAAAATATCAAGGGAAATTTTATTCTAATTTTTTTTTTTTACAAAAAAAAAAAAAAGATTAATAGAAAAAAATTATATATATAATAATTATTGATTAGTTTGGAACTGACACATAAAGCTACTCACAGCTTAAGGTTCTAAAATGAATCTAATTACTTTTCATTCCATTATACCTAAATAGAACCTTTTTTTTTTTTTTTTTAAATGTTTTCTAAAATGTTTGGCATGATGGTAATGACGAAATGTTGGGTACAGTCATGCTATATTATCAATTATTACAAAAAAATTATAAATTGTTCACATAAATACTGAATGAACTGAAAATCTCAAAAACATACAACAAATATGAATGTCCCCCAAATTGAAGAATCAGTACTGTACAAAAACACAGATCGCATGCAAAGGTACAAGCCAAAGGCTTCGAAACACAGAGAGAAGAGAGTGAGATGCAGGTACTTACACAAACTGTAAACTGAAAACGAAAGATAAGGAAAGATACAGAATATAAAGGTGGTAGTTTAACAAAGGTGTTTTCAGAGTATTTTAGAAACTGCAAAATAGTGAAGCAGAATAAAAACAAACCCAAAGAGCTTGCAAATGTAAAAGTTTTTTTTTCTTTTTATGTAAATGATTTTACTTAATTTTTTTAATCTCACTACAATATATATATATATATTTTTTATCATTAAATGAAAAACTAATATTAACTGATCACGACCTCTGACTATTGAGGGGAACCTGTCCCACTTAATATTAATGATGATTCTGCCCTTCTGCAATCTTACAAAATGAATCCCATTCTTTTTAATACGGTCTCCTCAACGCACAAACATGTAAAAACGTAGTTGTTGAAAAGAAAAAGAAAACAAAAGAAAATCAAACCTAAACCTGATTCTGTTTCCAACCTGTAAGCTGCTTACAGTATCACACCTTTATGTGCTGTATGAATCGAGCATTAAGGACAGTTAGAATAGTTTCCCCCACGGTGTCATGCAGAGATGTCCGCATGCACCAGCGGTTTGCAGCAGCACTGCACAAGCAAATTAGCTGCAGTTCTAGAACTCTCAGATGACTTTTCCATGTATTAACTCATGTTAAGTATTAAGATTTCTAGGTAACTGCAGGTTAGAGAGTTCTACAACCCACACTCGTTTGAATCTAATGTAGCCGTGCTAAGTTTAGCTGTGGAGCTCAAGCCGTGTCTTGCAGGAAGAAGAGTGACAGATAAGTAGCCGATAGGCAGAAAGGGAAGACAGTCAGTCAGTGTAAGTTTTTCCTCAAAACCAAAGCCAATATATTTGTGTCCTCACCTGTGACAGGTCTGGTATGTCCCCTCGATCAATTCCCACTTGCTGTAATGAGCAGGAAAGTTGTTGTTTTTAATGTGCGCCCCATGCATATTGGCTCATTATATACGCTGGCTTACACCATCTTACCTCTGCCACTTTGAGAAACTCTGAGATTCTCGTCATTCGAGTGAGGAATTTCTTATAGATGTCCAGGCCTTCTTTACACTGGGCTTTCTTCATGTCAAAGTACTTCTCTGCAGATGAGAAAAGGTATGAAGTCAGATTTTTAGATTTCCATTTCCCACCACATTTTCAGGGAGCTTGCTTGCTTGCTTCACCCCGTGACTTCACTAGACCGAGTTATGCTTGGCATCTGTCATCACAACATGACCCGAAGCAGCTCTCACTAGTGTGTCAGTCTCTCACAGAAACTCTCTTCCAACATGTAACCACTGAACGAAGCCAACGAATGCCGAAGCCACAGTATAGAGCCATCCAACACAAACACTCTAAGTAGGGCTGCTGTTTTAACAAACACTGCAGTAGCGATTTGAACTGCAATATGATAATCTCATATTGCTGCTGCTTAGATATCATACATACAAAATAAGGCAAAATTAATTCATAATAAAACAGCAGCTCTTCAACAGGCCTTGCAAACACTTAGCTAGAAAGCAATGCCTTGGCTCTGAATTAATAGAACTGAACAAAACCTCTTTTGCAGACACAAATGTACACAGATCTCTTTGCATTCACATTGTTGCTGAATTTGAAAATGGACTTTAGTTGACTCGGTACACAGTTTTTGTTTGGAACCCATTCACCTGAAATATACCTGTAATAATATCTTATTTTGATTACTTGTGCAACCCAACTTTAATGTTTCGTTATTAAATTCTGCGTTCTCAACATCAAATGATCAATCTTTGATGAGACAACATCACAAGGTCTGGATAACCAAGTTTAATCACACTCTTGCTAATCATCTCTTCAAGTTGAAATTTGCTAAGTTTTACTGCCCTTAACAGTAATGTTGATCTTACTTGGCTCAAAAAATAAATTCTGAGACTACCGATATGTACACGAAGGGTTTGTTTTATGAGCTACAACTTTCAGGCAATAAACAAGCCGTCATAAAACTGAGTGACGTGTCAGGTCAGAGTCCTATGCAGCTGTCAATGAGTGGGTTGATATTGTAAGTTTAAAGGTCTTTGTAACAGGAACCAACAGCAGAGATAACTGGAAAAAGACAATATGTAGGGCAGCCCACAGTGAGTTTTGAAAGCTCAAATAGGATAACAGCTCACCAAGCAAGTTGATGATCCCTTCATTATAGGCCGCAAACAGACGGATGGCATCTTTAAACAGAAGCATGAATGCGGCGTTAATGACCCCGTTTGTGAGCTCATTGGCATTTACCTGCAGACACAAAACAAGCCAAACTGAATTTGATTTGGGACGATTATGCTGCAAGAACTGATAATTCTACAAAAACAAGTGGACCATTGACGAAAGGTCAAGCTGTTGGCAGACATGTAGCAAAGTCTAGCTGTCGTCGTCATAAACTCACGTTGAAGTCGAGGAGCGCATCCATCTGGTTTTGGATAATGGGGATGGTCTTTAGGAGCTTTTCTGTGTTCATAGTTCTCATTACACCGTCCGCCCTTTGACAACAAAAACGACAACCACACAAATCAGTAAAGAGTTCTCATTTTTGGATAAACTTTCCCTTTAATACTTAGAAAATAGACTTACCCTCGTTTTACTTTTGTGAAGTCAAAAGCCACTTGTCTGTATGAGACTGCCTTTTCGTTCAGGTAGCGGCTGTACCTCCGGATGAAGGTGGACATGTCATATCCTGCACGAAGAACAGAACATGTTGTCTTGAGTTCACAGCTACTCTCGGGTTGTTGAACTTAGTTAGTCGTACAGCAAACTATATTCTTGTGTTCTGATTCTAGATATTTAAAAATGCGAGTCTTTGATGTTTTAGTTGAATCCTGAGCACAATATTTCAGTATGATTGTGACTAATTTTTTATTGCTAAGAGGAAAAAACATTCCGGTTTCCATAGGGTTAGTAATGCATGACACAGCCTAGAACCCGTAAGCTTTATCTGACTCAACTAAATATGACAGGTCATCGTGATGTGTACAAGTCTATGCCGCTAGTCATAAGCTCAAGTACAAGCATACTAAAGCCAAAAGATACAACACATAAAAGTATTACAAATACAGCTTCTACAATAATTATGCAAATGAGAACAAGACATATTTCATTCATCTCCAGAACACAAATTAAGATATTTTTGATGAATCTGAGAGCGGTCTCACTTCTTCGTAGGCTGCAAGGTAATCGATATCTGCCATTCCAGAAAAGTTAGTGAAAACATTGTTAAAATAGTCCAAGTGACTCAACCTTAAGTTTATCAAGCGACGAGAATACTTTTTGTGTGCAAAAATAAAGACTTTATTCAACTATTCATTTTCATTTGTATATATGTGTGTATGTGTGTATGTATGTATGTATGTATGTATGTATATATATATATATATAAAGTAAAATGCCCAGCAATGACAAAAACTCGGACAAAAAGTAGGATCAAGGTGAAATATTGCAGGGTGCCTCAGAAAGAACTTCTGAGCCAGGAAGTTCTAGTCACTTTGAGAAAATGGGCCCAGAGTCCTTCTTGAAAGACTCTCCTCTGATTCCCCTGCTGCCTGCTGATTGCTGGCTGCCAGGCAGCTTCTTAACATGGGAAAAGCCTTGGGTAAATAAAACTACTAGTGCTTTATTTAAGCTGAAAGTCGGCCATGTTGCCGAACAGGTCCCAAAAGGGAGTTCAGGGAGAGAAGAGCAGACAGACAAACAGAAAGAGAGAATTCTTCCATTGCAGACCCTCCAACACCACATCTGACCATGACTAACACTAAAATGATAGAACTGTGAAAAGGCAGCCCATGTTCTGTCAGCTCCTCAAATATTCATAATTTCTGCATTTGTCATAGATTTGGCTGCTCATGAAAATAGATAATGCAGCTGCAATGTGTTTGGAAAAACAGAATGATTAATGAAGTGTCGGGCTGAAAACACCTACCTTGTAACCCGCTTTTGTCCAAAAAATTACTGAGGTTGAATAATGTGTTTCTGGAGGCCAGATATTGTACAAATCTCTGTCAACATGAAGAACAAAGAGTTCATGTTGCAATTTATTCTGAAGTTAGTCACAATGCAAATAAATAGTATTGTCAAAGGCACAAGGGTAAAATTGATTGACTGTGGCACATGTGCTGTTTAAATGCTTTAGCTAGAGCCCTAATACAAAACTATGATCAAACACTGCTGAAAATACCAACAGTTAAAGGATTAGTCCACCAAAAAATGAAAATTCTGTTATTAATTACTCATGTCATTTCAAACTTGACTAACTTTCTTCCATGAACCCAAAAGGTGAATCCTGGCCACTCTTTTTCAATGTTGACTAGGGTTGTAAAGCATCAAAAATGACACAGAAGCATTGTCATTTTTGAGACTAAAAGCTCCAGTTCTAATTCATCATGTTCTGAAAGTATTCTGAATCATTAATCATTCAAAAGAGTGGCCAGGATGTTTAAAAATAATAATAATTAAAATAACTCAAATAAAATATAAATACAAATGTAATTACAATAAAGAAAAAGTAAAAAAAAAGAGAGAAAATAATAATAAAATAAATAAATAAAAAATTGTAAGAGTTTGGAATCACAAGACAGATTTGAAATTTTTCGGGTGACCTATTCAGGGGTTCTTCAGGTTAGAGAATTCAGGCTAAAGGTGGAGAGTGTGTACAAAAGTGTGTGTGTGTGTGTGGCTGACCTCATTGCCGTAGACCATAATGTGGTGTGTAGAGATGAGAGATTTAAACACGACCACCCAGCTGGTGTTGGTGGTGCGCTCGAACAGCGTGTCGGCCAGCTGAGGGATGTTCACATTCATCTCGTTGGTGCACTGGATCAGATCTGGTGAGAGAGAGTTGAAGGAGGTCACTGTGTTAATAATTCAAACTGTCACAGCGTTTATATTTGTGCCTAAAATAACTGAAACCGTTTTGGTTTGTTAACATTTGTTAGAACCCTTCCATTACAGATTTCTTCAAAAGGCATACACAGTGTCCAAACTAGTGGTCAACTGAAGGGTTATGCAATGACAGATGATGATACTGACATAAAGAGAACAGGGTGGTCAATGGTTGACACTAGACACTATAATTCAATTGTCTGAGGTCAGTAAGTAAAACTTTTATTCAGCAAGGATGCATTAAATTGACCAAATGCGACAGCAAAGACATTTAAAATGTTACAAAAGATAAACAATAAAATTCTTACTTTCTACTCAAATGTTGAAAATAAAATGATCACGTTTCCACAAAAATATGAAGCCGCACAAGTTTTTTAAACAATGTTATTAATAAGAAACGTTTCTTGAGCAGCACATCAACATATATAATTATTTCTGAAGGACCATGTGACACTGAAGACTGGAGGAATGATGCTGAGGTCACAAGAATAAATGACTTAATTTTTATTTATTTTAAAAAGCAGTTAGGCTATTTTAAATTGTAATACTATTCACAATGTTACTGTTTTTACTGTATTTTTTATTAAATAAATGCAGCCTTTTTTTACTTGGATTTATTACTGAATTCATATATATATTCAGAAGTTATCACTTGCAAATTGTGACAAAAGTTTGTTGGTCAAAAATCCCATTGCAGATTTTATTGCAAGTTAAAAAAATTATTCTCATCGGCTACGATTATCTGGCCAGTGTGAATGTCAACAAAATTACAAGCATTTTTAAAAAAGATTTTAATTTACCTTTTTTTGCATTATTTTTGTTGACAAATTATTAGTCAATCATTATTATAATGCCATTGAGAAAATTAATGACTCAACCTTGAAAAATAAATAATCATAAAAATTATTGACTAAAAGATGTACAATTTAATAATTACAATGTAATTTACATTAGTGTAAAAAAACAAACAATTACTTGATGCGTGAAACTTCTGTATCCTTTTAACCTTCACAATGATTAGTCAATCATTCTTATAATTCCATTAGCATTAAGAAAATGAATGAATTTAGCATGTGTAAAAAATAAAAAAAATAAAAAACACGTAAAAATGGGTTGATGCGTGAAACTTCTGTGTCCTGTTAACCTTCAAACTCATTGCCACAGTTTCCAATTTAGTGACCTAGCGAACCTAGTGAAAAAGCCGCTGTTTCCAGAGAACCATCTGACTCTGTGAACGTGTGTGATGCTAAGGTACAACTGCTCAATGCGTTAGCATTCAGAGCTGACATGGTGAGAGTGAGAGACACGCATTGATATCCTGTTCATTATTAGTTCTTTGGCTGGGCTCCACAGCCATCTGCGCTTCGAGAGCAAGTGCGGGATCCCTCAAGGCTTTCTCTACGCCACCGACACTGTGAGACTCATTCAGGGCTGCAGCTTATCATGCCATTCATGAAACCTCCCACAGACGGCGAGGGAGGACAAATGCAGCCTCTCTCCACTGGGAATCAGATCTGAACGGGTATATATCATCATAATGTTTTCTGGAATCAAATGAAAGAGAAAACCATGGAAGCTGGTTTCCGCCACAGAATACAAAAAAAATACATAACTGCAACTTTATATTTCACAAATCAATTTTTTTTCCCTTTACAACTGCAAGTTTATTTTTCATTCTTCTGACTTTTTTTCTCAAAATTGCGAGTTAATAATTTGGACTTTTTCTCACAACTGTGTTTAAAGCTGCAGTCCGCAGTTTTTCCTCTTTGTCGCCATCTCTGTTCGAAATCTGCAATTGCAGTTATTCGCAGAATTATCAACTTTACGTGTGTTGTGCCTCGGCACAGCGCGGATGAATCCAATGTTGAGGAGAATGTGCGGCTGTCAGTCACTGCGTCGGTGTGGATACTGTCATTCGCAATCACAGATTCTACTTTTTGGAAGTATGACCAACATAAGAATTTTCACCAGAAAATGTCATCTGAACAAGTAAGTAACATCCACTTTTGTTCTGACCAACTATGGGGAAAAAAAGCATTGCAGTAAATCGCGCCGATTAAATCTAACGATTGCTTATCGTATCACGTCAAACCATGCAAATTATACTTTGTTTTCAAATTGTTAATGTTAACAACATCAGCATTGCGTGACTACATTTAACGCCCTTCCGATATTTATCCTTGTTTTCGCATGGGCCCGGTTGCAGTCTCTTTTTTTTCTGTACCCACTCCGAAGTCTTTCGCGTTTTACAACAGGTGAATCTCCAGTTATCACTGGTGATTGTCGTTTGAACCTTTCTGGATCCGCCATCAAATTGATAAGTTTAATTATATCAAGTGCTGTGAGAAAGGGCTATAAATCTCCACCTCCATCATCCTCACACGCAACATAGCCTACTAGCCGAGACTCCTTCTTTATGTGTACAGATGTGACGTAATGACGCAAAGACATGCTCGAATTTCCTGTGGAAATCCACCAGTACCCACTGGAATTAAAAACATTATTACAAGCTTACCGTTTTGAATCGAGCTAAGGCAAGCAGATAGTTTTGAACTTTTAACCCAAAAAAGCTACGGACTGCAGCTTTAAATCTCACAATTCTGACTTTTTTCCCCCCCTCGCAGTTACGAGTTTAGATATGAACTCAGAACTGTGATATACAAACTCACAATCATAAGGAAAAAGTTCAAATTGAGATAATTCGCTTTTTTATTTTTTATTCCTTGGCGAGCACAAGCTTTCATAGAAACCACTTCTAGACATACTTAAATGAAAAGGCCACTTCCACCCCTCTCTACAACCCATTTCAAAGACAAAAAAGTAATTACACTCTGCCCAACAAATTGCCAGCCAATATTAGTGCATACGCAGCCTTTTGAAGTGGGAATGTGAAAATATGCTGCACAGTGAGCATGGGTGGTCAACAGAATGCACTCTCTTTTACAGATAACATCCACCATTTAAACCTGCACAAAGGCTTGGCCACGTGACAACAAAAGACTTTTCAGAGCCAACACAAAACGCCTGTGCGGAGCATGACGGCGTTGAAAGTGTACACGTCCATGGGGCTCAAGTGAAAGATCAAAGCCAGAAGACGACGTGGACTTGATGTTTGATGGGGTTATCGTCCTACGCCAGGGTAACTAGACACTGTCGGGTTTACCCTACACTCCCCTTATGTAGCCAACAAGCACATTTGAAAGGAGAAATGAGAGATCTGTAGGAGTCATTTCCAAAGTAGACCCACCCAGTCTGTATCTCTATCTCTCTGGAGTGGAGACAGACATGATTGATGGCATCATGTGTATCCAACCATGTGATGGTCACATGATGAGTAACAAACCAGTCATGTGACCTGCTCTGCCTGAACATTAAAGCATCTGACATTTTCCCTGATGCTCAGCCTACTTGAAAGCACAAAAAAAAAAAAAAAAAACTTCTTGTCTAATAAAATATCCACGTTATTCTGACATTGGTGCTCATAAGCTGAAATTCCTCCAGGGTAAATAATGCAATATTCAAAGTAGTCGCACTCCATAATGTGCACTGACAGTGTTCTCTCTGTGTCTTTATTTGCATCCATAAAATATGTTGAAGGAAAAGGTCGATATTACAGGGATAGTTCACCCAAAAATTGTAATTGTCATTTACTCAACCTCATGCCAACCCAAACCTTTATGTTTTACTTGAACTCTGAAGAACTTGGAATATAGAGCACAAATGGTATACATTTAAGACGCTTTTGCATCTTTTTTGAATACTGGAAGCTCTAGTCTCTATTAACTGTAAAATTCATTGGGGAAATAAGTTATTTTTGTGTTCTACCGAAGAGAGAAAGTCAAAATGGGTTTGAAACAACATAAGGGTGAGTAAATGATGACAATATTCATGTGTTTCGAAACTTAAGAATAACAGGTCACTTCTATGGTATAACCTAGTAATGGAGAAAGCATTTATTTTAGACCTGACCCACCTAATGATTAAGGTTACCCTATGCAAAACTACACCAATTTCCTTATGGTAAATGACAAGACACACTCATTTTGTCCAAATTAATCAAGTTAATTAAAAATACATTACAAATTTAATTCAAATTATATATATATATATAATATATATATATATATATATATATATATATATATATATATATATAAAAAATATATATATATATAAAAAAAATATATATATATTAAAAAAAAAAAATATATATATATATATATATATATATATATATATATATATATATATATAGGCCCCATAAATACTACAGTTACACCTTACTTTATTTGTAACTTTGTTATATTTATCTATGCTTGTAATTAGTGTATTGTTTTCTTATTTTTCTACTGACTGTTCACTTGCCTTTAATAATGTTTGAACTTTATTACAAAGTTACATTTGCCCCCTAATTTTTATTTTTTTCTTGCTGACTGGAAAAATGATCAGATCCATGACTCAAAAACGTAATATGATACGGACCTTTAGTTTTGAGATCCGTTGAACGACTAACAATTACACTTCAAGAACTTTCCACTTGCATTCTAAAATAGATCTCTTGCATTTTAGAAAAAAGATCTCACACATCCTTATTTGTCATTGACCCATTTGCATTTCATAATACATCATTATCAGGAGAGCATGACTAACGTTAATAATTAACAAGGAGAACTGTTGATTGTCAAGGGACATTGATCTCAATGTTAGCGATAGGCTGGGCAACATACTGTCATATATTAATGCATTGTGTGCCAGATGAAAAAGATGAAAAAAAAAAAGTTTTTTTCTGTTTACAACGCTAAACAGATGGATGGTGTTTGTGGAGAAACAACAAACTTGAAGTCCTAATGGCATCAATACATTATAATGGTCTATAGTCTTAAAAACATTTATTTTTGGAAAAGGACAGGAGAACATAGTTGACTCAGCAACAGGATGCTGCAAACTTCCTACAGTTCATAGAAGGGAAACCGATTCAACATGAATCCTTTAAAACGGTCAGTCATAAAACAGACTGATGATGGAGCTATTTAGATTCTCTGATCCCTGAAGTGGACAAATGGCAGGAGGCTACAAGACACACAGACCAAGAAACAGACAAAAAACCCAGATAGAAACCAACACTGATGGAGAATAGTGAGGCCGACATGGGTATATTTCTCCATCGGGGCTCTGTTCCGCTTCAGGCAGACCCATTTGTGAGGGCAGAGGACAGGAAACCATTAAGTGAATGATTGCTCCCCTGATTCAAAGGCTTTAACTCGCAGACAGATAGAAGACATTATCCTGCTCTGCATCACATAAACACGATCCACAAAGGGCCTACTATACCTGCAGACTAACCTGGACGGAAAGGGAAAGACCAATAACACGGGTCAGAAGACTTGGTCAAGAAGAACTCTTGAGAGTTATCAGGTAATATCAGATTAGATACAGTAACCTGTGCCTGTGATTCACCAAATAGCATGTTAAAGTCAAAATCTCTCCGGTGAGCCTTCTTAAATTTAACGTCATAAAAAAAATCTTCAATAGATGAACTGGTAAAACAAACGTCTTAATGATCATTTTAAGATGCCCTATATTTGGGGGGTGGATAAATCGCGATACAGCCTAATGTGATTATTAAACTTCAAAAGGCAATGATAAAAAAAAAAAAAAGAGCGCTTCACGTTGCAATGTCAAAAGGCGGTGCTTGCTGGGCATTCTACATGCTCGCGCAACAGCGTTTCAGACTGCATAAAAGTGGTTCACAATCAGTGAATAGTGCACATTTATGCCAAGCGATTGCTTATGAAATCGAGTTGATGAATTATGACAATGTCTACTTTATAGTCTTTACTGTAGTCCCTCATCTGAATTTGAAGGATCAGTCCGCAATAGTATAGACACTTCAAAATAAGAGTCCCGGTGTATTTCAGGCTTGTTTATAATTTAAAGTCACACATAACGTGTACGTCTTTTTTTCCCCCTGCCTGGCCATTATTGGTATTTTGGTTACACAATAAACTGTATTTGATTTAAGTTAATTTCCATTTAATGCACAGTAAACTATTGTAGTTTCTGGCTGTGATGTTCCCTCACAGGAACATATACATATATAAAAGAGAATAATTAAGTGCTGCGTGTAAATCACTTTTCAAAACACATTATAATTAGACAATATTGCTTTCCATGCGGACCATGTGGTAAACATCCGTTCAGCACCAGTAAAAGCAAAGAAAAATGCCACATGTACAGAGCTCACTGGCTAGAGGAAGAAGAACATATCTGGGTTGGAATGCAGGCTTGACTTCAGTGTTGTAGAATCCAGAGCATGTCGAGGAAGTGGAGGTAGAGAGAGAGAGAGGATCAACAGGGAGAATGAAGGAGACAGCTGCAAAGAAATCAGGGAAACACACCACACATAAACATGGATGTGCCAAAAAAAAAAAAAAAAAAAAACTGCTGTGAACTTGGGAACAAAATGTCAAACAAGCAAATGTTTTTCTTGTTTTGTTTTTTTAAATATGACAAACAGAAAATCTAAAATCACCCCACTGGACTTTTCCCACATTTAGACAGTGACGTTCAGAATGAAGTAGCATGTTTGCAGTGAGAAGAAAACTCTACTGATTAGACTTGAGGAGTTTTGACTCGTGAATTTCCCCCGATCCAGCTCTTGATGGAAGTCACTACACTCTCCTATCTGCAGACATCTCCCGTCTAATCAGCTCCCGACATTTTTCTGATTTACGGAACAACTTCCTGTTGGCTGTTTAGATTTTGAATAGTTGGCGGCCTACAAGAATGCAGGAAGTATCTTGATGGTCCACTGGGTTCATCCAGGACAAGACACTTTGCAGTCAGGAGCTTGTGAGACGTCTGGGAGCAGGAATGCTGATCAACTCCCTGTTCTAACTCAGTGCAAAAATAATAATTCTGTCAATGTTATTATGAAATTAAAACAATAAGGCCCGGTTTCACACACAGAGGGTTTAGACTAAGCCAGGATTAGGCCTTAGTTCAATTAGGGGATTCAAGTAGCTTTTATAAACGTGTCTTAGAAAAAAAACATTACTGGTGTGCGTCTTGAGACAAAACAATGGCATTGACATTTTAAGACATGTCAGAGCAAGTTGCTTTCAATTAAAAAGTATCAAACATGCATTTTAGTCTAGGACTAGCTTAAGCCTTGTCTGTGAAACCAGGGGTAAATACCATTATGGTGCTCTTCAATGTGGTGCGCATGTAAACCGACCACCTCTTTGTCTTTACTACTAGTTATAGCACGAAATAAACATGAACGAAGATCAGAAATTATGTTGAAAGAAACAGTCCTACGAGTACTAGTTTAGACTAAACTTATTCTGGAACTGTTTTGTGATGCTTGGTGAGTGGCAACCCAACAGAACGATCCGTTCATGCCCTAAATATCGGTCATCATCACACAAAAAGCAGTAAGGAGGGAGTCGTAACTAGTGGTGCACGATATATCGGCCGCCGATATAATATCGGCCGATATGGTCATTTTTTTACACATCGGTATCGTTCCGATGTCAAAATATGGCCGATGTGAACAGGCCGATATTTAATGTGTGAAGCTGAAGAGGTTGATGTGAGAGAAATACACATTTCATACAGATGACATAAGCAGAGAACAGTCTGTTTTCTTTCATTTTGAATTGTTCTGTTTAAAAATAGAAGTTTCAAGCTTTCTATATATGTCTCAGGTCTGTGAGGCAGGTAGGTTTCGGTTCATTTATGAGACGCGCTCCAGGTTCACGCGCCGTCGCCTCTGTCCTGATTAAATATTTTCTAGTATATTTACTTTTTATTTATTAAATCCAATTCAATTCGTTGATGAAACATTGATCAAAATTAAGATACAATTAGGTTTCGGTTCATTTATGAGACGCGCTCCAGGTTCACGCGCCGTCGCCTCTGTCCTGATTAAATATTTTCTAGTATATATACTTTTTATTTATTAAATCCAATGCAATTCGTTGATGAAACATTGATCAAAATTAAGATACAATTAATACAAAACGAAATTAAATTTAAAGACAGGCTTTGTGCTTTCTGCTTGAGGTCTCTGTGAAAGTTTTAAAGCAGTTTTTAAGTGCCGAGAGCGCTCACGTCCGTAACATTGTTAATGCAGTCCAGTGCGACTTATGTTTTTTTCCTCCTCATGACACATTTTTGACTGATCGTTTTTTGACTCGTAGATATTTGAATATATTGCTTGATATATGATACCTATTCGAATTTGATTTTTCTCAAAAGTGACAGCGCGTGTGATTTGTGGATTCTGATAAGCGCGAGTGGAGAAACAGGCGTTTATTTATTCATTCTCAGTGTTGAGAAACGTAGCCTTCATGTGTTATTGTGTTAATAATAACTAAAGTAGCCTACCTAATTATGTTACATATTTAGTTTGTATGAAAACTATCGCGTTCGTTACTTATGGATTAAAAAAGTAGGCTACCGGTGCTGCGCGAGCTCTCTCTCACAAACACGGACGCGCGCACATAGAGAGAGAAGATAATTGTAAAATGAAAACGGGCTAAGCAGAGAGCACTATTTTTCATGTGTTATTGTGTTAATAATAACTAAAGTAGCCTACCTAATTATGTTACATATTTAGTTTGTATGAAAACTATCGCGTTCGTTACTTATGGATTAAAAAAGTAGGCTACCGGTGCTGCGCGAGCTCTCTCTCACAAACACGGACGCGCGCACATAGAGAGAGAAGATAATTGTAAAATGAAAACGGGCTAAGTTTAAATTTTGTTCTTGCTTGTTTGTTTTTTTCTGTCAAAATGTCAGAAAGCATTTTGTATTATCCATCCGTGTTTTTAAAATTCGTTAAATGACGGACGTTTTACTGTTAACACAGCCCATATGTCGGATTCGTCTTATAGCCTACTTGTTATTATTTTTAGAATAAGTGATTCGTTATGCTATTATTGGACTCCTGTCTATTCATTGTCAACTGTTTTCTATAAATATGTTTGTATTGGCTAACATTTATTCAGCTGCGTGTCCTGTTTAAAATGTGCAATGTTCAAACGCAAAGACAGTCACAAGAAGCCCTTTTCCCTGTGGTATTTTTTAGAATAATATTTGGATATTGGAATAATAAATGAAGTAGCCTATCTTAATTGTACACATGTTCCTGTTTTTTTTTGTTTTTTTTGACTGTTTTCTAAGGGTTTCTTAATTTTAGACAAGTTGACCAGCACACATTATATGCAATGCAATGTGTGTATGTGTGACATATTTTGCACACAGGTAAAGGTGCCCAATATCAGTCATTTCTAAAGTAAAAAAAATGTGTTTTGGAAAATAGCTCTTTATTTGATAATCATTAAAATTTGTTTTCTATACAGAGATATCGACATCGGTAAATATCGGTATCGGCCATAACAACAATATTAATATCGGTTATCGGTATCGGCCACAATTTTCACATCGGTGCATCCCTAGTCGTAACCTTTCTATCTCTGCTGTATTTGGGTTGGTGTGACTAGTTACATAATATCTGATCACTTAAAACTGGTGAGGTAAAGAGGCACTTTGCTAATGGCATACTGGGTCAATAATTTAGGAAATGGAACACTAAGAAAGCCAACTACAAATGGCTAGGAGGTTCAAACAGTGACTCTAAAAGCTGTACTGGTCTCCATTCACACACAGCAGGGCAGCGAGTCAGCACTCTTTCTAACCGACTGTCATTTGAAGCCTTTCTGGTCACATGCTACATTTCTACACAGGTACACACACACACACACACACGACTGACTTACAGTGGATCTCTGCCAGAGAGATCGGACACCATAAAACAGGTCCAAGGGGTCACTGTGTTGAACTTGGAACAGATGACATTTTATGGGTGTTGTAACCACGCTGATGGGATGAGAACGCTACAGTCAACGCTACATAAGCTTTCCCGCCCTAAAACCTGGTAGATGCACAGACGCTCAGGGTGCTTTCAGACTGCCATTTCCGTGACTTCAACCTCAAAATTGGGCTTAAGTGTGTATTTGCAAATATAGATACTAAACAGTAGGAACACCAATCAAGATGAGAGCACTTTAATCTACGATTACAACAAAACTGATCCGATTTCCGCTGGCTGTCTAACGGTTCATCAGACAAGATGCATTTCACATCCTGAAAAACTACAGCAGTAACCAGGCGGACAAAACAACGTAATTTTTGCTTTGACTACATTCTGAACCAGCAATCAAGTACACTACACTGCGTGATAAACACTATATAATCTCAAACATTCTTCTACATGCTCCCCAGAAGAGCTTTGCGGTTGTAAGAAATAAAGCTATCTGATGAAAAACGCATAATGAGTTAAATCAATTCAAGCACAAAGTTTGCTAGGAGTGGCTGTGCATCTTAAATCTGTAAAGATAAGTGAGTGTGTACATATGTGTGTGTGTGTGGTGGCGTTTGGTCTCAGGCAGATTCTAGGAAGCGTCTATCATATTGCAGAACTGACTCATATGAATGAGCACCCAGAATAAGCCTTGATCCCACAGAACTTGCTTACACAGCACCGGGACACGGAAGGCCAGCCAACATGACTTCAACAAGTCATGGAAATACAACAGTGGAAGGTCTGCGGTTGATGGTGGTGGTGTGTTTATGTGTGTGATGATCACCTTTAAATAAATTCAACAACTACCGATCCAATCTCTCACGCTGAATCCACCAGTTTACGAACACTAAACCATTCAGCACACATAAGGAAGTTTGCACGCTATTTATATCCATGGGCCATTATTTAGAATCAGTCAAATTTCCATCCACTGTAAAGACCAAATAAAAAACATATGCTTTCAAACACACGATTATAGCAGTTGCAAAAAGAAAATAGGCAATATAAAAATCTAAATTTCTAGTCAAAAAAAAAAAAAAGATTAATTTGTAAATAGATCACATTACAATATAGTATCATGCTGATTTCAAATGAAATAAAATAACTGTTAAAGGCATAGGTCACCAAATTAAAATTCTTTCATCATTTACTCATCCTCATGTCATTCCAAAACCATAAGACTATCGTTCATCTTTGAAACATAAATAAATTGATTTTTAATAAAATCAGAGATGTCCATCCACTGAAAGTCTATTTTACCAAAACTTTGATGCTTCATAAACACATTGTATAAAAAAAATATGAATAAATGAAGAGGTTTAATGCTTTATATGAGAGATTCAATTATTATTAATTTATTTTTTCTTCACTTATTATTATGCATTAACATTGATCAACACGCATACAAAGAGTACATTTTTGGGTGCACTATCCCTTTAAAAGGTGAAGCATGCAAAATTGTATTATGGGCGGGACCAACTGATTGCCCAGCCATTAGCAGATGGAGGGGGAATTAGGCTAGTATTTTCAAATTGCTGGCAGAGAAGAAATTACACACTTGAACCAATGTGAACCAGCATTACATTTAGTAAAGCTTGAGCAGTATGAGTGCTCTGTATTTGCTTAGGCTAAATGCAACTGAACACACTTAAGCCTTACTGACTAATAATGGTGGACATTATGGAACAGAAGCCGACATCCATATATGGACATAAAAGAATGGACTGTATAAGGCACAGCAACCCACTGCAATAAAGACAAGTTAGTCTTAAATTGGTAAACTCAAACTTCGCAATAAGCCAAAAATTAAACTTACATTCTGATTTTTTTTTTTATTAATCAAATCACTGTGTCTTTATTTTTCTGTATATCAGATTAGAGTGGTAGGACTAAACGAAATTGCATTATTTAATTTTTTTTACTATGTTGTTTTTACCTAAAATGTTTTCCTAAACTAAAACATGAAGAAACAATTGGAGGACATTTTTCAGCCAGCTGGTCATTTCAGGAATAAGGGTAGTTGAAGAGGAATGTTCTCCCTACCCCGGAAACCCGGCCCAAATCGAAGAGGCTGGGGGCCGGAGCCGGAGCCGTATCTAATGTTCAATCAAACAGAAGGAGAGTGAAACACACTGCTATTTCTGTCCCAAAGGAAACTCCAGGCACAGAACGCACTGCTGCCCTGAAATACCTACAAGACCTCGTCACACACACTCCCCACGCTACGGGAACTAACCTGAGGGTAACCGGTCTACTGTGGAACAATGTTCTTGCCGTAATGATTGCGAAGAACTTAACATAAGCACATACTTTTTAAGGGAGGAAGGCAATTACGTCTGACCTCCACTTAGTCTAAGAGTTCAGAACTTCTCTCTACCCCTTTAAAAACTGTCCGTCAGCACACATGCCATTCTGTATTGTCAAGACCTAGCTAAAAATAGTTTCGCCATGAGGAAATTAGCACTGTAGGGTGGGCACGAAAGCAAAAAGCTATATGTAAACAAGCAGTGTGCGGTGAAAGACTTGATGTGGTGGTGCCACCAGCCTTGATTTGACTCCAATCATGGCGCCAACATTCACCGACATTTGTGCAGAAACACACACACCAGAATGATAAAAACAAAAAGCATTTTACTGCAAGTAAATACTGCAAAATAAAAAAAATCTAAGAACAAACTGTAGTTGATTAACAGTTAATCAAAGGCTTCAGATCTCACAAAAAAAGTCACAAACAATCACAGGACTAAAATTGGTCAAGATGGGTCCTGACTCCTAAATGAGGCCATTCTTCCTTAGAATTATAAGAAAACACTGGGCATCTTTCAGGCTCTATGAGACCTGTCAGCACCAGCACCTGTGGGAGACCGACTGTGGCAATAAATATGACATCTACATAAAAAGTTAACATGACAGAACTGTCTCATGAGTTCAGCCGCTGCCAGGATTGAGCCAATTACAACAGTCTTCAATAAACACCTGCCACAGTAGGAATGTTGCATTACTTCTAACAGTCAGCACGTTCTTCACTTTAATCGTGAAATGAACCTTAACCAAAGAACTGAAAAACTATAAGGTTTGTGGTGGAAGACTCCAAAGTCTGTCAGTATTATAAATGTCTAAAGCCTGGAACACACCAAGCGACGCTGATGAACTAGCACTGATGAGAGCAGACTGTGTTGTCGCCTCAGGTTGGGGTAAAAAAAAACTGCACTTGAACACACCGAGAGAACTACAGCCGACTGTCAGCTAGAATGCGCGTTCTGCGACTTGCGTGTAAATGAGACAACTGTCTACTTCTGCAGATATATTCATCAATATTCGTCCGACGCTGCAGGCTACAGATACACAGACCATAAACAAAGCAGTGCGTGCCTACCGTTTTGAATATCAGTCCTGCTAAACACTTTCTTTATTCCACTCCGCTCATGTCAATATTAAAATATCACTCAGGTAAGATGAGTCAGATATCAGGTAAGTTCCAAAAAGTACCACGAAATGCCATGAAACACCAAATCCATACACTTTAGTAATGAACTATACTTTCAACTCTTTTAAAACAACTGGATAGCTGTAAGTGAAGAAAATAAAAAGAGGGATAAGTTCACCCAAAAATGAAAATTCTTTCATTAATTACTCACCCTCATGTCATTCCAAACCCGTAAGGAACACAAATGAAGATCTTTTTGATGAAATCTGAGAGCTTTCTGTCCCTCCATTGACAGCTATGCAACTACTTTGACACTTCAAAAAGATCATAAAACTAATCCATGTGAATTGAGTGGTTTAGTCCAAATTTTCTGAAAAGACACGATCGCTTTATATGATGAACAGATTTAATTTAGGCTTTTATTCACATATAAACATTCATCAACTCACACATCAGTTGTGGTAAACGGACACTCAAGCATGTTCGCTTGTAGTTCAAGAACCAATGAGGTTCATTCTCGTGTTACGCAGCACGTTTGAGCTTCAGTGAGAACCAATGAGGTTCATTCTCATGTTACGCAGCACGTTTGAGCTTCAGCAAGAACCAATGAGGTTCATTCTCGTGTTACGCAGCACGTTTGAGCTTCAGCAAGAACCAATGAAGTTCATTCTTGTATTACGCAGCACGTTTGAGTTTCAGTGAGAACCAATGAAGTTCATTCTCATGTTACGCAGCACGTTTGAGCTTCAGCAAGAACCAATGAGGTTAATTCTCGTGTTATGCAGCACGTTTGAGCTTCAGCAAGGACCAATGAAGTTCATTCTCATGTTACGCAGCACGTTTGAGCCTCAGCGAGAACCAATGAGGTTCATTCTCGTGTTATGCAGCACGTTTGAGGTTCAGCGAGAACCAATGAGGTTCATTCTCGTGTTATGCAGCACGTTTGAGGTTCAGCAAGAGCCAATGAGGTTTATTCTCATGTTAAGGCTGTTACACTTTCCACGCGCGCGAGGGCCCGCATGCCTCCCATTGTTTGTGACTTCTTTACACAGCCTCTCTTCAAATTCTATGTCCATGTTTTCAAGTGTATGCGCAGTTGGTGCTTTTGTAGGATAGTGATGAAAGTCTTACGGGTTTGGAACGACATGAGGGTTAGTAATTAGTGACAGAAGTTTTCACTATCCTATAAAAACAACTGCGCATGCGCTGGAAAACAACATGGATGTCAAATTTGAAGAGAGGCTGTGTGAAGAAGTCCATCGCTACCTACACCTCTACAATCCGTCGTTAAAACAATATTAAAGACAGCCAGATGTGCAATAATTCGTGGAGGGAAATTGTGTGTGTGAAAGTGTACACGCTGATCTACTGCAAATGTGTGGAACACGTCCACCAAGCGGACCCCAGCATACACTTTCAGTAGTATAAATACAAGTAGTCTGTGTACGCATCCGAACTGGAGTATAAAAGAGGCTTTACGAAGCACGTTTGGGTTTCTGCAAGAACCAGGTTTGTAATCGCGCGTCAAGCAGGTTCGATTGAGTTTCTGTTTATGTTCGCTGATCAATGTTTAAATGTGAATAAAAGCCTAAATAAAGTCTGTTCATCATATAAAGTGATCAAGTCTCTTAAGAAAATTTGGACTAAACCGCTCAATTCATATGGATTAGTTTTATGATCTCTTTATGAACTTTTTGAAGCGTCAAAGAGGTAGCTGCGTAGCTGTCTATGGAGGGACAGAAAGCTCTCAGATTTCATTCCCGAAGATGAACGAAAGTCTTATGGGTTTGAAACGACATGAGGTTGAGTAATTAATGACAGAATTTTCATTTTTGGGTGAACTATCCCTTTTGTTCATCACTGAAAATCATGCTCGACAGCTGTGACTATTCTTTTCACTGTATGGAAAAGAGCAGCTTAAACTTTCTGCAATTAATATCTGCTAATGCTTTTATGTCTTATGTATGTATGTCATATATATATATATTTATATATATGTATATATATATATATATATATATATATATATATATATATATATATATATATATATATATATATATGCTGTTGAAGAAATAATCACAGCATTTTTTTTTTTTTTTACCATTCCTTTAAGAAATCCACAATAGTCGTATGGTAAAGTGACTAATAAAACATGCTGTATTTTCGTTTTGCCAAATCAAAAGACAAAGTATGAGTGATTTTCTTGTGCAGCAAATGCACGTTTGTTTGCAATCAGATTCCTCAATGAATCCATTCGACTAAATCTGCAAGTGTCCTAATTAGACAGCAGATGGGCTCATTTTTCAAATGTGGTTAATTATTAGTTAGCAAGTTAAATCATTAAATGCGCTGCACTGTACTCATCTGAAAACTCCATGCAAAGGGGACACAAATGATAACTAGTCACAGGTTGAACATCAGCAAAGGTCGCTGGAGGAAGCTGTTTAGATATAACGAGCAGTACTGAACGGGAATCTTTTGCAGGCCTCGAGCCCCGAACCTCTCGTTCCCAGGGCGACGAGTGACTGACGTAACTTTCAAACGTGGGTCCGATAGCCACATAGTACAAAATCCCATGACACTTACAATCCAAATGCTTCTTCTTTGGCCCCATGACTTCGTGCGTGGTCGCCTTGCACACCGTTTTGGACACCGCGGAACCAGTAACGCTGTGTTGCGCTGCCGTTATCCGATCCGTTATGCTTTGTCCAGACATCTTCGCAGTTTTAAACAAACAGAAAAAGGGGGAAAACAGAAAAAGGGGGAAAACAACAAAAGAGGGGGGGAAATCTACTCGTTCTGTTAAATCCAACGGCAATGCTGGTAACGTTAGTCCCTGGGATGTGCGCTGTTCCGCCACCTGACTGGGGAAAAAAGGGAGAAAAGAAATGAGATTGCAAGGAAGACTCATCCGGCTCTTTAGAGAGTCCAAATGAAGTTTACTCTGTATGTATGCCGTCAGCTGATCGCGACATTTACGTACCAAACGTTTCCTCCTCTATTAACAGCAGCGTCCTCTCTCTCAACCCCTCTGTCACGCACTCTCCCTCTCCCTCTCCTCTCACCCTCTCTCTCTCTCTCTCCCTAACTCCCCCTTTTTCCTCCTCAGTGGCTCTCCTATCGGATCTTGCCTCCCCCTGCTGGGTTTAAAAGGCTCGTAGGAAAATGGCGGGTCTGTTTCCTCTTTTCAGAGGATCCTCCCAAGGTTTATATGGATGTTGGATGGTTTGTGCGTAACGACGCCATGTTGGCTCTAACCATCAGGCCGAGGTCCTCACACCACGTAGAAAGTGAGTACTACGATTTGGATTATGAGCCAAAATGGCGGCTCTAGATGGACAGATTCTGTGTGTTATCTACCAGGGCGACGGTTCACGTGACGGAATTTTAAAATAGTGACTTTGATATACTTTTCTTCATCTTCTTCATTTTTTTTTTTTTACAACATAATAGACATGTCATTAATTAAATGTCTTTATTTAGCCTAATAGTTAAAAATAATTCAATATGTAGGCTATATATTACAAGTAGCTCCTTAGAAAGTATGTATACACACATACATAGTATTCAGCAGAAATCTTCACAATAATACAATAACATAGTAATCTAATATAATCTTATAATCTAAAATAAAAAAGGGAAAATAAAGTTTGCCAGTTTTCACAATTTTATGATTAATTAATATATTAATTACGTATTACTCCTTTCCAGCTGATTGACTTGTGTGAAAGGCAATCACATACATAAAGCATTTTACATTATTTTCCCTCAGTGAAATTTTTTATTTGGCTTTCTGACTCTTTCCTTGCAAAATGCATTATAAAAGGGAGACATCTAGTGATAAAAGTATGCAAGTACAGAAAACATTACTTGAGGAAAAAATAGTGCGTTTTGAGGCAATCGATACATACTGAGCTGCATCATTAAATCTTAAATAATTGACGCAAATTACAGTAGTTGATTATACTTATGTTGACCTATGCTGGTTGTGTTCAGTTTGTAAGTGTCCCTGCCTGCAGAAACTGCAATGTCCTGCATATTCGTATGTCTTGTTCAGCTTGGTGCATTCCAATATTGACTGCTTACAAGTACATATGCACCAGTATTTTGTGAATATCTTCCTGTGTTCAAGAAAATAGAAAGTGTGACTGAATTAGAAGGAATCCACGTGAATGAGAGTTTTCAAGAAAAATATAGGCCTATTAAAGTAGTCGTTTTTTAGTGCACCATGTAAATACCCACACATTTTAAAAGCATAGGCCTATTTGATGTGTGCATGCTTTATAAAGCATTCCGAAATTCAGATCACTGGTGTAATTAAAACTCAAGCTGAGGAAAAAGAGAGGGGAAGGTCTCAGAGATTGAATGAGCCAAAAGCACTGATCGGTTTCAGGACGAGGCTCGTCTGTGATAAATGGAGCAGATTGACTAATATCAACAGGACTGCACAGGTGGCATCAGTGTTCATTGTGTTGCAGTCTTACCGGTAGAGGGCGATATGCACATGCAGATCTATATGTCTTTGTTCACAAACTTTCAAGAGCATCTTGACAACATCCATTTGAGAGATCGCAGGTGCATGTCATCTTTTTCTATTTACAGTAGCCTACATATTCTACCGTATTTATATTTTACATAATAAATATAATATAACTTTCAGGATCCTTTGACGTAATCTTCACCAAATGCTAATAGCTTTTATTATTAAAAACAATACCCTAAATAATAATAATATAGAAAATGCAGTTTTTAATTATTTTCTGCATTACAGTACTGATACATCAATTTTTATATAATCATAATAATTAGTTTTAGAAAAATAATATTATAATCATTATTACTGATATCTGTAACTTACTATAGAAAGTTTAATTGTTTGTATTTATATTTTGCGTAGTATTATCTTTAACTTTCAGGATACTTTGACATCTACACAAAAATGATAGCTTTTATTATCTGCATTAAAGTACTGACACTGTCTTTATAATTATTTTTATATTAAATCATTATTTGTATACTACTACTACTAATGTATGATTATTTTTATTTTTAGTAGTAGTATAGTATTAAAAAAGTTGGGGATCCTTTTACATGTACAGTGCTATGCATAAGTTTAGACACCCATACTAAAGTTGACTAAAAAGAGGAATAAAAAATCATCTTTTGGAAACTGAACTTAATGCCTTAATTAAAAAAATTAGGAAAAATCCAACCTTTAAGGACACCAATTTTCTTTGTGAATGAATAATGCATCGTAAATAAATAAATGTTCTTCCTTAAAATACAGGGTGCATAAGTTTGGACACCCCTATGTTAAATTCCCATAGAGGCAGGCAGATTTTTATTTTTAAAGGCCAGTTACTTCATGGATCCAGGATACTATGCATCCTGATAAAGTTCCCTTGGCCTTTGGAATTAAAATAGCCCCACATCATCACATAGCATTCACCATACCTAGAGATTGGCATGGTTTTATTTCAGTTAGCCTAATAGCTAGTTTGATTTGCATTGAGAGATGATCTTATGGAAAGTACCCCATGCCAATCTCTAGGTATGGTGAAGGCTATGTGATGATGTGGGGCTATTTTAATTCCAAAGGCCAAGGGAACTTTATCAGGATGCATAGTATCCTAAATAAAAAAAAATTAAAAAAAATTTAAAATAAAAATCTGCCTGCCTCTATGGGAATTTAACATAGGGGTGTCCAAACTTATGCACCCTGTATTTTAAGGAAGAACATTTATTTATTTACGATGCATTATTCATTCACAAAGAAAATTGGTGTCCTTAAAGGTTGGATTTTTCCTAATTTTTTGAATTAAGGCATTAAGTTCAATTTCCAAAAGATGATTTTTTATTCCTCTTTTTAGTCAACTTTAGCATGGGTGTCTAAACTTATGCATAGCACTGTAATTATGCAAAATGTTAATAGCTTATATTATTTGCCTTATTGGCACTGTTTTTATTTTATTTCATATAATTATTTGTATCATATAATATTAATTATTATTATTATTATTAGTTAAAATGCAGATACTGAGTTTTGAGATCCTGCATTACAATCCTGACACACTGATATTTTGTATGCTGTTTTTTTATGAATCTCTGTGAGGAGAGAGCTGGTTATAGATATGTCTCATAATGAAAAGGTGTGTCCCTCAGGTCTGAATACCACATGGCTTGTGTTTCACACATGAACAATAAGGCATCCTGTGATTTCTGCCACCTGGGACCAGAAACACAGCTTTTCTGTCTGTTTAGTCCAATAGAGATCTCTCACATGCACAAAAGTTTCCTGTAACGCTGTCCAGCAGTGACTGAACTCTATAAACTCCCTCCCCTTCTCGCTCACAGTATAAACCCTTATAAATGAAAAAAAAATTAAAGAAGATTTTATTTAATACGATATAGACTATTTACAATAAACAATTATTAAAACAATGAAAAAATGACACATTAATTAATCATATCATCGAACCTGATCTAATTAATTCACACGGATTAAGATTTAATTAATATTGCTTATTCATTCTGACCTAAAATTATTGCTTCACGTATTCTTAAGTTAACCCTGTGAAAGTCATGTATTTCACAAAACATTTCTTTTAATAGAAATGTCTGAACTGTGAAACTGAACATTTAAAGAAAAATATTTACCTCAAAGACACCTACACTGTCACTGTGAAAAAAAAAAGTTGCCGCCTTAAATTTTTAAGTACAATCAACTTGGATGTTTAAGTTATTTCAACTTAAATTGCATTACTGACTTAAAAATTATTTGAATCTTGTATAACTTATTTAAAAAAAAAGCTGAAAATATCAATGTTAGTTATTACTTCATTAATAGTTGTTAATATTACAAGTTAAAGCAATGTAAAAACATATGTTGTTATGACTTATTGATCATATAATTTTTTACAGTGTATAAAATGGGTCATTAGAAGGGTGTGAGGAGAAAAGTGATATAGATGTCAGATGCATGACATGGATATGTTGTTTTTTCTATAGCATGTGCTATATTACCCCATTCAACAGCAGATATAACTGTTTCTGTGTTGGATGAAGGCTTACATAGATGACAAGCAATGTTCTCTTTGCTGACAGGTACAGTTAAGAGGTAACCAAGTTAGCCGCTGTGACAGACAATACAATCTACAGAAAAGAGAAAAGACATTTTCATCTGCGCTGTACCCGACAGAGGCCAGAGACCTGTCACTGACAGACTTTCCTCTCTCTTTTTCACACGCCATCTCTCTGTCTGCACACAGCTGACTTGTTTCCATATTAGAAACATGGTGAACATTTTGAAAGTATTTCAGCTGTGTTATCCGTCCTTATGTTGCAGAACCTGATTTCACCAAGTGCAATATGTTCCTGGATCAACATCTTTGTTGATCCTAGAACAACATTTCAATCAACCAATCAGATTTGAGGGACAAGTTTGCAATGTCAAGTTTAGGCTTACAACCAGGGTTAGGTGCTTCTATCAGCGTTATTCACTGTCACTGTCACTGATTTTAGGAATAACTTTGGGGTTAGGTAGGGGTTAGGGCTAAATGTTGGAATGTTGTCCTAGGATCAACAAAATATCAACTCGGCAAAATCAGGACGTGCCCTTATTTAGGTATTTCTGGTCCCTCTGTATTATGATGATTATTTTCGTATGTTCATAATGTTTTATAGAACTTGATTTTGAGTCGGCCCCGTCAAAGTCTTTCTAATGTAGGCTGAATTGCAACATTAACAGCCAATTTGTGGCCTTAAATCATTTCAGTAAGATTTCAAATCAAATTTACATCATAATAAGTTTAAATTAACTGTGCCTCCAGTTACAAACCCTTATGAATAAACATGGCACAATTAAGCAACAAAGCAAACAGTATATTTGTGTCACACGCACTCAGTTTTGTTCGTTTTTAGTGTCTGTTTTCAAGGACTTTCAGTTTGTTTTCATCAGTCACATGTGTTTCTTTATCTTAGTTTCCCACCAGTCATCAGTTGTCATGGACACTCATTCTTCTTCTTCTTCTTCTTCTGGTGGTACTTTGAGAGAGACAGAGGCAATTAACAAAACTTGTGGTTTGCATACCACCAAAAGTGTATTCCCTTGTTTAAAATTCCTCTTTTTCTTTTGTTCTTTTTCTCACTAGACCAGGTGTATCCCGTCTGTCGGATAGCCATGACAACCAAACAGAGACAGATTGCTCATAGTTCCTAATTCCATGCAGGCCGCAGTGATTGATGCATTAGGCCTGACACCTGCTTGCCAGCCAACTGATGGCATTTCACACGGCTAGTAGAAAAACAGTAATTACTTGTACCCTGTTAAAAAAGAGTCATGCATTTTCTCAGAAACTATAGTCTGATTTATGATACAAGATATGCAGATAGTATTCTGTTAAGAGAGGGTGATCAAATATTATTGTTGGTTACACTAAAGACCTCAAGAAAGGTTAGATATGCTATTGTCATTCCTGTTATTGTCAGTTTTATATTGCGTTACTGACTTTCTCACTAACCTCCTAGTAATGACCCACATTATTCATTGTATTCTGAATAAAGTCATCAGATAAATAAAAAAAGACAAGAAAATGAAGCAAGACCAAATGCCAGCCAAATAAAAATAGATACAGCCTTTGTGTTGCGTTGTTCGTAAACACAATTCCTGCCGGTGGCTTTGATAGGCCATTTCATCATTCTATTTAGTGTTTAAAATGAGCCCAAAACACATTCCTAAACTATAAAACCATCCTGTAATTGTTCTAGACCCATTAATTGAGCAATGAATAGCTAGTCAAACGCTCAAGAACATACAGTGGTGGTCAAAATTGATGGCACCCCTGATAAATATGATAAAAAATGGCTGTAATAAACCTTTCATTGAAGTAAAAGAATTGAAAGTGGGGGTAAATCACAAAACACGCTGGCCATAATTGTTGGCACCCTGTTATTAAATACTTTTTGCAACCTCCTTTTGCCAAGATAACAGCTCTGAGTCTTCTCCTATAATGCCTGATGAGTTTGGAGAACACCTGACAAGAGATCAGAGACCATTCCTCCATACAGAATCTCTCCAGATCCTTCAGATTCACAAGTTCATGTTGATGCTTCTTCTCTTCAGTTCACTCCACTCATCAGGTCAGGGAACTGTGACAGTCATGGCAGAAGCTTCATTTTGTGCTCAGTTACCCATTTTTGTGTTGATTTTGATGTTTGTTTTGGACCGTTGTCCTGATGGAAGATCCAACCACGGCCCATTATAAGATTTCTAGCAGAGGCCGTCAGGTTTAGATTTTTTATCTGTTTGTATTTGCTAGAATCCATAATACAATGTATCTGAACAAGATGTCCAGGACCTCCAGCAAATAAATAGGCCCACAACATATAAGATCCAGCAGTATATTTAACCGTAGGGAAGGGGTACTCTTCATCCCTGTTTGCACCAAACACATCTGCTGGGTTTGCTGCCAAAAAGCCCTTTTTTTAGTTTGATCTGACCACAGAATCCGGTCCCTTTTGAAGATCCAGTCATGTCTGACAACTGAATATACTGGAGTTTGTTTTTGGAGGAGCGAGGAGGATTTTTCTTGAAACCTCCCAAACAACATGTGGTGATGTAGGGGTTGGTTGATAATTTTTTTTAGGCTTTCTGACCCCCAAGACTCAAGTAATCTCTGCAATTCTCCATCTGTGATCCTTGGAGAGTCTTTGGCCACTCAAACTATCCTCCTCACCGTCCATTAAGACAATATAGACACACCTCCTCTTCCAGGCAGATTCGTAACATCTTTAGTTGATTATAACTTTCCCTGATGGTCAAAATGGGGATTTTCAATTCTTTAGATATTTTCTTACAGCCACTTTCTATTTTGTGACGCTCAACAATCGTTTGATGCACATCAGAACTATATTCTTTGGTTTTACTCATTGTGATGGATGATTAAGGGAATTTTGCCCTTTGTGTTTCCTCATATTTAAACTCCTGTGAAACAAGAAGTCATAGCTGGACAATTTCATGTTCCTAGTCACCCTGGTGTGCTTAAAAATGTAAATATTAATGGGAATATACTTCAGAGATATTTTTCTCATAAAAAATTCTAGGGGTGCCAACAATTGTGGCTGACGTGTTTTGGAGAAAAACATTTATTTCATAATGTGATTTACCCCCCAATTTCAATTATTTTTCTTCAATGAAAGGTTAGATTTTTGCGAATTTTCTGAAGGAAAGATCAAAAGGATAAACAATGCAGATTTATTTTTTACAGCCATTTTTTATCATATTTATCAGTGCCATCAATTTTGACCACCACTGTATATATAATGTTTTAAAAGGCTTATACTGTATTATCCAAGGATGCCGTTTTGCAATAAATAAATAAATGCTTTTATTTTGCACAGCTTAATTTTATTATTATTTAATCAAATTATTTTCCATTGTCTCAAATGCTATCCTAGAGTGTAAATGCAATAATATATGTTGAAATCCTTACAGTTCTGCTTGCCCTGATATCTTGCCAAGGTGAATGAGATTGTGCCACACTGATAAACAGCACTATAGCCTGCCATATAGAGACATTCAATTGTGAAAAATGAAAGAATGACATTTGCTGGAAGCGCATAAATAGAGATACTTATCGCAAGTACTGAATTGCCCCGCTATAGACCAACAGCTCCGTTTTACCCACAATCCCTTCCATCTGAAGAAATTCTAAGACGTGAGGCAAACTTCGTCAGAGTTCTAGCCGAAGGGGCTCAGAGCTTCATCCGATTCGTGTCTCTGTAATATCCGAGGAGGATTTAGGATTTGAACCGTTTGGGATGGTATTGCATAGTTTTGAAAATTCTTCTCCTTTGGATTTCTTGTATTTTGCACAGATTGACAAGCGACTTTTCTGATGATGTATTGCAGCTGGAGCTGGCCTGCAGCCCGAACATCTTGAGCTTTGATTAATCAGGTAAGAATGGACAATGAAATCATTCAAGTTTCCCCTTTTGCTGCAAGGATGGACCGTAGAGACATTTCTAAGGCAATTAATAATGCAGATTAAAGGCATTTTAAAAATGATGATGTATAAATGGCAGCTAATTTGATGATATATTAGTCTGCTATAAATTTGGAAGGGTTGGAACAGGCATTCATTACTAGAAGTTTGCAGATAATGGAAGCATGAGTGTTTATTCATAGAAGACCCCATTTTTGTGATATAGATTCTCATATACATTAGCCAACAAATGACGTAAGGCCAAGAGTAGCAGTCAGAAAGGGGGGGGGGGTCACGGCCAGACAGGTGGGATACCATCATGGGAGGCGGCTGGGGAAGTGCTGACTGAGCCGGGCCAAACAAAGCATCTAAAGCGTCCAGACAATCCTGGTCCCGACCCAGACCGTCCTGGCACATAGAAAGGCCAGCTCAGTCAGCGACGAGCCCAGTCCAGGAGCCGATGAAAAGATAATTCCCCCCCTCCCAGACCACATGCGGCGTGGGGCCACTTGTGAGCGCTGACAGAGCAAGATCAAGCAGAAAGGATATGAGTGGGAAACTTCAAAACCTGCTCATGTTTCTGGGCCTGTGAAAGGATTTGTATAACACATTCACTTTTGATGGACTTTCCCATGTTCCCCCAGACAGCGCTTTTGCTGTTGACGTGTTCAAATAATGAATCTCTTATGTTTAATTTTTTTCCTCAGAGCAAGGCCGCGTTTCTAGTTGTTTTGCCGGGATGCTGGGTAATCCAGTCAGTCTCGCGCCACAGCCGAGAACAGATGGAGTACCGCTGATTCTACAGCTGCCAGGGAAACGGGTGAGTCTTCCGAAACGGAGCGAGGGATGCTAAAGCAGACGGAGGGCAAAAGTGGACCAAGGTCAGGGTGAAACACGCAGAACTCTGTGTAAAAGCATCATACTAACAAATACCTACAGGAAGTGAATCTGTTTGAATAGATTTGCAGCTTTTTGAATATATAAATTGAGGTGAGTTGATTTGTTCCCAGAGTTTGTGCAATAGCACTTCAGAGCAATTTACGTTCATTATTGGTTTCAAATTGAACAGAAGCACCAACAAAAGCATCAGATTTCTCATTTTCTATCCGTTTTCTTCAAATTTAATAGCATAATTACAGAACAATGCAGGCAAATTACCTTTTGAAGAGAGTCTAATCATGCATTTCTTCTCTGATTTCAGAAAAAGAAGCATCTTCTGATGAATCCAAAGAATTTGCTCATACATTGTCTTTCTCAGGCGCTGAAATGGAACGTTTGTGTGTGATTCTTTTGCTTGTAAGTAAAACTTTTATAGTCAATGCGCAATTCAATGGGTTCAACTGCGATGCCAACTTTCACAGCCGCTTCCCCGGTGAGTGAGCTCTTTCTTTTTTTGAGCAAGCATTTAATCAGTGACAAGTAATTAATTATATCTCATTCTCTCTCAACAGCTGAGCGGGACATCAGCGTGTATTGTGGAGTGCAAACCATCACGCTGAAGATTAATTTTTGCCCGGTGCTTTTCTCTGGCTACACCGACACTGACCTGGCACTGAACGGGCGTCACGGTGATGCCCACTGCCGAGGGTTCATCAACAACAACACGTTCCCAACGGTTGTGCTCTTCAGCATCAGTCTCAGCACGTTGGAGGCTTGCGGAAACGCACTGGTGGTAAGAAACCACCTGTTTTCAACAATTTTCAACGGCCTACAATCATTTGCTTGAAAACACATTTGTTACAGTAAATGCTAAAAAACAGCTTGTGTTTGGAGAGACAGTATTCTCTCTATGACAGTTTGGCCATTATAAATGAAGAACATCTGTGGTGAGGTGGATTTATCTTTGGTTTGGTGATGGCAGAGATCCGGCATTGATAAAAAGGTTGAGGATTATGGAGGTGAAGGTACATTAGTTTCAGGATGAGCAATCACAGTTTAGTGCCACTGTGTCTGTAGGTCTCAACAGCTCAGGGGCCCAACGCATATGGGAATCTTTCCCTGGTTCAGATTGGGAATATAGCTGGATACATTGACACTCCGGATCCCCCAACGGTCATCAGCTACCTACCAGGACTGCTTTACAAGTTCAGTTGTAGTTACCCACTGGAATACCTGGTCAACAACACACAGCTTGCTTCGTAAGTGTATAATGACGTTATATAATTCAGTACTTCATTTCAAAACCAATGCATTATTGTGTCCTTTTTAAAAATTAAATAAAAAAAATCCAAGCTAAATTATTCACAATACTTTGAGGAAAGATTAAAAGGTAACAGCTTGCATGTTGTCAAATATTTATCACTTATTGTTCAGATTTAATGGGCTGAATTGTGAGGCATAATTAAATTAGTATGCACAACGAATATGTTGTAAAACCTAATGTACGGTTGATTACAAGGACATCAGACAGTAAATCAGGACACACTATTACACAAGTTTTCCTTTCAGACTTAATTGGCCTGCAAAATATATTTATTATGTTTTAATAGCTTCTTTTGTTCGAAGGTCAGCTGCAGCGATATCAGTGAAGGACAGCAATGGCACTTTTGTGAGCACGCTGAATTTACTTCTATACAACGTGAGTACATGTAGAACATCAGTATCATTTTTAATTAAGCGATATATAGAGATCAATCTACGTCTTTTGCACTGTGCTCAATACATAAACTAAATATTGTTGTTCTGTTTTTGATAATTATTGAAATAATTATTGAAATAATGGAATGTGTCCAGTTCAGACCAGTCCATGTCTGATATGGCTCAATTTAGTTTTTTGCTATATTTCGCTCATTTCTATAGTAGAGACTTCCAAAGTTTTTTATCTTAAACAGTTTATACTTATAATAAGAATGATTTATAATTTATTTAAATGTATTATTATTTATTGTATTATATATATATATATAAAACGTATGTGATAAATACTGTAATGCATGTGTGTGGTGTATGTTTTGTTGTTTTTTATGTTTTTTTATTGCTGTATTTTGCTTATTTCTGGAGCAAATAATTTAGTAATTTTTCAGCAAACATGTGTGGGATCCTAACCTGTGGTGTTCAATGTTTAAGGACTCCACATACATCCAGAATCTTGCCATCCCAATGTCTGGACTTACTTTGAAGACACGAGTGTTCGCCGCCGTAAAAGCAACCAACCTAGACAGGAGGTAAACTACAGTTAGAAAAATGTATCTTAGAAGAGTATCTTGCAAGGAGGCCCAACATACTAAAACATACTATAGATATGATACTGGATACTGAACGATCTGATGGAGGTCTTTGGACTTTCACTGCATTGTTAGAGCACTTCCCTAAATGACCTCCTCTCTTATATCTGATAGATCCAGAACCAGTTTAGCCAATTAAAGGAAGAATGCTGAATGACTCAATGCCGGCCTTGTTTAGGGCCAGGGAAGGGCGCCACTAAAATGAATGGGCAAGATTATTATGGGTCTCGAGTAGAGATAAGATAAATGACTTATATGAAACAACAGTGGTTTGGTCGTATAGGGCAGTTTCCTATTCAAGCATCCATGTTTTAGTGACTGATTCACGCATGTCACTCTCCACAGGTGGAACGTTCTGATGGACTACTGTTACACGACTCCCTCTGGGAATCCTAATGATGAACTCCGATATGACCTTTTCTTTGGGTAATTCCATGTTTTCTTTAGATATGTGGGTGTGCTTGCACATATGTGGGTGTATACAAGCAGAACTGAAGCTGAATGCTAAGTGTATCTTGTCTCTGGTCCAGCAGATGCGATAAGGACCCGCAGACAACAGTGTTTGAGAACGGGAAGAGCCAGATGGGCCGCTTCTCCTTTGAGGTGTTCCGCTTTGTCAAGCACAAGAACCAGAAAATGTCCACTGTGTTTCTGCACTGCGTAACCAAGCTGTGTCGATCTGACGACTGCCCCCTGCTCTTGCCTGTAAGTATGGCTGCTTTAGGTGAAACATGTCAACATGTCTGGGTCATACTTCACCCTAAAACCTGAAGAAATAAATAAGATATTGAATTTTGCTCAAAGGAAATGACTTTCAAGATTTTTTGCATTGTGACAATAATTTCATTATTTTTAAAATGATTTATTTATTTATTTATATCATTTATATCATTTATTTATTTTTTTGGGGAGGTTTTTTTAATGTTTTTTTTTAAAAGGAGTTTCTTATGCTCATCAAGGCTGCATTTATTTGATCAAAAATACAGTAAAACAGCATTATTGTGAAATATTGTTTCAATTTAAAAATCCGTTTTATATTTCTTATTCCTATAATCTTTTTTTAAATGTAATATATTCCTGTAATGGCAAAGCTGAATTTTCAGCAGCCATTACTCCAGTCTTAAATGTGTCACAAGATCCTTCAGAAGTAAATATAGAAAACACAAACAAACAAAAAATTTGATGTGAAAATAAATTAAAACTGCAAATTATATATGCGTCATGCAGTTTTGGTTTTACTGGCTTTAATTTATGGGAATTACAAAAATAGTTTAGGTAAAGTAATTAGTTAATTTAGTTTAAAAAAAAATCTTAATTGGTTATAATAGGCTTAATTTCCTTTATTTAATTTAACTTTAAGAAAAGAAAGAAATTTCTAAAGATTCTAAAGAAACTTCAAGTTGGAACTGTGTTCATTTATTATTCACAAATATTGGCATCCTGACAGATCTGCGGTAAGAGGAAGAAAAGGGACACGTCGGAAAGAACCGGTGTGGCCTCTGACAACGCAGTCATGACCGCTGGACCCATCATCACCAGAAGTGGTACGATATGAACTATAATGTAGTGTTTTTGTAGCTCAGCTAATAGCTCACAGGTATGATTCCCAGATAAACTGCTAAAAAATAAACTTTGAGTACACTGTAAGTTATTGTATCTCATCTTTCAAAGTGAGCCTGTTATGTATATGAGACATGATTTAGCACTTTAAATTAGTTTTTGGGCAATAAATGTGCCATCTCACTAAAATAATTCTCCTCTGTCCACAGATGAAACTCCAACCAATAATTCCCAACTAGGTAAGGCTTCCTTTTTCCTCCACTTTAGCTCTTTTAAAAGGAGACTAAATCCTCATATCTCAGAGCTGTAGCATTTCTGATGGAGGATAAAAGCACGCTTACTCCCTCCTGAAAATATAGAGGAATGTTTTTTTCCTCAAAGGATGTCACGGCTTAAAACCATGACCAAAATAATGATGAGTTGGAGGGTTTCCAACAGTGAGAAGTTAATAGAGGGTAGAAGCAGGTGGTGTTATCAAGAAATGAACAAGAGGATTGAAAGAAAGAGTGCGCGATAAGTATTTGAACGGTGGGTTACATATTGTATGAAGTCTTCCTAACACTGTGTGTGTGTGTGTGTGTGTGTTTCAGCACAGCTAAACGGACCTCCGTTCAAAATGAATTCAGTGACGAGCGCCTTGATTTCTGCCACCGCAATCCTTGGCGTTATGAGCATGTGTTTCTTCATCCTGTCTCTGTCACTGCTGAGGGGGAAACAGACGCCACAAACACCTCTGTCAGGAACACACAACCCAGCGTTCAGCTAAACGCACACACGGCTGTTCAGTCAGCTAAACAATACAACAATACCTGTGTGCGGAGCCTTTCGGTTACACACAATCATGCCGTACAGGGAAATAATATCATAACACCACTCTACACAGCCTTTAGCTACACACAGTTTCCCCATTTTTGGTTACAAAGCATTAATACAGCTATTCTCATTCCCGTAACTTTACATAACACACAATCCTAAACAATTAGGGATGAATTTGAAATGATTCTCACACACAAATAAACAGGAAGAACGCACTTAAAAGGTGCACTCAGTATTTTTTTTCCTCATTACAGAAAAAAGTCATTTTGGCAAAATCATGTATACACATGAGATTTCAGTTATATATGTAGCTCAAACTAATTTAGGGGTTGCCATGTTGAGATCACATGACCAGCTGAATAGGCTACTACCGACTTTCTCTCGGTAACGCCTCTGTTATTGGACAATTTTGCTAATGGAATAAGTTAATGATGGCTGGTAACTACAATGGGATTGGTAACTGAAAACATTTGATTTTGTGTAAATCTGTATCCACAACACTAGGTGTCAGTATAAATCTAAAAAGATTTGCTCAACATAAGCAACAACCACCAAGCGAAATTTAAGGTCCAATGAATAATTTTGTCATTGTTTTGACCACAATTTATTATCCAACGCAACTACTTTCTCTCATCATTGATGCAAGTGGCACTATAGTTAAAACTGTCCGCCTTTACGATCAGATTTCTCTTTTCAGGCTGACTACTGTCATAGCGGAGCGGCAGTTTAAAGGGATAGTTCACCCATAAATGAAAATTCTGTCATCATTTACATATTGTTCCAAACCTGCATCAATTTCTTTCTTCTGCTGAACACAAAAGAAGATATTTTGAAGAAAATTGTAACCAAACCAGACATTTTGTTGGTAACCAAACTAATAGAAATCAGTGGGGTCTATAAACTGTTTGGTTACCCATATTCTTCCAAATATATTTTGTGTTCAGTAGAAGAAAGAAATTCATAAAAGTTTAGAACAACTTGAGGGTGAATAAATGATAACAGAATTTTCATTTTTGGGTGAACTATCTCTTTAACCACAATCTTGGTAAGCAAGCTAGTCAGTGTTTATAACAAATTAACTGAGCACATTCACTTTAATATCCAAGTGCTCATGGTCTGCATTCATGTACTCATGTAAAATATATAAAAAATCGAGACAGAATCTTCATTTTTGGGTGAACTATTCCATTTTTTTTTTTTACACACTTTATTTAATTACACTTGTAAATGAACTTATCAACAGAGCAGCAAACTGTTTTATACAAGTATTTAATTTGAAATGTCAATTGATCCGGATCTTGGTGCAGTCTGCAGTGTAACTTAAAGTTAATACCTCAGCCCCTCGCTTCATTGCAGGGTTTAAGATCAGTTACATGAAGAACATAAGCTGAGGTATCTAATAGACCTGCCGAACACATATTTCTAGTTCAGTGAGAATATTAGAGGCTGTAGGATGGAATGTGAGGAGTCCATTCATCACGACGGCACAAAGGATCATGGGACACCAGTGATTCCAAGTGCAAGACTCTTTGCAATAATTAGTTTGAGAGAGAGACCATAGGGAACGAATTTAATTAAGTTGAACAGCAACCTAGATCACTATGCTATGTGATTGAGGTGGATGCAAAGTTTTTTAGTTTTAATTAATTGTATTTGTTTTTACTCGTTAGTATGCATATGTCTCTGTGATACCCACTGAACAGTAATGAGTCTTAGCAGTTAGTTTGTTAATTTTTTTTTTATTAAAGATATTTGAATGGAATTTATGTCCAAGATAATTTGATTAAATGTAACAACCCATGTTATTATCCCCCCAAACACACATTTGTATTACTTTGTAGGTCTTTCTTTCTAGTTTTTTAACAATAAAGTAAATTCAGAGTTGCTTATGAATATTTAGTTTGGCGATTTTGCAGTAATAATTACAAAACAGACAGGGATCACAATCCATTACTCAGTTCTATTGTATTCAGTGCTGTCATGTTGAAGAAAGCAAGCTTTTAAAGGTCTTCACAATGATCGTAATCATCATGATGCCAGCTAAACAAAGAGCCTGTATTCATATCAGACTTTTGAAGACTTCCAGTTTTATTATCTTTGACATCAGTGGAAAATATTAATGGGATTTTGGCATAATGAATGGCCCAATTTAATGTGAAGAAATCAAAGGTACAGAAGGGCAGGAATGAGACATCATGTCCTATCTGGATATGAAAAACAAAATCCATTAGAGGATAATTCCCCCTGTCCTGAGCTGGTAGAAGTGTAAAGGCAAAGCTGTCGAGAAACTGTCAGCAAACAATATATATTTTCGACATATTTTACCAATACCATGGTGATCATTCAGGTACCATAATTTATATAAAAGTATAATGATATTTCCGTATGAAACCTTCACTGTACCATATTACCGTCAGTGTGCTTTATGTAAGCCTATTATTGTATGTGTGTCAATGCTGGTTTCCATAGTGATATACAAGGATAAATAAAAATCCACTTTTGTTCCTGACATGAATATCCTCATCTGCCATAAAAAGGGTTGAGTGTCAGCATAGAATATAAGGATTAGCTCTTTTGATTTAAATGACCTAAGAGCACAAACCCCAAATCATACAAACCCAGCTTTTAACACAAGGAAGTGCCATTCTGAATTCCAATGACAGAAAAATGGTATATATATATATATATATAAATATAGTGTTTAAATTATATTATTAAATAAATATGAATTTATCACATTTTTAATAAATGTTATTATTAAATATAAAATTGTGTATGTATAAAAATTATATTTTATATATAAACTTCAGTCTTCAGTGTCACATGATCATTCGGAAATCATTCTAATATGCTGATTTGGTGCTCAAGAAACATTTTGTATTATCAATGTTGAAAATAGTTGTTCTGTGGAAACCGTGATACATTTTTTTTTCAGATCTCTTTGATAAAAACCAAATTCAAAACAACAGCCTTTATTTGTAATAGAAATCTTTTGTAACATTATGTCTTCACTGTCACTTTTGATCAATTTAATGCATTCTTTCTGAATAAAAGCATTAATTAAAAAAACGTCTTACTCGCTCCAAACTTTTGTAGCAGTAGTGTATTGTATTTATTGCAAAAATAAATGATAGGCCTATTGTGTTATATTATTAAAAATTTAAGTTTTGCCAATTAAAAGTTTCCAATATTCCAAAACACAGGCCAGCCTTACGGCATGAGAATTATGATCGGATTGCCATTCAACCTATGATTTGACTCTAGCAGTGAGAATTACCAGTTCTTTGTGTAGCATCATATTTATAAGTGGATGCCAATAAGAAATCTGTTTTGAAGAAGATCTCACACTTCTGGCATCAGACACGGGCAGGGGTCATGCTTAAGCTTTATTAAACCCATCTTTGATTCTCCACAGATTTATCTGGATCTATGGCTTATTGCACAGAGAAAGAAAAGAAAGGTGCTGAAACAAAGTGCTATAGTTTGCAGCTTAAAGGAGAGCCCTCTTATTACAGAATAATCCACTGACCTTCTCACACCACTTAACAGTGTTTTCACGTCTACTCGGACAAGTGTATAAGGAATGAGCCATATATGTGATTCTTTCTCTCATGTCAGACTTGAAGTAAAGCAGGATACTATTGGTGGAATAAGAATAGTTGGTGTATAAGTGTTAAGTGACTAATAAGCATTAATTGGGAACGTGGTATTTTGTCAAGCTTGATGGCATTATTTGTATTTTGTCAAGCACTGGATCAACCAAACAAAGTGACTCAGGACTAAATTGAGATATTACTGTGAAGGGATGACAGTCAAAACAAAGCCCCGGAGTGCACTGAGATGTGCTTAATGAATGTTTTCCTCACCCTTGCAATTATGTTGTCTGATTTCTGATTTATTTAATTGTTTATCCAATAATGCCCAGTTGGCTTAATTTATGAAACATGGGCAGAATGAATTTGTGTAAACAGTTTTCCAAATCATTATTATATAAGTTGTTGCAACAGTTTTGTCAACGTATACCTGTATAAAAAAAAGCAGAAATATGCATATTGTAAGTATAGATAGATAGATAGATAGATAGATAGATAGATAGATAGATAGATAGATAGATAGATAGATAGATAGATAGATAGATAGATATGTTCTGTAAGTATAGAGACGGATGGATGGATGGATATGTTCTGTAAGTATAGACAGACAGAGATAGATAGATAGATAAATAGATAGATAGATAGATAGATAGATAGATAGATAGATAGATAGATAGATAGATAGATAGATAGATAGATATGTTCTGTAAGTAGACGGATGGATGGATGGATATGTTCTGTAAGTATAGACAGACAGAGATAGATAGATAGATAGATAGATAGATAGATAGATAGATAGATAGATAGATAGATAGATAGATAGAATGTTATATTTTCAAATAATATTAAAATTAAGATGATTAATAATTAATAATTACATTTTATTGTTTTATTATTATTAATTTATTGATTACTAACTTAATAAATAATATAAACCAAAATTTTAATATATCTTTTATTGTGATGAGCTCTGATTTGAGCTTTTCTATGGTGTCAGGTTATGTTAATATAATATTCAATATATTTCAATTGGTAAGAATACAGTTTCTTTAACATTTCGCAGAAATCAGGTAACAACAGGAACAATGCCTAAAACAGTCATATCAGGGAAACCCTTGTCCGAAAACAGTGTTACCATGGAAACAAATAATCCACGAATAACAGAAGTAAACAAACGACAACAACAAATAACTCAGCTGTCTATCCATATTTTTTCTTCTTCATTAAAACAGTCACGCTTAGACTTACATTGCTAAATCATGCATGTTTGCATTATAATCCTTATTTATTGTGTTTCTAGGATTACCTTTGGATCAATATAAAGATACCTGACATTTCGTACAGTGTTAAAAGAGCCATCGCCGTATTGTCTCCACTCCCTGGGGCACGACACTTACTCCATGAGGTCTTATATTAACATTTCAAGGAAGGGTATCCATGTTTAAGTAAAGTAGACATAGAAACCAGGCCATTGTCAACTGCATGTCTTTGAAGGCCCACCATGTGTAGAGTTTCAGCAAGTGCCCTCAGGCAGTCGACTATGGGACTTGACTCACAAAAGGGCTGGTCCTGAACAGTGGACACACCAAACTTCTCTGACCTTATTTCATTCAATCCGATCCCACAAAGGAAAGTGCTCTATAAAAAGACTCTTAATTCGCAAGAAGATCTCACAGGCAGAGGATCCCAAAGCCAACCGCAAGCATGATACAAGGTGCGTACGTGTCCTAGGACGTGTAACTGTGGGATATGCGCTGACCTCCTGGATGTACCAATGGTGACTAACTGATTTTGAACATGGTGTTATTTTCTTCCATGAACAGGTTCACATTCAGGAAACAACAGGAAATATATTCTCCTCAACATTTTCCTCGTCCTCCTAGCTACAAAATTCGACAAAAGCTTTCAGTTAACACAGAGCGATTGTGGATCAGATTACAGACATCCAGGTATAGTTTTGATTTATAATTCTGATGAATCACACGGAAGGTTGAAATTCTGATGAACAAAAATTGTTTATTCGATTTAAAAAAGAAATGTGTGTGTGTGCAAGACTTTATGTCAGTTTTTGTACAACTAATCCGGTCGTTCTTGTCACGATAGAGTACACAGACATCTCGGTGGAATGTGGAACGGAATACATCAGTCTGGCCATCAGCTTCTGTCCTGTTCTATACACTGGCTACAACGAATCAGAGTTGATCCTCAACAATGTCATAAATAACCCAGATTGCAAGGGGACAGTCGACACTACCGTCTCACCTCCAGTGGCCCGATTTAGGTTCCCGCTTAACTCAACCAATGCCTGTGGCAGCAGTTTTATCGTGAGTAATACACTGAAGAATTTTCACCCAGAAATTGCTAGTAAATTTCACAAAATATAAAAAGATAGATAGATAGATAGATAGATAGATAGATAGATAGATAGATAGATAGATAGATAGATAGATAGATAGATAGATAGATAGATAGATAGATAGATAGTGAACTAAACATGAAACATGAATTAAACATGCAATTTTGTGAAATACTCCAATCATCTTTCACGGTTTACAAAAGTTTTCAGATACTGCAAACATTAAAAAAATATCTTATTACACAAATTCTAATCTAAAGGGTCAATCTGTTTTTCTCCACAGACGATTCAGAGTCCTGGGACAGGCGTATTCTCAGATTTCTCCAACATTGAGACAGTCAACATCAGTGGAGTTGTACGTTCGAGTGACATCACAACAGGCACCGTGACGTACAATGCCGAGCTGAAGTACTACTACTCATGCTCCTATCCTCTGGAGTACCTGATCAACAATACTCGAGTGGATGTGTAAGCACTCATTTTCTCTCACGCTGCAAGATCTGTTTACCTGGGATAAAAGAACAAATCTCACTGGGGAATAAGCGTCTTGGTGTGATATCACACTAACATAACATTAAATCCAGTCCATCCATGTTGTTGTCCTCAAGGGACAGGGAGACAATATAAAATGCACAATAGAGAAACACTATGACACATAGGCCATACACGTCTAGTCTGTGAGTTGTCAACGTTGAGTAATTGTAAACTTTAACCTTGTTCTTTCTTCTCAAAGGTCGTCCTCCTCGATTGCAGTAAAAGACAACAATGGCAGTTTCATCAGCACTCTGAATCTTAGACTCTTCAGTGTATGTCAGTCCTTAAACTGGACCTTCATGCGTTCATAGATTAGATCAGCTAGAAACAAAAGCTAATATCAAATATTTATTTATCTGAATTGATTTTGTTTCATTTCTCAGGACATAAACTACACCCAGCCTCTTCAAATGCCTCCCATTGGTATTGAGCTGAGGACAAATGTGTTTGTGCAAGTGGAGGCCACCAACTTGACCTCCCAGTAAGACATGTTTCATTGGGTATCATCATGGCAGTAAATCGAGCAGTTTTGTGTTGAAGTTGACCATTATTATGTCCTTCACAGGTACTTTTTGCTGCTGGACAGATGCTTTGCCTCCGTTTCCAATGCACCCTCCACCAACAACTTCTTCAACCTCTTCGTGCCGTAAGTTTAAATCATAAAACTAGTATTTTTAATATTATGATATAATAATTTATGTCTTTTTAATAGATTGTTTTTATTTTAATTTTTTAACCCAAACTACAATCATAATGCAGTACCCTTAGCTTATAGATAAGGCAATATGAATTATAATTTTTGTTTTAATTGAAGTGGATGGAACGGATGGAAATGTTCTGTAAGTATAGACAGACATACAGACAGAGATAGATAGATAGATAGATAGATAGATAGATAGATAGATAGATAGATAGATAGATAGATAGATAGATAGATAGATAGATAGATAGATAGATAGATAGATAGATAGATAGATAATCATTTTAATATTAAAATTAAAATGATTAATAATTCAATTTGATTATTTTATTATTATTAATCGATTGATTACTAACTTAATAAATAACAGAAACAAAAATTGTAATATATCTTTTATTGTGATGAGCTCTGATTTGAGCTCTTCTATGGTGTCAGGTTAAGTTAATATAATATTCAATATATTTCAATTGATATGTCAAGAGTATAGTTTCTTTAACATTTCGCAGAAATCAGGTAACAATGTCTTATATCGGGGAAACCCTTGTCCAAAGAAAACAATGTTACCATGGAAACAAATAATCCACTAATAACAGACGAGTACTGCATTATGAATAACATAATACAGTACCCTTAGCTTATAGATAAGGCAATATGAATTATATATTTTTTTTAATTGAAGTGCAATAAAATTGTACAGTATTGACTGACTCATCAAATAAATCCGATGCAAAATTTAACCCAAACTACAAACATAATGTAGTATCATTCGGTTTTGTTTTATGTTAACCCTTGAAAATGTATTGTGGCAGTACTATGGTACAGTAATGGTGTCAAATACCTTAGTACTTAGATCTATACTATGGTACAGTGATGGTACTTAGATCTATACTATGGTACTGGAGAGGGATGCACAATATATCGGCCACCATATCGGGATCGGCTGCTTTATGTTATGATAAGAAAATTTGGCCGATATATTAAAGTCGATAAATAATTTATTATATCCTTCAGCTGAGAAACTTAAGATACGCACTGTTCGCCATGATGGTTTTGAATTGTTTGAAATATGATTGGAATCACGTTAAAAAAAAAAGGGGGGAGGGTGCAACATGTGCATCGCAAGTCTGTCATATAAGCTACATAAAATTGTAATGAGAACATTATAATTGTGTGCTTGGGACATGTTTGTTTTTGTAATCAGGCTCTCAAAAATGATTTCATATCGGTGCATCCCTGGTACTGGACAATTATTATAGTCATATATCATCCAAAACAAAACAACATAATACCATTGCACTATGTACAAAAGCCATGTTTGTAATGATCAAATCTGTCTGAAAGTGTTTGGAGGGCCTGAGACAGAATCATTTGTTTGATGATTTGTTTGATTAGATGTGAAATGGATCGGCTCACTAAAATGCTGGTGAACGGGGAGATGCAGCTTGCTCGGTTCTCGTTCCCTGCCTTCCGCTTTACAGAGCAGCAGAACCAGACAGTGTCGACGTACTATCTGCACTGCATCACAAGACTGTGTGAAATGTCAACCTGCGCTACATTTAGGGTAAACACATACAACATAAACTCCCCATTTACATCATTTCTTAAATTAGCCTGTTAGAATTTAAATTAAGTCTAACCAGAATAGAAACACCTTTTGGCTTGGTCTGGATCATATTGTTTGCATAATGCTGTGTCATATGTTAGTGTCACTATACAGTGGTTTTGGCAAGCTTTGCTATTTTTGTGGGGGCATTTGAAGATATTTTTGTCCCCACAAAAATAGCATCACACACATACAGTTCACCTACCCAGACACATATTGTCCGGGACACTTTTTGGACTAACCAGGATCTATGGCTTTTTCCACAGCAATGTCGCAAACGAAAAAGGAGAGACGTTGTTCCGAATGGAGTCACAGACAGCACTACCATCACATCACCAGCCATCATCATACGTGCAGAGAACGGTACGTTCCTTCCCCTTTTGAAAACAAAATGAATCACTAAGCTAACACTACTGAGTTTTAAGTTGCCTACATTGCTTTCTGAGAAACTGACTCCATTCTGTTTATTTCATTTCAGTGGTGGAAACAAAAGAGGAAGGTGAGCATTAACTGTTTGATATATAAAACATGTAATATTTGTCCATTGTTGGGGAGTCAATTGATTAACTTACCTAATACTAAATTAACCAAGCAGACATAGGCAATGGTCAAGCGCTCTCCTTTAGAATGCTTATATGTAGTGTTGATTTGTTTTGGTGAATCAATTTGTTCAGATAAATCATGTGAACCAGATAAAAAAAGAAACATATGTGAAGCAGATCTGTTTATAGATGAATGTACAGTTACCGCTGCTGTCTATCACTGTTTCAGACATTTATTATTATCAATGTTGATAACAGTTGTGCTGCTGATTTCTTTAAAAATTAATAAATAGCTTCCTCTAAACTTTTGAACAGTTACACTAAAAATGCTAGGTTGTTTTAACCCACCTTTGGGTCAAATATGGACAAACCCAAACATTGGGTTATAAATGTAATTTAAAAATGTAAACCATGGCTGGGTTTGTTCATATTTGACCCAAAGTTGCGTTGAAACAACCCAGCATTTTTTAGAGTGAAGCTACTTTTTGCTTGTAGCTTAGTCAATCTGACCTCATATGTCTTTGCATCTCAGCTGTGTCAATCAGCACGAAAAAACCTGTGGACTCCTCTGTGGGTCTCGGCGTAGCTGTGGGCATCCTGGCATTCGCCTGCATCATGGTCGTGGGAATGGGAGCACTTTTCTACAAAAGACACTGGCACAATGCACCTTCAAAAATGCTCCGGTGAGCTGAGATGCCCTGTTCCAAGAGAGGATCTCCCACCGCAGGAGGGCTGAGCAGGGCTCAGCGTAGAACTGTTTTTTTTTCTTGGTGAATAATCATAGCATAATGTGGTTTAGAAGAGCAACAGTGCACTACAGCAGCTCTACACATGAAACTTGCGTTTAAGTGTAGCTTGGATCTAGGGATACAATAAGAAAAGTCTGTAAAAATAGGACACAATGTACTGTGTTAATATGAAAGACTTTTCCGTATTGACTTTTCACTGGTGTTTTACATGTATTTTGAATTATGCATTGGATTGTGCTGTGTTTTAGGATTGAAGGAAATGTATAGAAACTTAACATCTACTGTCCAGGCAGAAAATAGTTTTTTCTACTATTTTTGTTTGTCTCACAGTGTACGTGTTAAAGCACAACCAAAACAGAGCTTTAATCCTTAGCTTATAGATAAGGCTAAATTAATTTTCTGTGATTTCGTGTTTTCGAATTGAAGTGCATTAAAAGTATTGACTGACCCATCAAATGAATCCAATCCCAGTGAGCACACACTGTGGTACCTGTAAAACACAAAAAGGAAGTACATTTGAATGTGTGTTTGGAAGTGAGAGAGCTCTTTAAGACAGTTCCTAATACCTTCCAAAATGTTAAACTGTATGTGTTATTTATTAAAGACTACTCTTTATGCTTAACCCTCATGAAATGTTGACACCCCAGAATCTAAAATATACTCATGTACAGCCCAAAACATCCCTGCATTTGCAATGGTTTACAATTTGTAACTTTTGAATCCACAGTTTTGAACATGTAGCAGAGTATTATAGATTCATTCTGCTTGTATAACTTCATAAATAAAGAAATGGGAATGAAAGCAATTTTTAATGAAAGTGAGCTGGAGGAGAGTGCAGCAATGTGTAGATTTTAGAGATGAAGTTATGTTTTTGGCTCTTTGTATCATTATAATTCCAATGGCAGGCTGAGCTCTTAAAAGTATAGATGTATATTTGTGATTCATCTATTAATGCATGCTTCATATGAATAAAGGCTGCTGGTTCAAGTACAAATCACTGTCTCCTCGAGTGGATTCTTACTTATTAGCATAAAATCATGACATCTGCAATGGAAATGGAATTAGCCTGAAAATATCATTTGGGCCTTTTGCGTTTGAATTATAACTAATAAGCACACTTCAAAACATGCCAGAGGTCAACTATTAATTGCATGTAAGGTCTGAAAGGTATAAATACATATTTAAAAGTCGTCCATGAGGTGGTTTACCTTATATACTAAAAAAAGGAGCCTAACTAATGTGGGTCATGCAAATTCATTCAGCAAAAGGGGATTTTTGGGTGTCACTATTGCAATATTAGTATGGAAATCTGAAATGCAACCTGATCACAGTCTAATATAATTTTACTGTGACCTGTCAGATGAATTAATGTCTGACCTTTACATTGTCAGGTGACTTTACAGCAGCTATGATTAACCTCATTTCATTGTTCTCGTTGTTTAAGGAGTCTTAAGGGTCATGTTTTCATGTGTCTGACACCTGAAACTGCTCTCACAGCCATGAAGGAGAAAACGTGACACTGTACTTCCTAAATGACCCACATAACCACAAAATGACAAAAATACACAAAACGATCAATCAACTGTGATCTCTCATGCAGATAATATACAGTGTTCTTTCACTACATTCATTTTATGCGTTTTGTTTTGGCCTTGTGATTGGGACAGACACCTTGTCGAGTTCTCAGTGTACAAGATGCCTAAAGGGGAAAGGACAGATTCTCAGACAGATCCACCGAGTGCCAAGTGCTAACACAGAAGTAGGGCACATGATGATTCATACTGTCAGATGTTGAACTAGGCCATCATTTTGTGGCTCGCTTTAAATCTCTTTGTTTCTCTTTCACTTTGTTTTGCAAGCATCGCTCGATATTTTAATGCCCTACTGACTCACCCGCAACCGGTTGAGTGGTTTTCCAAAGGAATGTAGAATCAAAATATAATAGATATTTTATTTTTAGGATTTATTAATCCAGTTATTATCTGCAGTGTCCCACATAGCACACAGCAGCTGCAGTTGCCAGAGACAATGTTTCAGAGAGCTCATAGCTGCATATTTCAGTAACTGATGTAATGTTAATATCCCAACCATCTGAACTACTAAACTAGATCATGGACAAGAACAGTTGCTAATAAATATGTATAGACAGAGCAAAGTTAACACATCAGAGTAATAAATATGATAGTAAAAAATAATTTATTAAAACCGAACATACCGTAAAACACATTCTGTAAGCAAGGTACAAAATTAGACAAAACTTTAAATATAATCAAATGTCACTTATGTGAGGTCTTTCACCGCACATTGCGGTAACTTTGCGGTAAATTTTCTAGAACAAATTTAACAATATTTTACTGTAAAATTTATTGTATTGTCTTGTTAAATATAATATACATTTTAATCAAATGATATGGTAACTCAATTACAATTACATTTTCACAGTATTTTGCAGTTTTCTTCAGTAAGATCAAAACTTAATTATTTTTTAATTTAATTTAGTAATACAGTGTGTAAAATTACAAAAACAAATGGATTGACGTTCTCTTTTGTTTTAGTATAAGCTCTTTCAATCTTGTTAATGTCAGATTTTCTTGTATCTCTTTTTCTTTTTCTAAGCTGAATCTAGTTCAGATTTATCCACAGAAGCATTGTTCTTTCATCTCCACCTTTGTTTCAAGCGCTCAAGACAATAGGATGGAACTTCCTATTGAGGAAAGCTTATTCATTATTTAAAGACCCTTCCTGCATCACAGGAGTCATAGCCAGTTATTAATGATATAGAAGGAGTGGGTGAGAGGACTGAAGGAGCAGAGTAATGAAGGAGGCAGAGGAGAGAGAGGGCTGTTCTTTGAACATCACTGCAGGAGCACTGTAAAAGCTTCAAAGCACTGCGGCTTGAAGGAGACCTGCAGACTGAACACACGTAAGGGCTATAGAGAGCTCTGAGCTCAAACCATACGTAATCCTGTATATGCCTCTCTAAAAACTCTTACAACAACGGGATATTCCTCCTGTTTAAAGACCACCAGCAGAGAAATATCCCCAGGTCACGGTCACACCTCTAGACCCACAACTGAGAGGACTTTACAGAAAATAAAGGGCTTCAATTAGAAAACGCTTCACAATGAAACACTTTCTTCTTGAGGAAAGTAGCTTTAGGACCTATCAGCCTTTACCTGCTGTTAGGTTTGATGGAGTGTCTTTGACTAGTGCTGTAGTTTAGTTTCCTTAAAAAAACTTCACAATATATCAAAGGAAAAATCATTTCAGAAAGTATTTTTGGAGATTGCATTAAATTACTATATCTTTCGATTTTTTAAACTTTGGATCTAGATAGAAATGACAAAAGACTTACTTCTTGCTTCTGACCAATGCTGTATCTCAATAGTTTTACTTGATCTTAGTGCTGCGTTCAACACCATAGATCATAAAATACTCTTAGATCGACAAAATTACACTGGTATTTAAGGACAGGTAAATTATGGAGTGCTGCAAGGGTCTGTGTTAGACCCTCTGTTATTTTCAATTTATATGCTGCCACCTGGTAATAAGTTATATATTTCATCACGACCAGATGAAATCTCTAAATTTTCCAAATTGAAAGAGTATGTTAAAGATATAAAACATTGGATGACCTGTAATTTTCTTCTATTAAATTCGGATAAGACTGAGGTGTTACTTATTGGACCAAAATCTTGTACACAGAATCTCTTAGAACACAATTTGCATTTAGAAGGATGTACTGTTACTACAGTAAAAGATCTGTGTGTTATATTTGACAGCAACTTGTCTTTCGAAAATCATATTTCATATGTTACAAAAACAGCCTCTTTCCACCTCAGAAACATCGCTAAGCAATGAAACAAGCTATCCATTTCAGATGCAGGAAAGTTAGTTCATGCATTCATGACCTCTAGATTACTGTAATGCATTACTAGCTGGTTGTCCTGCATCCTCAATAAACAAGCTACAAGTAGTCCAAAATGCAGCTGCTAGAGTTCTTATCAGGTTAAGAAAATATGATCATATAACACCAATTTTATAATCTCTTTTATAATAGCCCTACAATCCATCACGCTCTTTACGGTCACAAAACTCTGGACTTTTGGTTAGGATATCTAAGTCCACTAAAGGAGGGAGAGCGTTTTCACATTTGGCTCCTAAACTCTGGAATAGCCTTCCTGATGATATTCGGGCTCAGAGACACTATCCTTAAATCTAGACTAAAGAAGACGCATCTCTTTAGACAAGCATTCACTTAACACATCTCATAACCTTGTATTCAAGTCATATCAGATCAAATGCACAAGATTATCTTTGCTTGAAATGTTATGAACAGCAGCTACGCAAATTATTCATTTGCTGTTCTGTTTTATCTCGGGATGGCCGTCCTTAAGGAACTATGTCTCTAGAGAGTATGAGTTACTAGAGAGTAGCTCCAGTTTGCATGCAGCCTATGAAGACTTCAGATGACCCAACATATGAAGAGAGGACTCCAACTCCTGAAAGGACTTCAGATGATGCAAACTCTGAATCAACATGCACCAATGCTAAATTTTCTATATATTGTAATCATAATTTTCACAACTTATAATTAATACTTACAATAATACATTGTTAGCTAACTGTGTTTCTGTCAGGACCACTACCGTCAAATATGATTGACAATTAGCCTACAGTTTGGATTGGCGGTATGGTTCCGTTCTGGGCGAGAACTCCCTGCGCATCCATGCAGCCTAGCATGGATAAGAGCAGGGAGAGCAGCAATAATCCCCCTAGGGGGAAACAGAACAGAACCAACATGAAAATGTGCAAATATATTTAATTCAAGATTTTAAGTACAGCATTATTCGATAATTATTCTGATTCAAGGGGAATCAGAATGTCAAATCCTGACTGGGCGAGAGGAGGAGCTGGGGATGGAGGAGGGTAATTAGCTCCTGAGAAACGCGATAGCTGCTGATAATACTGAAGGAGCTTATATATGTATACGGTGATAGGTGTCGTATTCCTATAGGTAGATGTGGATCAGCTGAGGGTCAGCTGATGCGAGCTTGACTAACGTGACCTGCCAGAACTAACGCTACGCTTGATGATTTGTATATTTCTGAAATCCATTACTTGGACACAGTCACCTCTGATAACAGATCACTCTAAATTGTAATGTAGACATGCATTTTCTGTAAAGAAATGTTCATGCATTTCTGCTCTTTTGCTTTTGTAGTATAGAGCAATTATCCTTGACTGTAGCGCACGATAGCGCATGAAGAGCACAAACACAACTGTCTTTCTACCTATAAAACTCAACCTCTATTTCAACATCTTTTCAGTTGATGCTATTTCTATTGCACAGTACGCATCCAGTCAATTTATTGTGATAAACATTACACTTGTCACTGAGCCCAATAATTGAACTATAATCCTTTCCTTGGGACACTGATTAATGGTCTCCCTCAATGCTGCAGGAACAGTGGGATAATTCTGGGTTCAGCTCATAGGGGGGATCTCTCCTATCAGAGCTCATCAGTGTGGTCAGCCTCTCGTGAAAGAATCATTCTAGAGCATGATTGAAGAGAGAGAGAGAAAGAGAGAATTCAAGACCAGGTAGACTGAAGCTCTGCGAGCAGAAAAGCTTCATTACTTCTGTTCTGCTTCAGAGATAGCAGCCATCATCTCGCTGGACAGCAATACCCACACACACACACACACACACACACACACACACACACACACACACACACACACACACACACACACACACACACTCTCTCTCTCTCTTTTAGACTGACACTGTGTGCTAATCTAAGCATCTATGACAGATCGCAATAAAGGTGTAGCCAACACTTTTAAAATAATCATATTTCACCTTTTGTGCTCATACATTTTTCTGAAACATTCCCAGGTTCACAGCACAAATAATGTGGTCTTATCAACTCAACCTCAAATCTGCCTGTGTGTGTTCGTGCCTGTATTTCGTGTTAGCCAATCAAAGTTGAATGGTGTAGCTCATGAACGGTATAGGTCGGGAGATTGGATTGAATCAAACACAATTCCTAAACCTGGAGCTGAGCAACAGAATCAGACCCAATTGTTTTTTTCTGTCCGTCCCATCTTCAATGTGGCTGTAATTATGATGTCTGAACAGTAGAGGGCAGACATGCCCCTCTACAGCAGTGTGTAAATGAGAGAGAGAGAGAGAGAGAGCCTTGTTTGGGCAGTGAGTCATAAACAATATTAGCAACACACTATTTCCATTGTTTTCCTGATAAGATTTAATAACCAAATGCTGTGTCTGATGAGGCAGAGAATTACACTGTTTTTCTGGAAAGAATACAAGTTGCTATTACACAGTTTACAGAATTATCAGTTAGAGGACCAACTCACCCTCAAAATAAAACAATCATGTAATCATTTACTTTACCTCATGTTGATCCAAACCGAAATGTCTTTTTTTTTTCTTTAATGGAATTGCAGGGTATTGGTTTTTGTTTGTGTCATAGCTGACTGTTAATCAGTTTTGTCCCTTAGGAGTGTACTGTCAATTGTGGAGTGGAAAAATGAAAGAATCAAAATATGAAGCTGGAAAAAATCTATTCTTTATTGTTTTCGTGTTCATGAAGCAATTTTGTCTTTTCCATGCACCTTGTTGGTTTTGTGAAGTTGCATCAGAATAGACTCATAAGAATACATTTTTTAAACAACATGAGGGCCAGTAATTGATTGTTTGAACTGTTCCGTTAAGATCAATTCACACTGCACCGACAGACGCTGACCAATGTGGACAATGACCGGATTACTCTGTCACTTCTCAGGCATTCCCCAACCTGACAAACACAGACAGCTGTAACACAGACACAGACAAAACCTGACGATGTGTCTGTTAGTTGGTGTCTGCTGGTGCAATGATAATTGGCCTAATTGGCCAGATTATAAATGAGCCATGAGGCATGAGCAGATGTGAACGGATTTAAATCCGCAGGGACTCATTTAAGTGGTCAAGTATAAAATCCAATATAGATACCCAATCACAGCAATCTGATCAATCAGCATTAAGTGTAAACGGGCCCCAAGTGCAATTGGATTTCTTTAGTTTTTATTGCACTTTGTGTCAGTGCATGTTCAGTTTGAGTGGGTATGTTGGTCAATATCATATTAATCAAATCACATTTTATTTATTTTTAATTTTAGTGGTTTCAGGTACAAATTATATTAGGCTTAATTAAATATACAATATATGGTGGAACCCCCCCCCCCCCCCACATCTTAAACCAACCTATTCTGGTTTGCTGGTCTTCAGACTGTAAAAAGAGACAGGTCTGTAAGCTTTTTGGGCCCTTTTCAGCTGGTCAGACTGGGAAACCAGGTTAACCAGCTGAAGACCACCTTGTTCAGGCTTGGAGACCAGTTAGACCAGCTTGGCCAACCTGTCTGATGAGCTTAAACCAGATTTCCTCATGTTGGTTTAAGATAGCCTTTTACCTTCAAAAGTTTAGTGCTCCAATTATGCTATTTTTAAAGGTTCCTAATTTTGTTTTGAAGGTCTTCATACAATAGGTTTACATGCATCCAAGGCCAAAAGACACTTTATTTTCTCAAATATAGAGTGGTGCAGGGATGGCGTATATTTGTAGGCCAAAACCCGGAAACATATTAGCATTTTAGCACTTCCGGTTCCATTGTCCAGAAGTAAATGAGTTTTTGAATGGGTTTTTAGTTAAATGCTTGAATTAAGGTCTGTGGTGAACACAAGCTCAAGATGTTTTATTATACAATACAAAATACATCAGTAAAAACCTCTTGTGTTTTTAAAGCTTTTACTTGTCCAAAAGGCGGTTGCTAACAAGTTGCCAAATGGGAATACAGAGGTTGTCGGTGACATTAAACGTCATCAAGCCGAACAGGTAAACTATTGCAGCATCACTTCTTTTCTCACAGTTTCTAAATGGTTCGATAAAGGATTCTGTCTCTCTGAAGAGTAGGCTAGTCTCTCTTTCCGAAAGCCTACTCTGCTCTGATTGATCAGATGGCCCAGTTTGTTGTCATTGGTCTAATGCATACAGTGCATGTCGAAAATAAAACGCCCATTACCATGTCTGGATTTCAGCGTCAGAGGCTTCCTCTGCACTTGATACACAATGATACGAACAGTAATGATGGCATCGTTTTTACCATATCAATTTGGAAGCGCATGCAAAGTGGATTTGGATTCGCAGCACTGAAAAGTGCATCTTCTCGACATGCCGACAACATGAATCAATCTCTTCTAGTTCTCGACTACAACTACAGTGTTTGTGGGCGGGTCAAAGTAGATGTTGTTCTTGACAGCCAATGAAGACCATAGGCTGGCATTATACAAATTTGTTACAAACCTATGTAGTTTTGTGCAGGAATTAAGACAGAAATTACAACGACAGTTCAGAATCAGTTCTTTCTTTTGGGAGGCAATAACTCCATTTATCTTGCTCTTTGATCTTTGTAACTTTGCAGACATTTTACATCCACAAACAGCTATATTACACACTACATGAAAGGTGATTTCCGAAAAAGCATATTTGGGGCACTCTAATTGATTTTGTAAGAAATCGAAATTTCTTTTTAAAGACTTAATCCAGTGTTCAGTGTCACGTGAACCTTCAGAAATTATTCTAATATGCTGATTTGGTGCTAAAGAGACATTTTTTATTATTATCAATGTTTTTGTAAAAAAATGATTCTTTAATGAATATAGAGTTCAAAAGAATGTTTTTATTATAATGTCTTTACAGTCACTTTTTACCAATTTAATGCATCCTTGCTAAATAAAAGGTTTCATTTCTTAAAATTAATCTTACGGACCCCAAACTTTTTATCTATATATTATTATATCCTGAAACCCCTAATGTATGTGTTTTGCTGACATTGCAGGCCGTTCCAAACAAGCGATTGTATCAAGTGAAGTGAACTTCTGCTGATACTGTGAATGGGGACAGCTATGTTATTTGTGTCTGGATGTACACGCGAGTGGTTTTATGTGTGTTTGGTGGCAGGGCTCTCAGCGAACAGTCCCCTACTGTTTTGAGTGAACGGGTAATTGACTGTGAATGACTCTGGCTTTAATAAACACCTGCTTGCTCTGTTACCTGTGTTGCATCAGTGTGCCTCTTCTAGGCTCTCCAAGCTGCCATTTACAGAAAAACTCAACTGAAGAGCCGCGGGCTCCCTCCCTAGCTCATTAATCAGCGTCCATGGTGGACATAAAGTCATTTACTTTTGACAAGGCCCCAGTGTGTGCTATGTGATAGTGGGGCTGGCATAACAGCTTTAATTGGTAATTTACTGGAGTATCCATACAAGGAAGTGCAGAGGACAGAGGCCACGGCTAAGACCAAACGGCTAAGGTGCTATTAGGTTTGAGAGAAGTCTAGAATGTTGTCATTTAAACAGCAAATGTCACATTTAAAGGCTACACACTCTCATATACACACACCTAGTATGTAAAGGTATAGCTCTTAAGGAAAATTACCATGGTAACTGCCAAAACACCATACTGCAGTTACTTCCTCAAACTCATAATATTGGTAGAGTCGATGTTGCTGTGTTGGGCTCTAAGAAGATATTGGTAACACTTCATTTTAAGGTGACGTAGCCTACTTAAAACAGTAAATATGCATAACTTCAAGTAAATAACTCAAAAACAAACCATAACCCTAACCTCAAACCTATAGTTAGTACATTTAGTTAATAATTATGTGTACTTACCGTACAGTGTACTTGCCTAAGAAAGTTATGGGTAAAATAAGGTACATGGGTTCAGGTTAGGTTTACCAAGTTATTGCAATTACTATAATAAGTACATAGTATGTACATGGGGAACAGGACTGTAAAATAAAGTGCTACCCATAATTAAGTACTTAATTCTTTAATTATGAAACAATGTCATATACTGTATATATATGTAATGATATATATATATATATATATATATATATATATAAATTCTACAGAAGAAAGAAAGTCATAATGGTTTGGAACGGCATATGTAAATGATGAAATTTTATTCTGGAAGGCACCCTAAAATGTTTGTTAAATATGAACATTTCTTAAATTGTCCTAAATATTAAAATGACATTTTATTCAAATTTCAATTTGACATTTCCGTTTTGATTTTTAAAGACTGCCTGAAATAGCCAAAACCATGCACAATGCACATTAAATGTTAATTTAATATTTATAATTGCTTTAATAATTTAAAGCAAAATTGCTTTAATTATTTAACTGCTTTAATTATTTAGACTGTATTATTTAATTCTGTACACCTTTTCAACTACCTAAAGTTAAGGGTTCAATTTTGAACCCTTAATTTTCAATAAGAGTTACATTTTTATTTTTATTTTTATTTTTATTTTTGCTAACAGTGATGGCAATATCAAGTTGCTGCATTCTTACTCTAGGCAAGGCAAGTTTATTTATAAAGCACATTTCATACACAATGGCAATTCAAAGTGCTTTACATAGAAGAAATTAAAATAAGAAAAAGAAATAAGAATAATTAAACCAGTTTAGAAAAATAAAAATAAAATACAGTACAGTACAAACAGTCGGACGAAAAGCGGCACAGTGCTCATTCATTAAATGCATAGCTAAACAGATGTGTTTTGAGTCTGGATTTGAAAGTGACTACTGTAGGAGCACGTCTGATCTCCTCTGGAAGCTGGTTCCAGCTGCGGCTGGCATAATAGCTAAAAGCAGACTCGCCATGCTTAGAGTGAACCCTTGGTATTTCTAGCTGATATGATCCTAATGATCTGAGTGATCTGTTGGGTTTATATTCAGTGAGCATATCTGCAATGTATTGAGGTCCTAGGCCATTGAATGATTTATATACCAGTAATAATGCTTTAAAATCAATCCTAAATTTAACTGGGAGCCAGTGTAAAGACCTGAGGACTGGTGTGATATGTTCATATTTTCTGGTTCTGCTCAGAATCCTGGCGGCAGCGTTCTGTATGAACTGCAATGTCTTATGGTCTTTTTGGGAAGGCCAGTGAGGAGTCCATTACAATAATCCACCCTGCTGGTGATGAAAGCATGAACAAGTTTCTCTAAGTCTTGTCTGGAAACAAAGCATCTAATTCTTGCAATATTTTTCAGATGATAGTATGCTGATTTAGTTATTGCTTTGACATGACTACTGAAACTAAGGTCTGCTCTAGTAACACTTACTATAGTAACAATAAAAATGAAGGTTACCTTTGTACACTTTTGTAAGGAAAATACACATTCATGCAAGTTTATAAGACACAAGTCTTTCTTGAAATATTAAAGTCACAAATGTATGTGTGTGGCTTTTAGACGGATGTAAGAATGCTTGCTTGAAAGGATTCACCTGGCTATGTAAAGACAGATGGATAATTTGCCCATCAACACGTTTGTCTTACTGCTCACCGTCTCACAGCTGGAAGTGTGAGGGAGAGAGAGAAAAGCGAGGTAGACAGAAGGAGGGAAGAACAGCAGAGAGAGAAAAAGAGTGTCAACTTTAGAGTTCCACTAAATTCCCGAACTCAACACCCTCAGGGTGACGAGAGAGAGAGAGAGAGAGAGAGAGAGAGAGAGAGAGAGAGAGAGAGAGAGAGAGAGAGAGAGAGAGAGAGAGAGAGAGAGAGAGAGAGAGGTACTGAGAACCCCGGAGAGATGTAGTGCTTATCAACACAAAAGACAACAAAACTGAACAACCCCACAATAACTGTGTCATACTTAGAATAACAATACAGTGTTTGGCAATTTCCCTGTATACTTTCATTGCTTGCAGTCAAGATTACATTTGAAAAACATTTCAAGCCAGATTTTTACATTTCGCTTGTACCAGCACAATATGAATACATTCAGCACCCCCCAGGTTTCATTTTTGGTATTGTGGAAATGCAAAATATAGTCTGCACATGAATGCAAAGGGCATTTTCTCCTGCGAAGACAAACAATCATGGATTTATTCGTAGAGCTATTCATGAGCAGATATAATAAACCCTCTCTCTCTTTCTGGCTGTCACACTTTTGTTAACTTACAGTATACTATGTACACACTGAAGTAAATACTGCAGTAAAACATTTTTTTTTAAAGATTACCTTTGAGACATAAATGTAATGTTTCCATGTCACAAGAAGACCTTTGGAGTTCTGCGTATATTAGCTTGAAAAGCATGCGTGGACACATCATTTGCAAATCCAAAGGGAATAGTGTGCCATCTGGGTGCATTTGGCATTTTATTTTCAACATAATATTATTTGGGATGCACTAATCTTGCGTACTATAATGGGTAGTAGCTATGCAAATTTTGACACAATAAGTGAATGAATAAGTGAATGAACACTATTCTCTCTCAGTGAATGCTCTCATCCTCTGATTGTGACTCATCTGTCTGGTGACATTGACACTGAGCACTGATATCACCTAACCTTGATCATGCGTGGGATGGTGAGAAAAGGGCCCTCACCCCATTTCAGCTGATTTGAAATTCTGAGTAAGTAAATTATGAACGTTGAGCAAATTAAGCAGCCTGCGCCTTGTCCGCCTGCCAGAGCGTCGGACAATACGCTTGACAAACGAGAGTGCTTCACATTCACGCCCCCCTCTCTTGTCATCTCACTCTCAATCCCCAGAGAGACGTCGTTTAAAAGAGCCCTGGAATAAATCAGGCCGATGAAATTTAAGATGTGGCTCTCAAGTGGATTGCTGGCATAAATCAACTTATTTTTTTTAAAAAGGTTTTTACATTCATTAATTAGATTAAACACAATAAGAGACCATCACGTGTGGGGCTAAACAGTAAAAAATTAAAAACATTCTGCCGGGAGCAGCAACAGCATTGTTTAATACATCACAGAAAACCAATTGTTTAAGTTTGCATGAATACATAAAATACATACAGTGAGGAAAATAAGTATTTGAACACCCTGCTATTTTGCAAGTTCTCCCACTTGGAAATCATGGAGGGGTCTGAAATTGTCATCATAGGTGCATGTCCACTGTGAGAGACATAATCTAAAAAAAAAAATCCAGAAATCACAATATATGATTTTTTAACTATTTATTTGTATGATACAGCTGCAAATAAGTATTTGAACACCTGTCTATCAGCTAGAATTCTGACCCTCAAAGACCTGTTAGTCTGCCTTTAAAATGTCCACTCCATTTATTATCCTAAATTAGATGCACCTGTGTGAGGTCGTTAGCTGCATAAAGACACCTGTCCACCCCATACAATCAGTAAGAATCCAACTACTAACATGGCCAAGACCAAAGAGCTGTCCAAAGACACTAGAGACAAAATTGTACACCTCCACAAGGCTGGAAAGGGCTACGGGGAAATTGCCAAGCAGCTTGGTGAAAAAAGGTCCACTGTTAGAGCAATCATTAGAAAATGGAAGAAGCTAAACATGACTGTCAATCTCCCTCGGACTGGGGCTCCATGCAAGATCTCACCTCGTGGGGTCTCAATGATCCTAAGAAAGGTGAGAAATCAGCCCAGAACTACATGGAAGGAGCTGGTCAATGACCTGAAAAGAGCTGGGACCACCGTTTCCAAGGTTACTGTTGGTAATACACTAAGACGTCATGGTTTGAAATCATGCATGGCACGGAAGGTTCCCCTGCTTAAACCAGCACATGTCAAGGCCCGTCTTAAGTTTGCCAATGACCATTTGGATGATCCACAGGAGTCATGGGAGAAAGTCATGTGGTCAGATGAGACCAAAATAGAACTTTTTGGTCATAATTCCACTAAACGTGTTTGGAGGAAGAAGAATGATGAGTACCATCCCAAGAACACCATCCCTACTGTGAAGCATGGGGGTGGTAGCATCATGCTTTGGGGGTGTTTTTCTGCACATGGGACAGGGTGACTGCACTGTATTAAAGGGATACTTCACCTCTGGGAAGATGAATGTGTATTTAAAATAGGTCATTTAAGTAGAAGAAATGTGAAGAAATTTTTGAATTTGGAGCTTTCTAGACCGAGAAAAGCCAGAAAATGCATTTTTGTCTTATGTGGATGAAAGACAACAACTCCCAGAATGCACTTGCTTCGCTGCCTTAGGAGGCCACGCCTACCGGTAAGAGTGCGTAGTTGAAAACAACAAGGCTAGCCTACGTGATGAGTTTGCCAGTGATTTAGAGATGGGCCAAAATGTCCGGGATTCAGCTTTTGCGTTCTACAGTCGCCATTCATCATGTTTACTGTGGCGAGCAGGATGAGGCTGACTAGAGCCCTGCACGGGCCTCAAATCTAGGCCCGAGCCCGGCCCTGGCCCGAGACGCTCAGGCCCTAGCCCGACCCGTGTCCGACAGCTCATCAGAATTATCAGCCCGAGTCCGACCCGAGCCCGGTTTTTTTTTTTTTTTTTTTTTTTTTTACAGCGGCAGCCTGGCCTATTTGCAGCCATTAAAATATGTCCGTTTTGTTAGTTATGTTTCTTTTCTTTTCATTTCTTTATTAAGTTAATTTAGACAAATGTTTGGAGCATTTAAAAAATAAATAAAAATAACGACCAAGCAGCCGAGCCGACAGCGAGTAAAACATGTTTGATCAATTTAGCCTCTTAAATCAACGCTAATACTTTACTTGGCTACAATAAAATCCATAGATATTTTTGATAAACATTTTTATTAAACCACAGTGAGTAGCCTACATTTTTTTTGAAATACTGAGGCAGGATCAGGCTGCTCACAACAGCGCTCGCAAACGAAATGAGCAATAGAGCAAATAAAATAAAATAAATCAAAAACAAACTTGCAGGTTATCTTACCTCAAAAATGCACCACAAAACATGGCCATTCTTTTTTCCAGTAGTTTCCAACAGTTAAACGAAAATAAAGTCAAATCAAACGAAAAACATCAGTAGCCTAGTTTCCAAATAAAGTCCAATCAAACGAAAAGTTAGAACAGTCTCTTACAGAGCATCGTGGAGAAAAAGAATAGCATCCACAGTGGAAGATTTGAACCCAGTCCTCTCTTCTATCACTCTGCGATTTTTCTCTTAATATTCTCCATTATTTGCACGTGAGGTGAATCGTTGGTTGCGCTGACGGGAAACCTTCTGTGTGTGCGCGTGCTTGCGTGCGTGAGACTGTCATGTCAATCATATGTCAGTGTAATTATAAGATTATGAAAGTTATAAGGTTATTAAATGTCTTTTTATGTTTGTTCTTCTATCGTCGACGTCAACTTCTCATATTTTTTTAATTAATGTCTAAAAATATAAAAAGAAGGATAACCCAAAAAAGGCCCGAGGCCCGGCCCGCATGTGAACTATGACGTGAAAATTGGCCCGAAGCCCGGCCCTAGGGGCGTAAAAAAGTCGGGGCCCGTCGGGCTCGGGCTGAAATGCAGGGCTCTAAGGCTGACGGCCGCGGGAGAACGGCGCGAGGCCGGTGGCGTCATTGCTGAGACGCGCCAGGTCTCGCATCTCTCACGGAGGAGCGGGAATTTTCTTAGCAATGGTAAAACGCACATCAACCGATCACTTGTTTAGCGTTCATGTAAACACTACATTCAGATTCACCAATCGGAATGAATTCAGTTAGATTGAAACAAAAGGTGCATGTGCATGTAAACAATGAATGGCGACCGCAGAACGCAAAAGCTGAATCCCGTACATTTTGAACGATCTCGCCCGTCGGACAAGTCCGGGAAAAGGAGGATGTTGTTGTTTACCCCTACTTACTCAGCTTTCTCCTACTATTCAGCTTTCTCCACAGAACAAGAGCCTACTAGCTTAGCTTCCAAAGAAAGACAGCTGACACTGTGTGTACATTCTGTGAGTGAGATCCCTCCCTCTATGGGCGGGCTGAAAACATGCGGAACAACGCCATCTACTGGCTGTAGTCTTTAGCCTCTGACCAGAAAATCCTCCGATGATGCAAAATGACGATTTTTGCGTCATCGGAGGATTTTTTCCAGACAAAAAATACATAAATCTCTTGTCTCAGGGGGATATGAGGGTGGAAAGCACGGTAATTCGAAAATACTACAGGTTTTCTACTAATACAAAGCTTAATGCTAAATCCTGAAGTAACCCTTTAAGGAGAGGATGACCGGGGCCATGTATTGCGAGATTTTGGGGAACAACCTCCTTCCCTCAGTTAGAGCATTGAAGATGGGTCGAGGCTGGGTCTTCCAACATGACAATGACCCGAAGCACACAGCCAGGATAACCAAGCAGTGGCTCTGTAAGAAGCATATCAAGGTTCTGGCGTGGCCTAGCCAGTCTCCAGACCTAAACCCAATAGAGAATCTTTGGAGGGAGCTCAAACTCCGTGTTTCTCAGCGACAGCCCAGAAACCTGACTGATCTAGAGAAGATCTGTGTGGAGGAGTGGGCCAAAATCCCTCCTGCAGTGTGTGCAAACCTGGTGAAAAACTACAGGAAACGTTTGACCTCTGTAATTGCAAACAAAGGCTACTGTACCAAATATTAACATTGATTTTCTCAGGTGTTCAAATACTTATTTGCAGCTGTATCATACAAACAAATAGTTAAAAAATCATACATTGTGATTTCTGGATTTTTTTTTTTAGATTATGTCTCTCACAGTGGACATGAACCTACGATGACAATTTCAGACCCCTCCATGATTTCTAAGTGGGAGAACTTGCAAAATAGCAGGGTGTTCAAATACTTATTTTCCTCACTGTACAACTTGTAGGCTACATAATTAAGGATGCACGAATAAATTATAAAAATAAAATAAAATAAAAAGGTCAGGATTTTCTTTTTTTTTCTTTTTTTTTTACCAAGCCCTATCATATACCCCATATCTGTATACTGACACGTAACATTGGACCATTCTGTGATACCATTCCATGATACACTTAATATTCAACAATATTATTGATCTGCTTGCATTGACACCATTATATGAGAACTGAACTGAGCTGGACAATGACATCACTGTTTTCTCTATATATTCAGTATATATATATATATATATATATATATATATATATATATATATATAAATGAACTAAATTAAAAACGTTTTTACAACAAAAATTAACCATCACTGAACTTACTTAAGCTGGACTAGGACGCTATTTTCTTCTAGATCTGCTGTACAGCAGAAACAAACTTTGTTGCATTATTTTCCTGTTATCACTGTAAAGCTGCTTTGAAACAATCTGTATTGTAAAAAGCGCTATATAAATAAAGGTGACTTGATACATATTTTTTAAAAGCTTGATTCACTGCCAATATATATGGACGAGCGTGAGCGGGACAATTAAAAAAAAAAAATCTCATTTTGTGGTCTGAAACAAAAAGAAGGGCTTACGGCATTTAAAACAACACCAGGGTGAGTAAATTATGACTTCATTTTCATTTTAGGGGGAACTAACCCTTTAAAGATATAGTGACAAAATCCACACTGTCGATCCTTATTGCCGAGCCAAGATATGAAGTATTTGATTATAAACAATCCCTGCATGCAAAATTCTTACCTTTCTCTCTCTCTAATTGCTGTAGTTGTGCACTCCTCTCCAAACATCCCTTATGTCCCCTCATTTTTCCACAGCCTGCAGGGGATAGCTGCTTGAATGGGCACTGAGTGGTCAAAACTGAATAAATCCAATTTCTGTGCATAATGGTATTTCCGTCTGGACTCACCCCAAGTCAATCCACACTCTGGAGACCTCTGTGCGAGGTGGAAAATACAGAATTAGAAAGTGAATAGCCACCTCCATTAAATGCGGATTCATTTAATTCATTTAATTACAGTTTAAGGATGGCAAAACAGGAAATTACTAAGTATTCTTCATGATCTCGAGCAATTTACACTTCATAAGAGTGAAATGTATAAATAAATGAATAGGTGCTATGAACCAGCTACAATACATAACATTTTATGGATAAGTTATTATAAACAAAACTTTTTAGGGTGATGATGCTTTGAAATAAAAAAATAAAAAAATAAATGTTTTAATTGCCACTATATGAGGATTACCATAATTTTCCAGCACCTTTATCAGGATTGCCAGTGACCTCATAACCTGTCTAGTTACATTCACCAACTCAGGGATCCAAATTAGGGGGGTGACCTGGTTTTGTCGAGGTGCAGGTGATGTCATCTTGTGGCTGACCTTTCCCTCCATACTAATTGCTGCAAAAGAGTTTGAAGACAGACTTTTAAAACTGAACTTTCTGCTCACTGGTGTCTCACAGCCGTTTTGTTGTGACTTGTGGAGATTTCTGGTAAGTTCATTGTATTCAAAGATGATAATTGCTTTTAAAGTGCACCATCCAGCACACAATACTGCTAAATGTACTTAAGGAGTTCTGAGAAATGAAGGAAAAGATTGAATTTTGAACAGGTTGAGTATAGTTTCTATTACCCAGAAATGATCTGTTCCTTTTTTGAGGATATAAAGTGGTTTTGAACATAAAAGAGAAAGAACATTTTTGGAAATTAACTGGCATACATTTTGGTTTTAATGGCTTTTAAAAAAAAGCAGAATTGCTATATATTACACAAACCTGAAAACACGCACGTACGCACACACACACACACACGCACGCACACACACACGCACGCACATACACACACACACACACACACACACACACACACACACACACACACACACACACACACACACACACACACACACACACACACACACACACACACACACACACACACACACACACACACACACACACACACACACCATCTAAAATTACAGAGACGTCCCACTGGAGTAAGCTGAGGTTAAGTGGCTTGCTCAAGTGTGCAATAGTTATGTTTCATGGATTGCCCTTCAGGGTGAGTGAACCTTTTAGGACTCAGATTTTTAACTACTACAGTATCTGTATATATCATATGACATACCTAATTACATTTAAAGTTCAATGTAAAAACAATGCAATACTGCTGTGCATTACAGTAACTTTACTGGGTAAGGGGAGTTTGAGTGGCTTGTTGCTTTAATAAGATGTTGGCAACAGCAATGTTGAATAAATAGTAAGATAAATTAATATTCATTATCAGAACAAGTTTCTTTCGCCAAGCAAATACAGTAGTGATCAAAAATTATGTCTGATGTCCGGATGGGAATATTTTAATAACTCTACAAGTTAAATTAAACCATCAACATTATAAGTAATATATTTTATATATACTTTTAAATATTTTAAATATGAGGGAAGAACAAAACACTAAACTTGATTAAGGTATTTATCTGACAAAAAAAAAGAAAAAGAAGAAGCAAACTACAGCTATAGGTTTTATTTTACTATTCAAAATAGGCATGGAAAAACAAAACATATACATTTACTGCAACATACAGTAATCAGTTATTAATATTTCATTGGTTATCTCTTATTTTTCATAATTTCTTTGTATGATAGCCTGGCCAAAAATTATGTTCGCACAATTTGGCATGTTTCATTGTGTTATCACAAATAAAATAATTGAAGCACAACAAAGTTTTCATTTTATTTGAATAAAGGGTGAATATGTCAATTTTTGGCCAATACTGTACATATCGTTGAAACACTTTATTTTGATACTTTAGAAATTCTACTAGTTTGCAACTAAATGTGAACTACCAGTCATAGAGTAGTAGAACGTCCGCTTAATATCTGCTTAAACTTTATTTTGATGCTCTCCCAAAAGACATTCTACTGACTATGCACTGACTTTGCAACTTAATCTACAAACCCTAACCATAACCCAAACCTAACAAGCTACTAATACTCTAATGAGAGTTAATGAGAGCAAAATAATGAGATTTGGTTGTCTCAAGTGGACTATCAAAATAAACTAACCCTGTTTAAAAAAAAAAAAAAAAAAAAATTGTGTTTTAGTGTTTTTCCCCCCAATTATGTTTTGGACCTAATTGATTTCCATTATGGACAAAAACAGTTCCACAGAGAAATGTGCAGTCACTGGTGTTTATGTGCACCTTACAAGGACTCCAATCAGAATATTAAAGGGAAAACTATCCATTCTAAAAACCTGATTATATAACTCGCTTCAAAAGGTCAATGTAAATCATTGAAATGAAAAGAAAACGATTAGGTTTGAGGAGACTTGAAATCAGTCTGAATGCTGTCACTTTCAGAGTTTGGTGACTGTCTCTAAAAACTGACAACAGTCAAATGAATTTCAGTAAATAATAAAAATAGGAATAGGACCTTGAGCAGATAAAAGAAGCGGTATTTTGGGTGTAAATAGCCTAAAGCTATGACGCTCAGTGGAAAACTAGCAGACATTAAAAAGTTTAAAAACTTAAATCTGAGGAAAGAAGAAGAAGCCATGGATAAAAGAGAAGAAAGGATCGGAGAGAGTCGCTAAGGGCTTTCTGGGGCCATGGCCTCAAAAACAAAGAAGCTGCCAAAAGAAAAGCGAAGAGATTGGAGGGATTTATTAGCGCATTCTTGAGAGGACATAACCTGGAGCTACAGTCAATTGAGTTCATTCAATTAATTTTTTAATTATAATTATATTTTAAATCAGATTCTGCAAAGTAACAAGAGATTTGGAGCAGAATGATAAAACCACCAGAACAAGCAATACACGTGATAATCTTGCAGGTGCTAATGCAGCCTTCACATGCTATTGGAAATTGTGATTCTCGTTATGTGATGCTCGTCGCATTCAAGTGCTTTGTTGTCGGAAAGAAAAGGAATCATGGAGGACACCAGGTTTATGCTTATTCATTTGGAAATTCTTAATACAGCCAAAATTCCCATACATCCATTTAAACATTCACTGTCATTCAAATGCAGGCTATTTTTGCTGTGTATAAAACATATGCTTCAGATGATTATTCATATTAGTAAATATGCACTACTTTAACGTTGTGAAAAAAAATCAATCAAGAATACCATGTGACAGTAGCAACCGAGCTTGCCAGTGGTAAATATGTCTTGACAGGGTGTTCATGTAAAATTTGTAACTATAGGAAACTAGCATTTACGATTATACCGATAGTACGTGAAGGCAGCATTAGCCACTACATATCTCGCTCTATCTCTCTATCACAACACACCGAAGCTCTCAGTAAACACAGCATTATCTGTGCAAATGAAAATCCTATTCAAACAGCTTGTTATCGTGAGGGCTTTTCAGCAGCCACTGCAATCACACACAACAATGCACGGCTCTCAGTAAAAGAGCAAGCGTTTATGAATGCATCCTTTTATGGAGAAATATTGGCCTTTCCAAAAAAATGTCTGCTGGAAATGTCTTTATGGATAAACAAGACAAACGAGAGCCTGCCGTTGGGCTCAGATTTGATTTATAAAATCAAATAATCACAATATAGAAAACCAAACATGCGTTTACACGCGTTCATGGGTCATGTCTCACAAGCTGGCACTGCTACAAGAACAATTTATTCTGTAGAGTTTGTTGTTTTGAAATGCATAATTGCTCAATACAATACAATTTACCAGTTATATAAGACCATCATAACTTGGCTTCATTGAAACCAGATCGCTATGCCAGGACCGAACAGCAGAACACAATCTAATAACTGTTTCAATGGTGAGATCTGTTGAGCAAAATAACACAAAGACAGATACAAAAGAAGATCATGCAAATGAGGTCATTAAAATACCCCCCCCCCCCCCCCCAAAAAAAAATGAGAAAGAGGAAAAGGTCGCTGACCTGACCATGGCACTGAGTACAAACTATGATTATTTTTTATTTAAAAATGTTGCACTGTTAAAAACGATGCTTCAAAACGATCAAATATTTTTTTTTCTTTTTTTTAAATAAGCTGAAAACTGTGAATGATAGAAATGATTTCTAGGAACAGTTACACAGAATGAACCAGTCAAATCACACCTCTAAGTGAGTGCGACGCCAACAGAGAAAGAAAAAAAATGACTAACAGACAAAGAAAAAGAGCAAAGATGAGGAAAAGAGAAGGACTACTAAACACATATAATGATTTGGTTGAAACCATAAAATGTTTTGACATGCATATTTTGTTTCCACATGAAAGCACTTTCAGTAACGTTTTTTTTTTATAAAACTACTAGCATCACCACACACTGCCAAATCTTCAGTAACACTTTATTTTGACAGTACACTTTAGAAATTCTACTAACTAAAAGTAACTTCGGTTCACCAGTCATATTAGTATTAGTAGACTGTCTGTATCAACTAACACTTTATTTTGATGCTCCCCCAACAGACATTCTACTGACATTCTACAGTGGCGCTTTTCAAATGCATGGTACGGCTCGGTATGACTCACTTTTGGGCCGTTTTCCACTGTATCAGCACCTAGTACCTTTTTTTAGTACCACCTCGGTTGAGGTTTCAAGAGAGCTGTACCAATACTAAAATGTGATTAGTAAACACTGCAAATCACTGATTGGTCAGAGAGAATCGTCACTACCAGCATCATTGTATATGCGACACGAGACACCAAACCAGCTAGAATTTAATAGTCAGCAACAGAACAAACAATCATTTGTTCGCACAACTTTTTTAAACGACTTGTTTTAAAGACCGTCGCATGCAACTTGAAAAAAAATGGCTGAATGTATTGTGGTCAGTAGACGAGGTGGCGGCGCAACTATAACGATCTATAACCCCACACACTTTGAAGCGATACTAAACTGCAGTGGAAAAGCAAACCAAGCCAAAGTAAAGCGAGCCACGCAGTGGAAAAGTGCCATAAGTAACTTGTCAACTAACCGTAATCATAGCCTAACAGTCTACTAATACTCTAATGAGAGTTAGTTGCAAAGTTACTTATAGTTAGTAGAATGTCTAAAGTGGACTATCAAAATAAAGTGTTACCTAATCCTCTACTAGCTATTGCTAGTCAGAAGCAGGGGGTATTTAATCAAAATGGCATGACAAAAATATTGTGAATATTTACAGTCAGTTTGCTGGAAAAAAATAAAATGTGTTACTACATCTGCTGCTATATTTATATGCTGTTACATTGCTTATTTTGTCAGTGTTTAGAAGTGCATTAGCATACAGATAAGCCTTAACAATAACATGGACAAAATGCCACGAACCAAGTCAGTCAAGCAAAACATCGTTCTGTGCAAAAACATTTTGATTCCTGTGCAAACGATGCATCATGAAACATTAAAAAGCAGATTTGCCAAGGGTCAAGGGTTTGTTTTTCATTTCCATTTTTATAGCCAAACACAATCCACATCAGAATGGAAAGAGAACAAGGCAGTTTTGAGTGAGAGGCCAAGTAATATTATGAAAGAAAACAAGTTAATATTATGCTTAAAATACTGTAAATGTAAAAATAACAAAGAGTATTGTCATTCATCAAAGAGCCGCAGCTAAGAATTCTGGGAAGACTGGCAGGTGCAGGCAAACTTGAAGTGTGAAAGATCGTTAGTCATAGAATATTCATGTGCCATGTGAGAAGCTTATATGAATATGACTCATGTGAGGAGGCAAAGATGACCTTGACAAGCTCTTTATAGCGGGACAAAGGGCTCATAGACTTGAGTGAGCAGGTCTCGCTATTCTACACGATACACAGCAATGTATTCTTGACGTAGATGTTCATAATACAACAAGACAGCTATTGAGAACTGATAGCACTATCCTAAGACATACACAGAGAACCATTGGAGTTGAGGTGCCACTGAAATCTTCCACTGGAATCAAAAGTTCTTAAAGGGATATTTCACCCATTTTGTAATCATTTGTTCATCTATCTGTGAAACATTTTTTTTTTTAAATTGAAGTTGTTGTTTTTTCCCAATTGCAATTGGCAAAAATAATGCAAAAATGCCATTAAAGTATCATTAAAGTGGTCAGCGAGACTGTGCAATATAATCTAAGTCATCTGAAACTATGATAGCTTTGTGTGAAGAACAGACTGTTCAAGAAGAAATGATGTCCAATTTATGAATGAATCATTCCTTTGAGTTGTTCTTCTGGATAATTCTCTTAATTAACAATCTGATCTGATCAAAAACAATTTGAATGATTCTTTTACAAATTTGATTCAGTTCTCAAGTTTAATTCACTGACTCAATATTATGGTCGCTCTTAAAGGTACAGTTCACCATAAAAATGAAAATTCTGTCATCATTTACTGTGACTTTTTTTCTGTGCAACAATTCCTCAATGCAATTACAATTAATGATAGTTGTCAAAAAGAATGCAAAAGTTTATTGTGGTAAATATGTGTGTATACTCTACATTCCAAGTCGTCTGAAGCAATAAGATAGCTCTGCGTGAAGAACAAGCCTTTCATAAGTGGTGATGTACAATTTGCGAATGAATCATTCTTTTGAATTGTTCCACTGAATCATCCTTCTGAATCATTCACTTTATGAACATTCTGATCCAGTTCACATAAAACATTTCCAAAGATTCATTCACAAATGGGACTGATTCAGTTCTCAAGTTCAATTCACCTTTATTAATAATAAAGACACACTCTTTAAAATGTGTCCGTCATATGTTGGAACGACATCAAAGTGTAAATGATGACAGGATTGTCATTTTCATGTGATTATGAAAGTCATTGACTGATACTGAGAGGCTTTGAGTTCATAGGAGCCAGTGTGCCAATACTGAATCGCTGTTAAATAAAGACAGTCAAGAAGAGGGAGTTTTCAATTGACAGGGCAAAAAAATCTTGGTTAATTGTCCAGTCAGTGAGCATATGATTCATCTTAGACACACACACACACACACACACACACACACAGATTGGGCGTCCATTCACTGAGCTCATTGTGCAGACTATTACGGTTTCTCTCGTCCAGTCAAAAGCACTGTGCCAGCCATTCTATATGAACAAGGCCCGATTACAGGGCCGTCTGAAAAGACCCACAGGAGGCTCATTTGCGGCCTCTTCAGCGAGTCCAGGCAATTTCTCATAGACACAAGCTACTGCTTCCTCAATCATAGTCACATAGACACACTGATCACTGAAATACAGAAAGATGGAAAGCAGAATGCTGAAGAAGAGAGAAAACGAGAGAGCACGAACTAGAGCGTGGATGAAAAATGATCTAGCACGACTTTTACAGCGAAGCATTTATCTCATGAAACACAGGAAAGGCAAGGCCTTTCTTAGTACTGCGACTAAGGGCGTAGCAACCATAATCACTTTGGGGAACGTGTACGTCCTGGTTTTAGAGATTTGGAACTTAATCCTTGCACCTTTTGGGCATTGACTGTATTTTAAAGAGGCCATATAATGCTATTTTAAAAGTTCGATATTTTGTTTGGTGTACTAGAATATGTTAACATGTTTTTTCACATACAGTACTGTACATTATTGCAAAACATCTATTCTCAGTCTGTCTGAAATGCTCTACAAATCTCCTCCATCCGAAAAGCCCAGAGTGCTCTGATTGGCCAGCTGACCAAGTGCACTGTGATTGGCCAAACACATCTAAAGCAATTTTAAACACAAACAGTTAATAATGTTCTCAGTTTTACAGTATCAGTTCGTGCCCCAGTCAGATTCTAAAAATGAGGATGATCAAGCAGATCAATTGGAACCAATGGATTTGCCTATGCTAATTATGCTAATATTTTAGCATATTTTTTGCCTATGGGCGGGAATTATGCTAATATTTAAAACTGTGACATAGATATTTGCTAAAGTAATAGCTAGACTTCAATCAAGGCATTTTAGGCAGGACTGGACTATGGAGCAGTGTTCTCTGTTTGATAGAATAAAAGCCTTTATTGGGAGACTATGAGCTTTGTAACTTTGCAGATCTTATGCACAAACAGATACATTACATACTAAAGGAAAAGATTAAAAAACATTTTACGGCCTCTTTAATGTATTGGTTTTGCTCAGCCACACGGCACAACTTAGTAAAATAATGGGCTTTAAAGGGATTGTTCATTAGCTTTTATTTTGATATTATTTTGTCTTATATTGCCTTTGTTCAGCTTCTGTGTCTTTAGTTCCTGTTTTCTTGGTTTCCATAGTTATTCATTGTTTCATTTATTAGTGTCTTACCTGTTCCTCATCATCCTGTGTATTTATACACTCAGTTGTCTTCTGTTCCTGGTCTTGTGTTGAAGTTTTGTGCTGTTTTTTTTTTTGTATCTTTGTATCATTCCTGGTGTTCATCTGTTTCAAGCCTCTTTCATCTGGATAATGAAGTTAAGACAATGTAATCAATCATACTTGTCCTCATGTTGTTCCAAACCTGTATGGTTTCTTTCTACGGTGAAACACAAAACAACATATTTAGTCCATTCAATGAAAGTCAATGGGGTCCAAAACAAACAACACTGGACCCCACTGATTTTCATTATATAAAAAACACTAAGACCTACAGTTATCTTCTTTTTCTGCTCCACAGAAGAAAAGGTCATAAAGCTTTAGAATGACAAGAGGGTAAGTAACGATGACAGAATTGTCGTTTTCAGGTGAACTATCTCTTTATACCATAACAAGCTTCTGCCAATGATTGGAACGACTGTTGCATCAGCATCCAATCGATCGAATGAAGGTGCAATCTGTAAGCGGTTATTCTAATTTGTCTAGAGCCCTTTATTTGCTTTTCAACAAACAATTTCAACTGCAAGGCAAATGTTACATCACCTAATTAATATTCATGAATCAGGATGACACATCCCTGGCTAATGCAATTACTTACTTTGAATATAGGATTTCATGTTTTAATTATGGATAGTTTAAAACCTATATTTGATGTTAATGTAATGTTAAACATTGTTTTAATCCAAATAATTGAGCTCCCTTTCTGTTGTGCTGTTAAAGAAGTACTAGAAATTTAACGCAGACAGCAACATTTAATCACTTGGTTGATGTTACATGCTGTTTTGTAAAACAGGAATCCTCACATTATAAGAATAGAAACTTCAAGCAAATGTGTTTTTAATTCAAATAAATGTTTTTAATAATAATTTGTTACATTTATATAGCGTTTTTAAGGGTCCTCAAAGCGCTTCACAAATGGAAGGGGGGAATCTCCTCAACCACCACCAATGTGCAGCATCCACCTGGATGATGCGACGGCAGCCATATTGCGCCAGAACGCCCACCACACACCGGCTTACTGGTGGAGAGGAGACAGTGATGAAGCCAATCAGTATATATGGGGATGATTAGGAGGCCATGATGGACAGGGGCCAATGGGCAAATTTGGCCAGGATGCCGGGGTTACACCCCTACTCTTTTTCGAAGGACATCCTGGGATTTTTAATGACCAGAGAGTCAGGACCTCGGTTTAACGTCTCATCCGAAGGACGGTGCTCTTTGACAGTATAGTGTCCCCGTCACTACACTGGGGCGTTAGGACCCACACAGACCACAGGGTGAGCACCCCCTATTGGCCTCACTAACACCTCTTCCAACAGCAACCTGGTTTTTTTTTCTCAGGAGGTCTCCCATCCAGGTACTGACCAGGCTCAGCCCTGCTTAGCTTCAGTGGGAAACTGAGTCTTGGGCTACAGGGTGATATGGCTGCTGGCTCCCAGCCAGCTTTTTCATTATTTTAAAGTGGAGTATTCCACAAAAGTTCTTAGTGAACAGTGCAAATAACTGACTAATCAATGATAATATTAGTTCTTGATTATTATTGTTTTGTTTTTACCAATCAATTGTTGCAGTCCTTCTATCACCCCTTTCTTCCCCAATCAGTCACTTTCTTCTTTTTCAACTTCTCTGTGCAAAAAGTGCCAGATAGCTGCTGGTTTTGGGAGTCAGACAGCGGGCGGTTAAGCACACGGTTCTGATCTGGTAGGGAGGTTTGGAAATGGCTGCCACCACCTTAACGCCTGAATACATTCTTCCCCCTGTGCAATCTCGACCTGGCTTGACTGGACACAGATCAATCCATTCAGCAGCGTGCTGTTGGCCGCAGCACGCCGAAGGCAGAGACGGGCCGCCAGCCGAAATGCTCAGTGGGATGTAATCAGGCCCCGACATCCCATTGCATTCAGTCAGATGGGCATAAAGGTACAGTACCAAGATGTAAAAAGAAGCAAGATTGAGCTCTTTGAGAAAAGAAATAGAGCAATATACCTTTATAGTGATTACAATAACGTCTTTGAAACAGATGTCTAAAATTTGATCCATCCATCCATCCATCCATCCATCCATCCATCCATCCATCCATCCATCCATCCATCCATCCATCCATCCATCCATCCATCCATCAAACACATGCATATATACAAATATATCCACACACTCACACACACACGCACGCACGCACGCACACACACACGCACACACACACGCACACACACACACACACACACACACACACACACGTTTACTTATATATAAATGGGGACATTCCATAGACGTAATGATTTTTATTCTGTGCAATCTGTATATTCGATCCCCTTACACTAACCCTACCCCTAAACCAACCCATCACACAAAACTTTCTGCATTTTTACATTTTTAAAAAAACCTTTAATTACTTTATTTTTATACCATATTTACAAATGAGGACGGAGGTTTTTGGGAAATTTTGTCAGGTTTTGGTCACTTCTGGGAATAAATTTGTCCCCAAAATATAGTTAAGTAGGTGTATACACACACACACACGGCTTTTAATGTCTAATGTAATTCTTAACATAAATATTAATGAATATATTTTATATAATAAAAATATAGCCTAATACACAGAATTAGTAGGACAGGCCTATCTAAAAGAACAGGCATTATAAACAGATGACTTATGGGGGACAGTATGAAAGCAGATGTGCTGAAATCATTTGAGGGATGTGCCATTTGAAAGAGCAGGACAAAAGTGAGAGTTCGGAGGATCCGATCGTCCCTCCGGGAGAAGATAAGATGCGGCCTGAAGGGTGTCTGTTACTGATAAACGCTCTGCGATATCCACACTGACACATGGGGACCATTAGCAAATCTGTGACCACATTTGTGGGCCCTGCTCCTTTTCTAAACGGCCAAGCTGGCAGAGTATTATGTAGCACTTCACTGAAACCTGGTGTTCCTTTCAGCTCCCACAAAATGCCTTGCAACGTCAGTGTATCTTAGTGTCGTAGGGGAACGGTCAGTAACATGGATTTTCTGTTATGCTCTTCTTCAGTCAGGCTCTGCAGACTGTTATTGATTTTCAAAATGAAAGGATGTGCCATCATGTTTGTCGTCATATCTTAAACTGGGTCATTTGTAGCTGTCAATTATGCCTGGCAGCGCAGGCCTGCGGTATCAGGGTTCTGGTGACTGTAATATGAGAAGAATGACGGACAAACAGAGAGCTCAACAGCTACGTGACGTTCTGAACACCGGCTCACAGGCTTTTTTTAATCAAAATAAAAAAGTAAGCGTAGCCACTATGACATCTGATTTGCGAGGAAACTTAATTAAAGTGTCAATGAAATTTATTTTGCTCTCTGGCCTCCTTTAGCTTTGGGAGGCTGTACTCATTACCGGTGTGATTTAATTAACCGGCCAGTTAATTGAGGAAAAACGGCATTGTTCACCCGTAATCTCCTTTCTGTGATGCAGCTGCAGAAAGATATCGGGTCAATCATGGGTTATGTTCCTTATGTTCCTGTTTTGTGGAAAACAATATCAGTATCTTCTGTCTGTATACTTAGACATTCTGCTATCTTCAAAGCGCAGTAACAAAACTGTTTCTTTGACCTGAAACGGTCTCCTGAGCATGTGATAAAAAGCTATGTTTAAATGAAATTCAACAGTTTAACAAGACATCTGCAGCAACAAGAAATCCAAAATGCATTTACGGCAGTGATAAGTCAGTCTCTGGAGCTGCTAAAATTGCAGTAAGGTTCCGAATCTTGAAATATTTGTCTCTAAGCCATATGCAGACAAAGTTTAATACTTAGGATTACGGATTTTTTTACTGCACAGTTATCGTGGCCAAAATAATTAGAATCAGATAAATCAGAATTGAGCATTAAGGTTTGCAGAGTGAACATAGCCATGTCTCTATCTGCCTTTTATTCTGCTACAGTGATCGCTGGATGTCTTTGTCCATAGAGTTTTCCTGGAACTAATGCTGCATTCACACCATGTCGTAATTATCGTAGGCTCCAGATGCGGATCTGTTCACATCCTCGGACTGGGAATTATGCGTTTCTCTGTGGCACCACTATCAACACCTAGATGAATCAGAAGCGGTCACATGGTACAAGGTGGAGCTCTCAGACAATTCACATCTTACAAGCTGTAATTACAAGCTCTTCGAGTTTTTATCCGAATGAGCACACTTTTGGACTGTATGATGTAATGAAAGGGATGCACATATAATAAAACACAGAAAGATGTCAGCGGTTAATGTAACATTTCCTGTTTCAAGACTAGCAAAATAATTACAATTCACTGTACAGTTGCCAGATCTGCAAGATAATAAGGCAGAGGTGGGTGAAGAGTTTGGTGGTTTTGCCCCCTTTTGCATTCATGGCAAGTCCTGCAGACTGGGGTGATTTTTTTACGGAATCCAAAAAACTTCCACACTGGCGAGCTAACTTTCTTGGAGTGCACGTAGAGTGTCTCCTCTGTCATATCTGATGACATGCTTTTACGCGACAGTAACAGCTGAGTGCTGTGGCTGCTTGTGTTTTATGACAGATGGCAACCAGTGTTAAGGTGCAATACCACCACCACCACCACTTACTGTACATCAGGATTTAAACCAGACACTGGCGCTGGATAATTTATGTTTCATATTATCATACGTGTACTATTCATTTGAAATATTATGGTCATCACCTACACCAGTATGCTGCATTGCGACACCCATAATTAATTAATTAATTAACACAATAACTGTAACGGTCACCAGCTGGAGTGCCCTTGAGAGCCACCAGAGGGCACTCCACATAAGACTATCATTATTCACTCACAACTACATTTCCCATAATTTACTGCCCGGACTCATCATCCCTGATTATCACATTCACCTGTGTCTCATTATATTGTTTAGTTCACCCCATATAAGCCTGGTTCACCTTATCATTCCCTGCGAAGTCTTGTTTGTGTCACACTGCATTTCTGAGCGTTTATCCTGTGTTTTGTTTATCTGTTTTTTTTTTATCTTGGACTGTTTCCTCATTTGTATGATTGTTATCTGCCTGGCCTGACTTGGACTGTTCTTGGACTTTTGATTATTGCTGCTTGCCCTGAATTCTGCCTGTTATCTGGATTACCCTTGCTGTTTGATCTACATTGCTCTGTCTGCCCTGTTTGACCCCGCCTGTACGACCTTCCTTATTAAAAGCTGCATTTGGATCCTCTATTCTCGTGTCTTGGAGCAGTTTCGTGACAACAATGATATTTCATTTTTTAAATATCACGGTTATCGCCAATACCGGTATTTCGCGACACCCCTACTTAGGATTATGTTAAAATCCCTAATGCTAAATGAAAATAGTAGCATTAATAAGCAACATTAACAGAACATTATCATATTATCAAAAATTGTTCAGGCTAAACCTGTTATTTTGAAATGTATTGCTCTGACAGGTTAAATAGCAGCTTTCCTAGAAATACACCATGTGAACGGATAACACCTTGCATCAAATTACACCGCAGATCACAGATTCACTCATAACATTTCAAACCATTCACCTGAAGGTTTGTCATTTAGATCTTCTCGACGGTTAACTGCCTCTTAACCGTCTCTGTGAACCCCCTCAAACTTGTAGCATGAGGTGGACATCTCAAAGTCTAGCCTTGTCTCTTTCCCCTGTCATTACTCACGGCTGTCACGGGCGCTCTGGAATTGGCATTGAGTAATGACAGGTCTAAAGCGAATGACCTGCCACAATATAATTGCTTTTGACGATTATGCATGGCCCTTTTACCTGTAATCACAGCAAAAAAGTTTAACATTAAAAGAAAAATCAGTGAAAGGAGAGCGAGGAAAAAGGCACAGAAAGTAAGCACAGGCGACTCTGTGTGATTGAAAAAGTACTTTCTATTGTAAATAGAGTGGTCTATGATTACAGCCCTGCCTGTTTTTTTATTTTTAATTTTTTATGGCCAGCACTCTTCTATTGTAAAAAATGAATAAATAACATCAATGCTTGACTGCTTTCTGTCAATTTCTATGTCTGATGGCCCACTTTACACTTAGTCTATAGGGGGCACTACGTCTACCTTCCCATGGATTCTTTCCTCAAATGCACAGCATGAGACAAAGACGACATGCAGAATGAGAGTATTATGTGCATTTTTAAACACAGAAACTCCATGGTGTGAAGATTGGAAGATATTTTCAGTGGGGGTCCCAGCATGGGGGCTGTGAAGTGTTGGTGGAAACAGAGCTGAGTTTTTTTCATCCATGGAGTTGCTCTACAGATGAGCCCTGTGACTGGAAAAAACATGCTTTGTACCGCAGTGTTCTCTCAATGTTAAACGGAGGTTGGCATCACGCGGGCTCTCCAGATCGCTGTACTCGAAGGGTCTACAATGCCGTCACCTTGAGACCATTCTCAAATGTCATTGTTCCCTCATATGCTCTCTCTTCTTTATGCCTGTGAAGATCTTTAAGCAATTCAGCGGTTCTGGTGAGCGATAATTGGTGTAGGTCTCCATCTGTCCTACCTGTGCTGTGAGAGAAGTGCCCACACAATGACACACATACACACAAACGCTTTTTTTTTTCTCTTGTTCTCTGTCACATCCACACACACACTTCTCTCAATGCAACGTCTACCCCTCCCAAAAAACCCACACGCGCACACTTGCTTTAGGTGTTTTGGCTCATTAACTCAGAGCTGCTGAGGCTGAAAGGGCTGCACGTGCTCACAGCAGGTTCCATCCACCGGAGAGACTGAGAGAGAAAGAGAGAGGGAAAAGTGTTGGCATGCAATTGCAGGTGCAATTCACACTTCTCCTTCCATCTGCTTAGGTCAGTACCGCACAGAGAATCAAACATACTGCCAGATACATGTCATCGCTTCAAAAAAACAAAACAGACAAACCCTGGAATCGCTTGGTCACATCCCTGGTGACAAAGCCAGCCTAAGGTGGTTGGCTGGTCTCTCAGCCTGGCCAAGCTGGTCATGCTTGCCTATTCTGATGGTTTCACAGGGTTTTTGGGTACCTGCCAGGCTGAGAGACCAGCTAGACTAGCTCACAAGTGCCCAAAACCACTATTAAAATACAGTATGAAAACAGACTAGCCTAACCATCTTGGCTAGGCTGGGAAATTCACAGTAATGTTAAATTGAGGTAAAATTTTAAGCTATCCTATCTGAGGAGAAGCATTTTGACAAGACACAAAATAATAAATAAAATAAAATAAAATAAATACACAAACAAACAAATAAAATTAGCAAATTAGCTAAATTAAATATATTTAATTACTAAAATAAAGAACGATTTTGTCCTGGAGCATATCAAATTGCATAACATAACACAACATATAAAACATAACATAACATATAACAACATTTAACATAACATAAAAAAAAACACATAACTTATACCAGCTCCCAAGTGCCCCAAACCCCCATAAAGCTATCAATACAGACCAATTTTGCCAGACTGCAAAACAACTGGGAAACTACTGTATACTGTATGTTTTTTTTTAGCAGGGAGGTGATTGGTTGAGCTCAAACTATCTGTCTGTCACTCAATCAGCTGGATGCCGTTGAGCTGTCCTGATTTTCCTGTCTTATTGTGAGACTGTCCTGTTGCCCTGCTGTCCCTTTTTTTCTTCTTTTTTGTCCTTTAAACCAGTGTCTGCAAGATTTGCCCCATTATGGTCATTGTGTGCCAGGCAAACGTCCAGCACCTGTCAGGCTTCTGCTGGAGTAAGCGTGAAGAGAACAACCAGAGAGGACGGCTCATTGCTACTGCTGTTCCAAAAACAGCTCAAATCCCGACACCCCCGGCCTTTATTATCCTTGGCCGTCTCAGAGTAGATCTGAGATCAGCTGAAAGGTTGGCGGCCATGATCTTTGGAGATCTCTTTCCAGCTCAGTGGACATGTCAGAACTCCAGCTGGGCATAATGAGGGGCTGCTCATTTCTGCGGAGGGCTGGAAGAGACGTAAGCCTCACGCCTACTCCTTCACACTTAGGGACACGCTTCTGCCTTATATTGTCTGTGTGCAGCCCTCATGAGCTTCCGAAGTCTATCTTTAACAAGCATTCCTGTCTGGAGGTTGCTATATAATACATGTCCTGGACTACAGCAGATAAAAACTTCAGTGTCTAATGCAACGGAAATAGTCACAGCTGGTTAACTAGCTCACTATCTTTACCAAGATGAACGACTAACCAGTTTAATCAAGACTGCCCTTACGAAAAAGAAGTTTATTCAAGTGTGCTATTAGTATACTTCTTTTAAACTAAAAATAAGAAAGTATGCTTTCAGTCTACTTCTCAGAAATATACTTTATGTACTTCTCAGAAATATACTTCAAATTCCACTACTTGACTTATACTGACAGAAAAGTCTACGTATATTTGGCCTATACTTGTTGATCGAGATATACTTAAAAGTATAATTAAGTATTCTAAGTATTCTTGTGTTTACTATTTTGATTGAGTAGCTTATTAAATACTTTTTTAAACATAATATTACACAATGTCTTATAAATTAACATGTTCAAGTTTATATAGTAACAAGCTGTCTGGTGGAATAGCTTATAAAGTAAATAAAATAAGCATGGAACTGAACCTGATCTTGTACACAGCAATAATAATTCCCTTACGAAAATAAAGTTTATTCAAGTGTTCTATTAGTATACTTCTTTTCAACTAAAAAGAAGAAAGCATATTTTCAGTCTACATTTTATATACTTCTCAAAAATACACTTTATGTACTTAAATACATAAATATAAATATATATAAAATATAAAATATACTTACATATACTTAATTACACTTAAGTGTACTTGACTTATACTGAGAGAAAAGTCCAAGAATATTTGGCCTGTACTTGAACTCAATCTTTTGATCGAGATATTCTTAAAAGTATAATTAAGTATTCAAAGTGGCTTGTAGTTGTGTTAACTCTTTTGATCGAGTAGCCTATTAAATATACTTTTTTTACATAGTTTTTCATACACAGTCTTATGAAACTTACATTGTTTGAAAATATTAATATAAAACAGATATTTCTAATTCTGCGTATCTGAATTTTTGTGTAGGCTAGTCCAGTGGTAGTGTACATAGGAATTAACCCATGAAGAGAAAACGACTGTGAAGCTTTGGGGGTGTTGCCTCTCTTTATGAAACTTACCACCATTCAAGTGTTGATAAAAAAGGATGCATTAAGCTAATAAAATGTTTTTAAAATTAAAGTACAGTTAAAGGTATTTTTCAAGTATAAAAAATAACATTTGAGCATAGTAGTATAGGCCTACTGGAAGCTCAAAAATTATATATAAATAGTAAACTATAAGTATAATGTTAAGTTCACTTAAAGAAAACTTGTAGTATAAAACTACTAAACTAGTAGTTTACTGAGAGTATACTTCAAAGTTGCTACAAGTATTAAAATAGTAAACTACTAGTATACCCATAAGTTCACTTGCAGTACAAATGAGAAACGCAATTATGAACTAGTTGTGCACTTAAAGTTTACTACTGTTACACTTATACTACACTTAAACATATACTTTTATATACTAAAAGTGGGCCAATTTAGTCCCAAGTGGTATTAAAATAGTACACTTACAAGTTTACTACTAGTAAATATTGACATTAGTATACTTACTTCATAATGTATACTTAAAATATACTTTTTATTTACTTGAGTATACTTCATAAAATTAACTTGAAGTATACTTCTTTTTCGTAAGGGTGTCTACAACAGTGGGTTTCAACTGGGACCCATATTTTACCATAGTCATTAAGCCGTGACCTAAATGAGTCCAAATTCCTTAAAAATATTTTTTACAACCAAGCAAAACACACACACACGCACGCACACGCACACACACAGTACTTAACACTCAGAAATTGTAATAACATCACTGATGAACAAACATTATTATAAAATAAGTCTATTAAACAGCAGTCCCAAACTTGTTTTTGTTACAGTTTTTCTCAGTTGCTTTGGTGCATTTCTCACATCACTATTTACATTTGCACAACAGGTAATGCAGTTCTCAAAACAATTAGTACAAACTGCAAAACCTAGTTGATAACCTGCAAAAGCGTGTCACTTGCTCAAAATGGATAGCTCATTCCTCAAAAGCAAGTATGCATGTCAATGTGTGAGGAAATAATAGGAGGATGCAAGATGCAAGTAAAACTCAGTTTATTGTTGGTGGTCAGATGTAAAGACACAGGTCGGGGACAAACACTCAGGTGGCTGTTGAAGCAGGGACGAGATGGCGATCCGGTGGTGGTGCAGTGGTAAGCGTGCTCGAGTGAAACCCAGGAACCGTAGAACATCCAAACGACACGAGGAACTGACGAAATCCAGACGACACGAAGAACTGACGAAATCCAGACGAGGAACCTTGTAGACGAGGCACGAGCACAGGACACACACCGGGAAACAACCACAACGATCTGACAACATGAGAGTGAAGTTACTGGGCATATAAAGGAACCTGGGATTGATGACAGCTGGTGACACTAATTAACACAACGAGTAACCACACCCACACAATTACACTCACGCAGACACATCAGTGAGAGACAGCCGATTCATGAACCGTGACAGTACCCCCCTCCCTAGGAACGCCTCCTGGCGTTCCCAGACAACCTTACCTGTCGATTGTAATCATCGATAAGGGAGTGATCCAGAATGTCTCTAGCAGGTACCCAACTTCTCTCCTCCGGACCGTAACCCTCCCAGTCCACCAAGTACTGAAATCCGCGTCCCCTCCGTCTCGAGTCCAGAATACGGTGTACCAAATACGTAGGTTCCCCATCTACGAGTCGCGGCGGGGGGGGAACCGGGGCAGGCGGATTAAAGTGAGAATAAAACACGGGCTTGACTTTAGACACATGGAAGGCGGGGTGAATTCTCCTGTACGCAGGAGGGAGTTTGAGTCGGACTGTCACCGGACTAATAATCTTGGTGACAGGAAACGGGCCAATGAATTTGGGAGCTAACTTGTTAGACACGGAGCGGAGCGGAATATTCTTGGTAGAAAGCCACACTTTTTGACCCACGACGTAGACGGGAGGCTTTGACCGGTGGCGATCGGCCTTGGCCTTCATGCGCCCCCCTGCTTGGAGTAGAGTCTCACGGGCTCTAGTCCAAGTACGGCGGCACCTCTGGACGAATGCGTGAGCGGAGGGGACCGCGACCTCGGATTCCAGACTCGGAAAAATTGGTGGCTGGTAACCTAAACTACACTTAAATGGCGAAAGGCCCGTGGATGACACTGGTAATGAATTGTGGGCGTACTCCACCATAGAAAGCTGTTGGCTCCAGGACGACGGAATCTTGGCAACCAAACATCGCAACATTCTCTCGAGGTCCTGGTTGGCTCGTTCAGACTGACCATTGCTCTGGGGATGATAGCCCGAGGACAGACTGACCGTGGCCCCCAGTAACTTACAAAATTCTCGCCAAAATTTGGATACGAATTGGGAACCTCTGTCAGAGACCACGTCCATCGGGAGGCCATGTAACCGAAAGACGTGATCTATGACTGTGACCGCTGTCTCCTTGGCTGAAGGTAATTTGGGCAAGGGGATGAAATGTGCCGCCTTCGAGAACCGGTCCACTACGGTTAAAACAACCGTCATGCCTTTGGAGGGCGGGAGGGCGGTGACAAAATCTAGAGCGATATGGGACCAGGGTCTCGAAGGGACAGACAGCGGTCGAAGTAACCCGTCTGGGGGTTGGTTAGATGTCTTACCAGTGGCACAGACTGAGCAAGCCAAAACAAAATCGTGAATGTCGCGAGCCATTAATGGCCACCAGAATCGTTGCTTAACTAGAAAACTCGTGCGAGTCACTCCTGGATGACACGCCACGTTGGAGCAATGACCCCATCGAATAACGTCGGACCGTAACCCCTCCGGAACAAACAAACGACTCGGTGGGCAACCAGGCGGAGGCGTTACCCCTTCTAGGGCTGTCTTGACCCTCGATTCGACCTCCCATACCAGAGTGGAGATGACAACCTTCTCAGGTAAAATACACTCGGGAGTCACCGGGCGTTTGGATGGATCAAAAATACGAGATAAAGAGTCGGGTTTGATGTTCTTGGAACCCGGGCGGTACGAGAGAACAAAATCAAAACGTCCGAAAAAAAGAGCCCACCGAGCTTGCCTGGAGTTGAGTCTTTTAGCAGATCTGATGTATTCAAGATTCTTGTGATCGGTCCAAACGATAAAGGGTACCCCCGAACCCTCTAACCAATGACGCCACTCCTCCAACGCTAACTTGACTGCCAACAACTCTCTGTTACCAATGTCATAATTACGTTCGGCAGGCGATAGTCGATGAGAAAAAAACGCGCAGGGATGCATCTTGTCGTCTGAGGAAGCGCGTTGTGAAAGCACTGCTCCTACTCCCACCTCTGACGCGTCGACCTCCACCACAAACTGACGTGTGGGATCAGGGGTGACAAGAATTGGAGCCGAAACGAAGCGACTCTTGAGGTTGGTGAACACTGCCTCGGCAGTGTTCGACCACCTGAACGTCGTTCGGGGGGAGGTCAAGGCAGTCAGAGGTGCGACTAGTTGGCTGAAATTGCGAATGAAACGCCGGTAAAAATTGGCGAAACCCAGAAACCGCTGTAGGGCCTTACGGGAATCTGGACTTGGCCAATCAACCACAGCCTTAACCTTGTCAGGATCCATGCGCACTCCCTCAGAAGAGATGATGTACCCTAGGAAGGGAACAGACTGTGCATGAAACGCGCATTTCTCCGCCTTGACAAAAAGCCCATTCTCTAACAGTCTCTGGAGCACTCGTCTGACGTGTTGAACGTGTTCCTGGAGAGACGAAGAAAAAATCAATATGTCATCCAGGTAAACATATATGAATTGATCTACCATGTCTCTCAACACGTCATTCACGAGTGCCTGGAAAACTGCTGGGCTGTTGGAAAGCCCGAAAGGCATAACCAAATATTCAAAGTGCCCCCTGGGGGTATTAAAAGCGGTTTTCCATTCATCCCCCTTCCTGATGCGAACCAAATGATATGCATTGCGTAAGTCCAGTTTCGTGAAAATGGATGCTCCCTGCAACCTCTCGAAAGCTGAAGACATCAACGGCAAAGGATAAGAATTCTTTACCGTGATGTTGTTCAGCTCTCGGTAATCAATGCAAGGTCGCAGAGAACCATCCTTCTTCCCAACGAAAAAGAACCCCGCCCCCGCAGGAGAAGAGGAAGGCTGGATGAATCCAGATGCCAGAGAATCAGAAATATATTTCTCCATGGCCTCCCTCTCGGGAACAGAAAGAGAGTAAAGTTTGCCCTTAGGCGGGGATTTACCTGGCAGTAGATCTATCGCACAGTCATAGGAACGATGCGGAGGGAGAGAAGCAGCACGAGACTTACTGAACACTTCCTTCAGATCGAGGTACTCCGCGGGCACGTTAGACAAATCCGCTGCCTCACCCTGAAACACAGAACCAGACACAGAGGGACAGGCAGACAGTAAACAGGACTCATGACAGTGGTTACTCCATGTGGAAACAGTATTAGTGCACCAGTCGACACGGGGGTTGTGTCTTGAAAGCCACGGGTGTCCCAAAACCACTGGTGCAAGTGGTGAGTCCATGAGTAAAAATGAGATGAGTTCTGTGTGATTGCCAGAAGTGATGAGGGTGATGTTTTCAGTAGAATGCGTAATCCGGGGAAGTTCCTGTCCATTGAGTGCGTTGACGATAATCTGGTGCGGGAGGGGAGTGACGGGAATCTGAAGTTTAAGTGCAAGTTTGGAGTCCATGAAATTACCCTCCGCTCCCGAATCCAGTAGTGCATTGGTGCAGTGCGTCGACGTTCGCCATCTCAGTCTTACCGGGAGGAGGGTCGATGATGGTGATGAGGTCTTTTCGGCGGAGATCCCACCCGATAGTAGCCTCATACTTACTACCGGGCTTGCTTCTTTTGCCGGGCAGGAGTGGATGAAATGGCCCGCCCGGCCACAGTATAGGCAGAGTCCTTGGGATCTCCGCCTTTCCCTCTCCTCCCGGGAAAGCCGAGCTCTCCCCACCTGCATGGGCTCGTGGTCGAATGCGGGGCTGACCGCGCTCACACCACCGGGCTGGTGGTCCCCCGTGTAGGGCTGTGGACGGCTGGGATGCGTCAATCTGGTCACACGATTCAGTCGAGCGTCCACTCTCAGAGCAAGACCCACCAGTCCGTTCAATGACTCAGGTAAGTCCAAAGTATATATCTCCTTTTGAACGCGGTCAGCCAGCCCATGCAGGAACATATCCCACTGCGCCTCCTCGTTCCAACGGCACTCTGCGGCCAGGGTGCGGAACTGAATGGAATAGTCCGCCACCGAGCCTTCCCCCTGTCGCAGTTCGGCGAGTAATCTGGCCGCCTCCTTACCCGCCACTGCACGGTCGAACACTCTCCTCATCTCCTCGGAGAGTGCCTGGAACGAGGTGCAGCAGTTGTTTCCGTTCTCCCACACCGCCGTTCCCCAAAGCGCTGCTTTCCCTGACAGCAGGGTCAATACAAATGCCACCTTTGCATGTTCACTCTGGAAAGTGCGTGGCTGTAAGGCAAAATGCATGGAACATCTCGTGAGGAATGCTCTGCAATATTCAGGCTCACCGGAATACCCCTCAGGTGTAGGTAGGCGTGGCTCCGGTCCTTCCGCTGCTGCGGGCGCTGGTGGTGGGGGAACGGGCGGTGTGGGGGGCGCAGTGGGAATCCGTAGCTGTTGTATCTGTTGGGAGAGCTCGGACACCTGCTTCACGAGTGCTTGTACCGCACGACCTGTGCCCGAGACGTTCTCCTCTTGTTGGTCCATACGTGTGATGCAGTGAGCGATGAAATCGTTGAGTTGAGTTGTGCTTGCTGCGTCCATGATTGGTCAGATCGTTCTGTGAGGAAATAATAGGAGGATGCAAGATGCAAGTAAAACTCAGTTTATTGTTGGTGGTCAGATGTAAAGACACAGGTCGGGGACAAACACTCAGGTGGCTGTTGAAGCAGGGACGAGATGGCGATCCGGTGGTGGTGCAGTGGTAAGCGTGCTCGAGTGAAACCCAGGAACCGTGGAACATCCAGACGACACGAGGAACTGACGAAATCCAGACGACACGAAGAACTGACGAAATCCAGACGAGGAACCTTGTAGACGAGGCACGAGCACAGGACACACACCGGGAAACAACCACAACGATCTGACAACATGAGAGTGAAGTTACTGGGCATATAAAGGAACCTGGGATTGATGACAGCTGGTGACACTAATTAACACAACGAGTAACCACACCCACACAATTACACTCACGCAGACACATCAGTGAGAGACAGCCGATTCATGAACCGTGACACAATGAAAGTGTCAGTGTCATCAAGATGAAAAGTCCTGACACCATTGTTTATGAACAAGATAGTCAAATGGCTTTGTCATGATTTCATTATGACAGTTTACTCTGTAAATGTTTTCCAATGCAAAAAAGTCAGATCTTGGTGACACTACCTGAAAATGCTCAAGACAGCACTATATACTATTTGCACAGCCATTTGAAAAATACAGTAAAGTTACACATTACTGTATTTAGTGAGGTAACTGAGTACAAGACACTGAATATGTATGTTTCACATTTTTACTGCATATGCTCTTTGCAATTCTAATTTGCTCACAGCATTGTGCAAAAGAAAAAATACACCCTTATTTACAACAAACATAAACTCCCTTTGGGTAGAGCTGTGCACAACTATAAACAATATTGCAGTACATACACTCACCTAAAGGATTATTAGGAACAACATACTAATACTGTGTTTGACCCCCTTTAGCCTTCAGAACTGCCTTAATTCTACGTGGCATTGATTCAACAAGGTGCTGAAAGCATTCTTTAGAAATGTTGGCCCATATTGATAGGATAGCATCTTGCAGTTGATGGAGATTTGTGGGATGCACATCCAGGGCACGAAGCTCCCGTTCCACCACATCCCAAAGATGCTCTATTGGGTTGAGATCTGGTGACTGTGGGGGCCATTTTAGTACAGTGAACTCATTGTTATGTTCAAGAAACCAATTTGAAATGATTCGAGCTTTGTGACATGGTGCACAATGCTCAGGTAGGCCGTGGCATTTAAACGATGCCCAATTGGCACTAAGGGGCCTAAAGTGTGCCAAGAAAACATCCCCCACACCATTACACCACCACCACCAGCCTGCACAGTGGTAACAAGGCATGATGGATCCATGTTCTCATTCTGTTTACGCCAAATTCTGACTCTACCATCTGAATGTCTCAACAGAAATCGAGACTCATCAGACCAGGCAACATTTTTCCAGTCTTCAACTGTCCAATTTTGGTGAGCTCGTGCAAATTGTAGCCTCTTTTTCCTATTTGTAGTGGAGATGAGTGGTACCCGGTGGGGTCTTCTGCTGTTGTAGCCCATCCGCCTCAAGGTTGTGCGTGTTGTGGCTTCACAAATGCTTTGCTGCATACCCCGGTTGTAACGAGTGGTTATTTCAGTCAAAGTTGCTCTTCTATCAGCTTGAATCAGTCGGCCCATTCTCCTCTGACCTCTAGCATCAACAAGGCCTTTTCGCCCACAGTACTGCCGCATACTGGATGTTTTTCCCTTTTCACACCATTCTTTGTAAACCCTAGAAATGGTTGTGCGTGAAAATCCCAGTAACTGAGCAGATTGTGAAATACTCAGACCGGCCCATCTGGCACCAACAACCATGCCACGCTCAAAATTGCTTACAGTTTTTCTCAGTCGCTTTGGTGCATTTCTCACATCACTATTTACATTTGCACAACAGTTAATGCAGTTCTCAAAACAATTAGTACAAACTGCAAAACCTAGTTGATAACCTGCAAAATGTGTCTCTTGCTCAAAATGGATAGCTCATTCCTCAAAAGCAAGTATGCATGTCAATGAAAGTGTCAGTGTCATCAAGATGAAAAGTCCTGACACCATTGTTTATGAACAAGATAGTCAAATGGCTTTGTCATGATTTCATTATGACAGTTTACTCTGTAAATGTTTTCCAATGCAAAAAAGTCAGTTCTACCAGAAAGACTCGGGAGATAAAATGATATAACAAGAGTAAATTTATTAATGGCTCAGCAAGCATAGTCTTTGGCGTAGGCCCCGTCCTTAGCAAGCAATGCGAGGGTAACGGAATCTGCAAATCCCGCCTGAAGATGAAGGCAGGGGCGCAGCCGACCCCCTGGAGGTAAAGGAAGGGACCATCCTGGTGGTGGTGGGGAGGATGGATGGAAAGGACCATCTTGGAGGTGGTTGGGGAGGATGGAGGTAATTGGCGCCGTCAGTATCTGCGAACTCAGACGGATGTAAGTACCATTCTTTTATACTGAGAGTGTTAACACATGATTGGTTAGAAGTGAGTTAATTCATGACGCGCTGAATGAGTCTTCCTGGCAGAACTTAACGCTAAGCTTACATATCTTGGTGACACTACCTGAAAATCCTCAAGACAGCACTATATACTATTTGCACAGCCATTTGAAAAATACAGTAAAGTTACACATTACTGTATTTAGTGAGGTAACTGAGTACAAGACAATGAATATGTATGTTTCACATTTTTACTGCATATGCTCTTTGCAATTCTAATTTGTTCACAGCATTGTGCAAAAGAAAAAAATACACCCTTATTTACAACAAACATAAACTCCCTTTGGGAAGAGCTGTGCACAACTGTAAACAATATTGCAGTACATATTGGAACTGAACATACAACATACATAGTACTGTAATCATTCATGCACATCCAGACGTTCCTCATCAGTGAAAGCTGAGATTCACCTGAGAGAAATTGTTCAATTTAGGAGACATTTTCAGGAAAAAAAAAAGATTAAAAAAAATGTGTAAAATTTGCTTGACAGATTTTGACAACTAGTTCAACATTTTTGTATGTAATGACTCAAGCAATGAAATGAGGACTATTAGTTTTATATGGAATGACTATTCAGCATTCACAAGTATAGTTCATTTTGACTGACATGACATAAGCAAATGATAATGTTATAAAACAGCAGAGAGTTGTATGAAAGCAATTGATGCATGTCCAAAAGCATTTGCAATGTGTTGGAAGGAATGAGAAACTGCTACTATGATGTGCACAAATGACTAAATGTTGTGGAGGTTGAACTAACTGTTGTGCAAATGTAAATAGTGATGTGAGAAATGCACCAAAGCGATTGAGAAAACCTGTAAATCACCTTTCTTTCCCATTCTGACATTCAGTTTGGAGTTCAGGAGATTGTCTTGACCAGGACCACACCCCTAAATGCATTGAAGCAACTGCCATGTGATTGGTTGATTAGATAATTGCATTAATGAGAAATTGAACAGGTGTTCCTAATAATCCTTTAGGTGAGTGTATTGGAACTGAACACACAACATACATAGTACTGTAATCATTCATGCACATCCAGACGTTCCTCTCTGTCTGGCCACATCATTTCATCTACATCACAGTGAATATCATCTCTTGCTCAATTGCAAATTGTTCAATTTAGGAGGAAAAATTCAGGAAAAAAAAATGTGTAAAGTTTGCTGGACAGATTTTGACAACTAGTTCAACATTTTTTGTATGTAATGACTCAAGCAATGAAATGAGGACTATTAGTTTTATATGGAATGACTATTCAGCATTCACAAGTATAGTTAATTTTGACTGACATGACATAAGCAAATGATAATGTTATAAAACAGCAGAGAGTTGTATGAAAGCAACTGATGCATGTCCAAAAGCATTTGCAATTTGTTGGAAGGAATGAGAAACTGCTACTATGATGTGCACAAATGACTAAATGTTGTGGAGGTTGAACTAACTGTTGTGCAAATGTAAATAGTGATGTGAGAAATGCACCAAAGCGACTGAGAAAAACTGTAATAGATTAATGTTAGTATGAGCCACCACAGTCATTAAAGGAACACTCCACCGTTTTTTGAAATAGGGCTTATTCATATTCTTTCATACATTTAGATAGGTGGGTAAATGCATTTTTGTCTCAGTGCATGCATTGTTTTAGTTTGACAGGGTCGGCGCTAGCTTAGCTTAGCACAATGAATGGAATCCTTTGTTGCCAGTTAGCATGTCCTGAGTAAAAGTGCTAAAAAAAGTTTTAAAAAACCCACGTAATTACTTCTTGTGGCCTGCGTATTCACAACGAGTACAAATAGCGATGCAGATTAACACTAGGTGATTTCTTAGGCAGATATTGACTTGGGACTATATTATGGGGAAGCACAGGCGAAGCACTGCTACTTGGTCGCAGAGATATCACGCAACACATGAAATCCCAGGACTTCTGTCAACATACCGGTGTGGAAACAGTGGAGCATGTTTTATGTAATTGTATAAAATATGAGGAAAATAGAAGAAAACTCAGGGAGAAATTAAAAAACATAGGAGGGGGAGGGATAAATGTAAAGAATTTGTTAGATGGTGAAGAAAGTAAATATAAGTTGGTGATTGAGTTTTTAAAACAAAGTGGTTTATTGAATCGAATTTATTTATTTATTTATTTATTTATTTTTTTATTATTATTATTATGATCTTACTCCGACTCACACTCCAGCATAGTAGGTGGCGGAAATGCACCTAGATGTTAGATGCCACCCGCCAATAAACAAAAAAGAAGAAGAAGAACATACCGGTGTGCAACGAGTCAAAACACAGAAGAACAACACGCGTGACCTGCACCGAGTGTCTTCGCTTTTGGATTGTTTATTTTGAGAAGTTACAGCTACAGTTACAGCAAACATGGTAATTATCTGCGTAGCAAAAGGTTGTGAGAACAAGCAAAGGACATACACGAATGTAATGTTTCACAGAATTCCATCGAATGTGGAACTGAGAAATAAATGGCTAGCTGCTCTGGAGATCTGTACTTCAACGCCTCTCTACAAAATCAAACAGTATCGTGTTTGCGAAGAGCATTTTGCACCGGAGGACTAAGTTACTTTGAAAAAATGGGCCCAGAAAGACGGTACTACGTCTGAAACTTACGGCTGTCCCATCCCATCTATTTTCAAAGCACAGGCAGAACAAAGTGCACATGTAAGTTGTCTTTTATTACTCTTCCTTATGTTAATCTGTGTCTTTATTCGGTTATAAGATAGATGCTGAGAAGCTGTATATAGACTACGGTTCAAATAACGTTAGCCTCCTCTAGTATAACCTCATGTTGAATTCAACCTGTTTAGCATGAACAACCAAACTAAAATAAAAATCGCTGTTATCGTTACCTGTAAAATTAAATGACTGAGGGCTAAGTTAGCTATATTTCTCTCACCGAGTTAGCCTGGTTCTTTTGACTCAGGAGTTTTAGTATAACTACTAGAGAGGAGAAGGCTACAAGCAGTTTACTATACATGTGTCATGTTTAAAATAATCACTTACTCTGTGGACAGCTGTCCACTTGGTCTATTCGGCGTGGGGCGTTTTTTCCAGTTCACTTTATCACACCGGAAAAAAAAAATCGAGTACTGCCGGATGAATCAACGCCATGAAATCCGCGGTAGCTGTGACACAACTGCGGGCACGCTCATCTTGATCTGACACGTTGAGCCTGGTTATCGATGGCAGAAACTTGTCCCACTCGCCACAGCACAGACACTCTATTTCAGTCGCCATATTCCCCCACATTCACACCACCAGTTCGTGTTGGCTCTCATCCTCACGTCCTCGGGCTGTTGAGCGATCGCAACCTCCTCCTGTCGTTCTATTTCCACTCATTTTCTGTAAACTCTTGTATATAGGTATGGTTCTGGCTCACACAAAATCAGCCATGTTCATCGCCATTCATGTACTGTTGGGAAAATAGCCAGGCAGCTACTATTCACACCGGTATGTTGACGGAAGTCGTGGGATTTCATGTGTTGCGTGATATCTCTGCGCCCAAGTAGCAGTGCTTCGCCTAAGTAGCCGTGCTTCGCCTGTGCTTCCCCATAATATTAGCCTGACGTCGTCATACTCAGATTCTAGTCAGAATGTGAGTCTGATACTGCTCCATTGAGCTTTGATTATGGGGCGTGTTTCAACCGAATCAGGAAGGAAAATGTCTCTGCACTCAATTGGATAGACCTACAACCAATCAGAGCAACGGAGTAAGTTTTCATTCATGTTTCCGATCGACAAATGCCTTGATCGCGGTTCTCTGTTCCTCTTTTAAAATGAATGCGCTGTCGATATCTTCTATAACAGACGCGATGGCGGAATCTACACATGATGTTTCATAAACAAAGTTCGGCAGGAGCACGTTCACATAATCAATCCAATCAACTTGTCATCAAACACCATGTCTACCCTATCAGCATGAGAGGAAACATATATTCACTCTGTCAACTCACCTAACATTCCTTGACAGTTTTCAGCATCCCTCCACTGGGTTCGGGCCGAATACCGAGCCCGGAGCCTCTCCTCGGACAGCACGTCAAATATGCATTTATTCTATCTGACTTATTTGTAAGTGTGAAATCGTGAAATCTCAATTCTCAAGCGGCTGTCGTCTTTGTTGTTAACGAATTCAACCCAAGCGCTCGTTGGTGACGTAGATGATTACGTTGCTCATCTGTCCATCATCGTATAAAGCCTGCCCTGACAATTTGATTGGTCCGAACAATTTTTGTTCGGGCATAATAGCTCCTCAACGGAGCGAGTCCAGACCGAACTTCCCGAACAAAAAATGTTGTGGGCGGGGCTAAGTTCGGCTGGCATCCAGGCTACCATAATATAGTCCCAAGTCAATATCTGCCTAAGAAATCCCCTAGTGTTAATCTGCATCGCTATTTGTACTCGTTGTGAATACGCAGGCCACAAGAAGTAATTACGTGGGTTTTTTTAGTTTTTTTTTGATAACTTTTACTCTGGACATGCTAGCTGGCAACAAAGGATTCCATTCATTGTGCTAAGCTAAGCTAGCGCCGACCCTGTCAAACTAAAACAATGCATGCGCTGAGACAAAAATGCATTTACCCACTAAACCATCAAAAATGCATTTACCCACCATCTAAATCTATGAAAGAATGTGAATAAGCCCTATTTCAAAAAACGGTGGAGTGTTCCTTTAAAAATATAGAAAATAACAAAATATGTGAAAATAAAGTGGTATTTTGGAAACAGCTACTACAGTAACTATGGTAAATGCACAATACTAACATGAACTGTTAATAAAGCATATGGACACTGATCCTGATGAATTGCAAATGCGTGCCGCGAGCACAGTATAGCCACTGACAGGACAGGACAGTTTTTCTGAGGTGAGAAACTTTTTATTTTGCAGCAAAATACAAAAATAACGTTAGAATAATGACAGAGACAAATAGCCATCTATAACATCTCATTTGACAGCAGATACTGAATCAGGACAATGAGTTTTTTCAGGCACTCTTTCCTTAGCTGCGTCTGATAGAAGAGTCAGCTTTCATGCACATCTTTCCAGAATAAAAGCCTTGCACTAGAAAAAAACATTTACAATTACATTTGTTTTTGTTTGTTGTTGTATCTTTGACTACATAATCTGCGAACCACTCAAAATGGTCTTGCGACCCACAAGTTGAGAAACACTAGTCTACAACGCTGTCTACAAGGTAGAGCTATACTTCAACTAAAGGTCCTGCAAAACCACCAAAATTATCTTGAAACAGCAACTAACTAGTTTTGAACAGCTAAAAACCCAGTGACACCATCTAAGCCAATGAAATGAAATGTCCCTGTTGAAAAACGAAAACAAAAAACAGTTAAGCTAACTAGCTGGTCTTAGCTGGTCTTCCAGCCCAGTCATAGCTGGTTTAGCAGACTGGTTTTTAGAGGGGTTTTGGCCACTTCTTTAGATGGTCATGCTGGTCTTAGCTGGTCAGGCTGCGAGACCAGCTGTTTTTAGCAGTTTTGTTGTTGTTGTTGTTGTTGTTAACATAACATAGAATAGCATAACGTAACGTAACATAAGTTAAATCAGCTCCCATGCCGAAGCCTCCATAAACCTATACAGAGCAACCAATTTGTTTTTAACTGGAAGATTAATCTTCAAATCTAATGTACTTTTATCTATTACATTTTGATCTTAAGTTATACTGAGTTCAATCTAAAAGTACATCATAGTCTCTCCACTACTGACAAAATGAAATTCATTCATGCGTTTGTTCCTAGGCTTGTCTTACCAAAGAGCTTTACCAAACAATTACAAAGCGTCCAGGACACAGCTGCAAGAATGCTGACTCGTACAAGACTGAGGAATCAGAACCAACGGTTAAATCCCTATGATGTGTACCCGCATCTTACATAACTGATTTGATTATCCTCTTATTCTGAAATGTCTTCATGGTGTTACTTCTATATATATTTTCAATATGATTCAACTGCAACTTGCTGTGGACTTGAATTTCAAAGCACACGTGTTTTTTGTGTTCTTTATTCATTCTCTGTCATTTATTTTTGTGTATGTGCGATATATACATATACAATGTCCCCAAATACATAATCAAATACATGGTCCCCTAACACAAATACATTCAGACATTCAATACATTCAGAGATACTGTTTTTGTTACACTTGCAAACACTTTGCTTACTTACTAATCTACCATAGGGATAGCTGCTGATATACAGCTTTACAATGGCCACCATCATAACACACACTTTAGCATGACCATTAGCATAAATGTTAGCTAGAAAATATAAAATAAATATAAAATAAAATACAGAAATATAATTTGTTTATGGCTCTGAGGAGATCATAGTTCATTCAATAATCATGAGAATTGCAGTTTGGATTATCTTAGCTGTGTTTTTGTGTGTGTTTAACTATTAGTTTTCCCACCCACCCACACACACACACATTCACACACACTATACTAATCAACACCAATCTGAGCTCTCTCAAAGCTGCAGGTTCTTTGCTTTAAATTCTTTGCTTTTAAAAACATTTCTCAACTGGATGGGTCATTTATTTGCAAACTGCACACTGGTGACACAGTGTTTCTCCTAGTCTACTTTAACGCAAATAAATTCATCATTAAACTTGTAAACACTCTCAATCGGAAGAAAGCACAGCAAACATTACCATAAATTTGAGTGCACGCGCTAACACACAGCTGTAGGATAACAGCAACTGTTTACTTGTTCTATATTATGGCGAAAAATGAATTAGGAGGAAAAAGGAAGAAGCTTTGAAGATTTTTGCTGTAAAAAGACAAGGTCATGGAGACAAATTTGTAAACAGAGCTTTCCGTTTTTTAAGTGTATGCGGCACAAATGAAAGAACCCATTGATTTTACACCGCTGTCTTTTGTATTTGCTTTTATTTTATGTTGCTCATTGGCCTGAGGTATTTATTGTAACAAAATCTGTGGGAGAGCACTCCAGAGTGTGCACCAACTTCATTCCTGTGAAGTTTTACAGTTTAATTACAGTCTGTGGTGGGAAGACTAAAAGAATTCATGGCAGTTCAGTCTGGCTTTCTCTCCCATGCCCTCAACCCAGCAATCAAACTCGCCTGCTCTACACACACCACATACCAGACCTTCAGCGACACAACATCAGCTACATGCACACAAAAAGGGCAACACAAAGCATCATTATTGTTGCTGATGAATAAAAATAGGTAACCAATGCATTAGCTTTTATAGCTGCCTTCTTTTCCACAGACACTGACACTATTAATGACAGCTTTGCTATTGAGTGGAACAGACCGAATAGATGCGACTTTCTGACTCTTGTTTCCAGAGATATTTTTCTCTCATTCATTCATTCCTTCATTTTGTAACTCTTCAGAGATTTCATCTGTCAACTGTGACTAAGCAATTCGGCTGCACATCGTAAGAACTCTCTGCCCTACTTACATGGAGAATATTGTCCACGTTTAATAGATTTGCGAGGTTTTGAATCTCAGAGAGGAAATCAAAATGTTCAACTGCAGACTGGAGTCTGCTGTGTGGGAATCGATGACTTGTGGAAATTGAAACTTTGAGGAAACATTCAGGATTTAGGGCTCATTTATGGTTAAAGGCGACTGATGTTTCTTTTTCATGCCATTTGTTTTGTTCTCTCGCTCACCTAATTTATGGAGAAGCGAGATGCCCACCTGCATGAGCATTCGGAGTGTGGCTGAACAGTGCCAACACAAAGTCATGATTAATTTCTAGACCCTCTTCAAAATAGTAGGGGAGCGCTATAACCTTTTCCAAGAGACTCCATTGCAATTCCCACATTAATGTAATCATCATTTAATCGTGTCACACAGCACCACATGGTAGCAAACTCAACTGCTAGCCAGAGTTGTGCAACATTCAGAAGTGAATTGAGAATGCCTTTAAAATTCCTACATTTGATTTGAATTTGAATTGAGGTTGCAAACAGGATGAAGACTCCAATTTGAATGTGAAATCTGTAAAGTTTAAAAAAGACAGACAGACAGACAGACAGATAGACAGATAGACAGACACATAGATAGACAGACAGACAGATAGATAGATATATCGATAGATAGATAGATAGATAGATAGATAGATAGATAGATAGATAGATAGAATGTCAGAAACACACACCACATAATCGCCTATTTTAACGATGCCTGACCTTTGGTGCTCATTTTCAAGATTCAAGCTCAATTTTCACACTTCTCAGTTAAACTATGCAGTCTTGACACTGTGACTTCAGACTGTGAGCGAATATTAGATACTCTTTGAATAGGTTCCCTGATTTTCCATGCAAGCCGTGTGACCCCCAACACATCGCTAATGTGTGAAAACCAATTGAGTATTGAGCTGTTAATTACTGACAAAAATAATATTGGAACATTGCTAATAAGAACCATATGCGTGCAATCATTAAGGTGCATTTATGATGTCCAGCTGAACTCTGGGGCTTAAACTCTGACCCGGGCAGATGGACTAAGTGTGTGTGTGCTTATTTGACAGACTACTGTAGTTTTGTGTCATCACAAAGCCAATATGGCAGGCAAAAAAACTTGCTTTCTCCCTGACACATGAACCTCCACAAACATTAATTTGCACAAATACACAACTTGTGAAATTGGCAGGGTTTGTTACTCCAGCGCTAACTGTGAACTTGTTTTTGACACCTACACACAACTTACTTACATATTGATTCCTGTGGATACTGGATAGCATCATGTCGAGAAGACGGAGCAAGATTTGTTTTACCAACGTTTGTGTTTCATCAGTCATTCACGCTAGAGCTCGGCTAAATGTATACATTGCATACATGCACTCTTATTGATACAGTTTCCACGTGTTCACTGCAATATATTAGAAAAAATACTCGGTAAATAAATAGAACAAGTAAAATAGTCGGTTTGTTGATGGACATGCACTTGTTAATGCTGATGGTGAGGAATCATCTCATAATTTACCTCAAACTGAGTAGTGTATCACTGAGAAACGTCCTGCTCGAGTCGTCCTTGCGATGGAGGTTCTGGTTGAATGAATAGTTCTTCCAATGTTTCATCATTGGACTCGCGCTCGGATTGATATGGTAAAATCTACGTCATTGTTACTGTGTTTAGTTTACAGTGTAAGAAGCCTCATGACAAGCAGAGCTGACATAGTTATGGCAATGGGCGTTTTTGTTTTTGACACATGTACGCGGTAGACCAATCACAACAGACTGAGCTGTCTGGCCAATCAGAGCAGAGTAGCTTGCGGAAAGGATGGATTTAGAGAGACTGATTCATCTGATGAGTTGTTTGCGAATCATTGAAAATGTGGTGATGTGCAACAGGAGACTAGGATAGGAGACTCCACAACAACATTAGGAAACTTTAAAATAGCATAATAGGGGCACTGTAACTCTCTGATCTAGTTTATCCATCAGTTTGATTCTTTCAGAGAGTTTGCTAACATGACAGATGGCCATTATCGCATCAAAAGTGTAATCAGCCAATCACAGCAATGAAGAGACGGGCATTAGCATGTTAATGGTGTAATGAACCAATCAAATCTCTCAGATAGTGTCACTTCCAAAAAACAAAAAAAATCATGATATTTGTTTTCATTTAGCATTGTATTGCAGATTATTTACACATACAGAGTTTTTAGCAGAAGCTTGAAGAAAACACCCTTGATATAATGCTCCTAAACAGCAAACACACACACATTCCCCAGGGTCGACCCATTCTGTGAGCCCATCATCCTTTGCACAGCACTGCCTGACAATGATCAATGCATCTGCTCTATTATGATGGATTAATGCTGTGGTTATTATGTGCACACACGTGAGTGTCTAAAAGCCAGAGAGGAAGGTAGATAAACAGCGAGATGAAGAAAAAGTGAGAGATATACAGGGGAAGATGGAAAGAAGGAGGGAAGGGGGAACCAATTCACTAGAAAGACCACGGCCAATCAAATGCGGACAGAAACCAGCAGACAGGAAGATGCTTCTTCAATTTAACTTGCATTAATAATGCATCAAGTTCTGAGCTCAGCCTGTCTTTGTCTCAGTATGCTCTCTATTCACACACACACACTGACACAGTGAATTTTAACACGTCAACAACATGTATTTAACGCGCTGATTTGTCACAAGTATTCAACGCTTATTTAACGCGTATTTAGCGTTGAATACGCGTTAAATACGCGTTGGTGACATGTTAAAATTCACGTGTTTTTGGCTCTCTTGGCTTTCCATACATATTAACGTGCGACTCTGTAAATCTTTTCTGAGCTGCAGGTTATAAACAAACACCATTGCCCTTTGTCATTTATCAAACGTAAATAGTTCAGTCAGGCACAAAGTGGAAAATCATACAGTTTTATAATGACATAAGTACAAGTAAATTAACTTTTTGAGCACACACCACTTACAGAAACATGCAGGCATTTATGCTGTATGATTCATACTTTGTTCCAAATAGTTAGTCATTCAATCTCTTTTTCATTTGGCTGAAATGAAAGCGCAAGCATGCTGCGGCGCACTAGGCTAACACGGCACAATTCTGTGTTACAGGATCATGGAGGAGTAATAGAGTTTAAAAGGCTAATAAATAAAAAAGCCAACGCAGAGTCCGCATAGCTGAATTCCAATCCTCTTCATAAGTCCTACTCATCTTTCTCTCAGGATTGGGCGTCATGGCTTAGGAAAGGGGAACATTTTTAATGGCCGTTGTGAGGTTTATCAGCCGTGTAAGTGTACTTACCAGCAGAGGGACTGCGCATGTGTTATGTGTTCTGATGTGTGACGCCGAACTGTGTGTATGATGCCTCCTGGGACCGCAAGGACCCCCATTTGCTCATTAGCAACTCCGGCACTAATGGAGGCCCTGAACAGCCACACATCCACGTCCCCTTTGGCTCCCTTTCTCTTGTTGCGCACACACACTTTTCGCACATTGTTTACAGCGAGTGCTTTTTTTCAGCGCGCCCACCATCGCGCCAGCTCCTGCGGTCAGCACAGTGAGGACAGAAAACATTATTATTCCCCAAACTCAAAATGTCACAGCGGAGTCCATCACATGTGGATTAATTGCATCTAGAATATGAATGTGTTTACAGTGCATAGCTTTGCCTCACATAATGAGAAACTCACATTTCACATCCTGGCTCAATGATACTGCCGTTAATTAGTAGGAAATAGAAAAACACAAATGCTAAGTTTAGAATGAGCTTTCGGTTGCTGAGTTTCAGATGTGCTAACAAAATGCTTAAAGAGACACAACAAAGCTTTCAGTTTATTTCGGGGTCAGCCTGTGAAATGTATAACATGGAAGTAAATATATTCATGTGTATATTTAATGTAATAGCTGAAAGTAATCAAAACGATATGCAAGCTGAACACCATGAACATGGTTATCCTTACAGTCTGACACTATTTCCCTTTGGATTCACTCATAAAGTCTGTCAAATCACATTTGAACATTAGTTGCAGTTTAACAGCTGCAGTATTACCCTGCGAATGAGGTGGGCAGACCAATAGTAGCCAAAAATGAGCTAGAAAAAGAAGCCTGATAGAGTGGATGTGCTGAAAAGAGTTCGATACAGTATCATACTGAGCAATGTTCCAGGCACAAATATGAGGTGAATAATTCTCTCCAAATGGCAGCAGAGGTTGACACAGATGTGTGGGGGGATTGTAGCAGGCAGGGAGCCAGCCGGGGAAAAAGGTGAAAAACAGACCTAAATGTCACTCATTTCCTGGCACTTTTAAAGTCCCATATGCTCACCGTACAAGATGGACCGTTGATGGAAAGGAATATTCAGAGGCAGAAACTGGCTTCCATTGTCTTGGACATATTACAGCTTGATATCACTTTGCCACCTTCGAAGGGTCAATCAGTCTATCAAAGTAAAAGTATCAGAAAAGGACCAGCAAATTGCATGCCAAACAATTTCAATTTGCCTTTTTAAAAGGAGAAAGCACAGCAATTTCAGCAGCTGGGCGAAAGTCCAGACGATAACACTGTAATTATATGCAATAATGTGTTGTGTATGAGAACTGGGACAGGCACAGGTAATCACTCACATATTGCGCACACACACACACACGCGCACACACACACACACACACACACACACACACACACACACACACCTACACACACACACACACACATGCACACACACACACTTATTCTAAAAAAAGTGCTTAAAAACAGGCATTTAAGAAAGCAGTTCTGCACACAAGAGCGACTTAGGGGGGGGAAACCTGAAAAACACCCTGACACAATGTACTAATGTGGCAACTGCTGAATTATTGAAAATGAATGCCCAACTGAGATGTAA